>NC_091826.1:26050000-26350000 GCF_038994185.2 Dermacentor albipictus
AGGATTTATTCTACATTATATACAGGGACGTGAGAGACAAGTAACAGTCGTACAGTCATTACGGGCCGGCAGCAACTCGGACGCTGTGACCCGCGGCAAGAAGTTCGAGAGAGGTGAATCAGGGAATCAGGGAATACCCTGGTCTCTCTGGAAGGCTTCTTATAAACCCTTCGAGCACTGTAAGTCACGTCATGTTTGACCAATAGGAGAGTCCGCTCAGATGACGCCATTTTCAGCCACTGGTAGGCGCCCGTGTCGCGGTGTCACACCTGGCGGCTCCCTGCGGTCTTGCCTCGCAGACTGGCAATGCACTTCTTCTAACGAGGAGAAGGAGGGGGGGGGGCACTCATGCTCCATTGTACAAGGGCCCACCTGCTCCCGGTGGCTCGGCCCCTCAGCGGTAGCAATTGTCTTCTTCAAAGACGATGAAGAGGTACGCTTGGGCCTTCCCGGCACGTCTGGCTGTCACGGCGCATTACCGCCGTCTTGGTTTCGCACCCACTTCACTTCCAACAATGCCGTGCTATCCCCTCGCTTTCTGGAAGAGTCAAGCAGAGAATAGCTACCGCGGCTTACAAACTTGTTGGCTCGTCCGCTCCTCTGGAATGTGCTTTCCTGCGTCTGCATTCCTCAATTAGCTGTGCTGCGATTCGAAGTGGTTTGGGGAACTCGAAGTAGCCTCAGGAAACGGCGCCATATCTAACAGCACCTTTCGGTAGCCAGTTTCCAGCCTCCTCCTCCCCATTTTCATTCCCCTCCGTAAAATGTACAGTCGCGTGCAATATGAGCTGCAACACCGTGTCCAATGTCGAAGGCGCAAGAACGCTAAATTGTGGCACCGACACACGAAAAGAGCGGTTTCATTGATACCAGTAATCGGAATGGTGTTATAGTTATCCAATTCTTCGTACGTCGGCGCCAGCGCGCACATTTAGGGGCCTCTTGAGCCCCGGACCGCCGCATTGTGGCTCGTACTAAACACAACTGTACATATGTTTTCGGATGGAATAACATGCATAATGATAAGTGTCCCTTTTTCCATGTTTGCTGTTCCTCTAGATGTAGATGGCTTATCCGGGGGGCGGGGTGTAGGGGGTGGGGATGGGAAGGTGGTCGAAGTGGGCACAAGCGAAAAGTAACTTCCTCGTGAACGAAACACCTACACACACAGGGCGGAGAGACGACACCGCAGGTCGTCTCCCTCCGTCCCGTGTCTGTAACGGTTTCATTCACCATGTCTCACCAACTGGCCTACAGCATTATTACCTTGCCAAAAAAAGGTAGCTTGGTTCACTCAATAGGTATACTCGGAGGAAAGAGGAAGGGGGGGAGGGGGCTCACCTTGTCCCCCCCGCCCGGGTTCACCAGCTCGGCGATGACGGAGCGCCGGCGGCCCCCCTTGGGGCTCACGGGCATGCCGGCCACGGCCAGCTTGCCCCGCTCCTCGGCGACCAGCGAGGCCGGCAGCGTGGTGGGGGCGCCCGCTGCCCCGGGCGCCGCCCCCGCGGCCAGGCTGCCCACTCCCGCCAGCGTGGCGGCGCTCGGAGGCACGGCGGCGACGGCGGCGGCGGCCGACGGCGGCGAGCCGGCGGCGGCCGCAGCCGACGCCAGCTGCAGCACATGCGGCGAGCTGGGCGTCCTCGGGAATATGGTGGTGGCCTTTCACGGGGCCCTGCGCATGCGCCGTCGCGTGCGACAAGCTGGTTATTCGCGACGTCCGGTGCAATAAGAGACAGTGAGAAGCTACATAGAGAGAGAGAGACATAAAGAGACAGTGAGGAGCTACGGAGAAAGAGAGAGCGAGAGAGTGAGAGAGAGAGAGAGAGGCAAGCAGGGACAGTGAGAAGCTACAAAGAGAGATAGGCAAGAAGAGACAGTGAGAAGCTACACAGAGAGCGAGAGAGAGAAAGAGAGGCAATAAGAGACAGTGAGAAGCTACATAGACAGAGAGACATAAAGAGACAGTGAGAAGCTACAGAGAGAGAGAGGCAAGAAGGGACAGAGAGAAGCTACACAGAGAGAGAGAGGCAAGAAGAGACAGTGAGAAGATACACAGAGAGCGAGAGAGAGAAAGAGAAAGAGAGAGGCAATAAGAGACAGTGAGGAGCTACATAAAGAGAGAGACATAAAGAGACAGAGAGAAGCTACAGAGAAAGAGAGAGAGAGAGGCAAGCAGGGACAGTGAGAAGCTACACAGAGAGGCAAGAAGAGACAGTGAGAAGCTACACAGAGAGCGAGAGAGAGAAAGAGAAAGAGAGAGGCAAGAAGACACAGGGAGAAGCTACAGAGAGAGAGAGAGAGATAGAGGAAAGAAGAGACAGTGAGAAGCTACACAGAGGGAGAGGCAAGAGGCGATAGTGAGAAGCTACAGAGAGAGAGGCAAGAAGAGACAGTGGGAAGCTATGCAGAGAGAGAGAGAGAGAGAGAAAAGAATACTCAGAAAGGTCGGGAGGTTAACCAGAGATAGTCCCAGTTGGCTACCCGGCACGGGGGAAGGGCTAAGGGGATAAAAACAGAAAGAGAATGGAAGGGGGAGATAGAGAGAAACAGAGGCGAGCACGAACAAAGCGCGTACACTACAGAGTGGTAGGGGGCGTCGTTGTTAAAGTCTATCCTGAAGCCCCGTAGACCGCAGGAATCTTAATAACGCGACTACGGCCTTGAACGCGGATGTTCTTTCGGAGCACAGACCTAACACTTGGGCTTCTCATAGTGAGCGATTGTCCAACTGGTCCAGCACTCTGCACATCCCTTCTCTCGGGGCAATATATCGCGGAGAGACTCAGATAATATGTGCGAGCGGATACAAAGTGAATGAGTGCAAACTATTTCACGGATGATAGTGTTGCTGTTTGGACGCGTTTGTAAGACCTCACAAAAGAAGAAGAATAAGAAAAAAAGAACTGTTAAGCGCAGAACTAAACGAGGACGGCGAAAGAAGACTAGTGAATACCGCTCGTGTGTATCCTGTCTTCGTTCACCGGCCTTCTCTGGTTGTGGGCTTAAAAGCTTTCTGTCATATTTTACGGAAGCGTTTGAGGGACGCCATCCTGGAATATTATCGGCTGTCGCCTTCTCTCTGTAGCTGCCAAATGCAAGGCGCTACTGCCGCTAATCGTGTTTATTTATTTACACATTTGGGGAACACGTGATCGGTCACGAATTCCATAGAAGACGGTCGAGAAGGGCGCAAATTATTAGTTTTAAGTTATTAGCCCCGAGGCCGCACTGATCTGGCTACCCCTGAAAAAGACCAGAGTAACGCCACTACATACATTTGTTTTCAAAGCCAGACAAAATACGTGCACTTCGATTGTGCGTTGTGACCGAACTCGGAGACAATGCAACGCGTCACAGTGGAGGAATCATGATTAAGTTTAAGAGGAAGCTTTAGCTCGGGCCCAACTCCGACACGGCCTATTCAAATACATGTCAAAACGCAAAAACGTTTTTCTGAGATAACCCCTGGACCTATTTTGATGAACTTTATTGCATTTGAGAGAGTAAGATAAATTCTAGTGACTTTTGGAAGCAGAATTTTGATTTAGGGTTTGAATTTTGTTAGAAAGATTTTCAAAAATTCAGAAGTTTGAAAAAAATAGAAGCATGACGTTTACGAACGAATAGCTCTGCATCAAGAACAGATATCGCGGTTCTGTAAACGGCATCCATTAGATCATTCAAAGCGGACAAATATTATATGTCATTTTACATCTTACGTCAATTTGTTACATTTTTTACAAGGGTTCTGCAAAAGTTGTAATTACATATAATTATATTTTTTGAGGTTCATGTGTAACATATCAATTTTGTCCGCTATAGATGTGCTATCAGATACAATTCACAGAATTGCGATATCATTTTTTCTTATTGAGTTACAGAGTTGTAAACTTGATAGTTTCGTTTTCTGAAAATTTGCAATTTCTGTCAATTTTTTATAAAAAATTGACGACCTAACTCAAAAATTCGAAACCAACAGTCACTAGATTTTAAGTTTTTCTTTTAAATGCAGCAAACCCAGTCAAATTTGGTGCAGTGGTTGCCGAGAAAAACGTATTCTCCTTTTACATGTATTTAGATAGGAGCACCCGAGCTAAAGCTTCCTCTTAAGTTGACTACTCGGATTTCTTCCAAGTGCACCGATATTTTAGGTACGCGGGTGTTTTTAACCATTGCACACAGATCGGCATGCGGCCCCCACAGGTAGGCACCAAACCCATGCGCTCATGCTCATGGCAGAACGTCACAGCAACTGAATCACAGCGGAAAAGATACAAACGGTCTACGTTAATGCGCTATAAGGATTGTTCCGCCAAGAGTTAGGACTAGCGAAATGGATAATTGACCGCGTCATGCGATCGCATATACATCCAACTTTCCCGATTTGTCCGGGAGACTCCCGAATTCCGACTAGTGCTCCATATTGTACGTACAGCGCCAGAGATCCCACGAAAAAGTGCCCCGACGCCATCGCGCAAAAGAGTTAAAAAAAAAAAGGACCAACATGCAGCACGTCGCCGCATCGTAATTGCTCTTTAGACCTACGTAGCTAGGCGAAGTCAAATTTAAATCCGAGCGATTTGTGTGAGGCAGTACAGGCCTAATTCAGTTCGATGCCGATGAATACATGCGAGGAAGTGTGCGCGTGAGGCAAAGGTATACCATGCGTCGCATAACAACCGCGTTTTTTGTTTAAGTAAGCTTCGCCGTATCAAAGACCTGTTATGCGGCAAAGCATATTAGGAGTACAAAGGGACCCGAGTGTATAGGCACGCGTTCGCCGCCCCCGGTTACAGTACGAGACAAACTCTAATAACTGTACTGACATCCATTGAGAGGCGTTTCTGACGTTGCTGTGCCTCGAAAAGAAAAAGAAGAGCTGTCGAGGCGTTACAATCCTCACATTCGAAGCACGCTATCGCATACTTACCCCCGTATGCAGAAATGCAACTTAAGTCGAAGCACATGCTTGACTTGATTTAGATGACGCTTGGCGTTAACGTGCCCAAAGACGCTCACTTCGTTTCCTTCGGTGCGTTCCCGATAGGCGCCACTCAAATCAAGTCAAGCATGGGCTTCAACTTAAGTTGCATTTCTGCATACGGGGGTTAGAGAGCTGTGCTCAATCGTGGCCTAGACTTTTCTTATTTATTTTTTACTGTGTGCGAAGTGGGTATGCATTCGACATTTGAATTTTTATTAAATATTTTTTTCATCGTCACGCCTAAGTGTAACATCACGCATTCACCATTTAAGTCGTCATAATTTTGTATGGCAATCTCTTTTTTTATTCTTTAGATCGCGCATGGCGTCTAATCCCATATATGTCAAAGGGTAAAGCAGGAGCCACGTGCTTCCGTGCTTCCAACCACTTCTACAGATCCATCAGATCTATCTATCTATCTATCTATCTATCTATCTATCTATCTATCTATCTATCTATCTATCTATCTATCTATCTATCTATCTATCTATCTATCTATCTATCTATCTATCTATCTATCTATCTATCTATCTATCTATCTATCTATCTATCTATCTATCTATCTATCTATCTATCTATCTATCTATCTATCTATCTATCTATCTATCTATCTATCTATCTATCTATCTATCTATCTATCTATCTATCTATCTATCTATCTATCTATCTATCTATCTATCTATCTATCTATCTATCTATCTATCTATCTATCTATCTATCTATCTATCTATCTATCTATCTATCTATCTATCTATCTATCTATCTATCTATCTATCTATCTATGTCCGTTAGACGCTGTTTGTACGCTCGTATTGATAATGCTTCAATATCAGAAATACTAATGGCAGTGATGTTCCCCGGGACGCTCCCTTTCCACTTCAAACCTCACGCCATGACACCATCTCCCTCTCTCTCTCTCTCTCACTGCCATGCCGACGAATCACCGACACCTATTTCGGCAGGCCACCACTCACTCCTGTCTCCTGAATACCATGCCCATGACGACGGCCTGCCGCCTTAAGAAAGGCGGGGGACCAAGGAGTTTCCTACAACAACCACTAGAAGCCTATACGAGCTGCAAGCATCACGGCTCAGCCAACACAAGAACGATTAGCAGTACGTGGATTTTCCTAAACTTCTTCCTTCTGGCTTCCACAGACCTTGTGACTTTGTGAATGGATTCGAGCTAGTATTGAGTCATAGATGCAGTAAAGTGGCCCACTTACACATGTGCGCAGAGTCTGATTGCTTTCTTGCGATTAGAAAAATGTGATAGTTTCAAGTTCCATGCCAATAGGCGCTGCCCAATACAATGGCTGCCATGACGTGTCCGCGATTCCGCAATCACTTCCAGCGTGTGCAAACCGCAAAAGCACAGCCTTCCGAGATCTGTTTTGGCAAGAATCTCGTTGGGGCGTGGATTTGTACAACGCCTATGAAGAAGGCACATAAGGCGTACATAATAAAGCCACGAGAACGTCTCAAGTCAAACGCACGAATATTAGACATATCCGCGTGCAAATAATAGTTCGCTTGGTAGCCGAACGATGGCAGCACCAGAGTTCCCTACAGCTATTACTTGTACGAAGTTCTAATGGGGGAGAGTGGTTTGTTTGCACGTGATTGGTCACCTGTGGGCCGCTGGGCCCTGGACCCGACGCTGGCGGTGCTGACGATGCCGATGACGCCTGTGCTGATGCTGCTGTCGCTCTCGATGGGGCTGCTGATGCTGATGCGGCGTCGTTGCTGCTTTCGGGGGCGGCCGCATAGGGGGCGCTCTGGCGTCCGTCTCGTTTTCTCCTCACAACAGGTGGCGAGGCGAGGTCTGCGGTGCGAAACGAAAAGAAACGAAAACGAAATTATAAATCTTCCTGCCCGGATTTGTGACGCGTACTGTTCGTTCTTAAGCAGTTTAACGCTGCCTCACAGTGTAAACTGCGAAACGCAGTTCACGTTTGTAGCCGCGGTACACTACTCTAATTGTGCAAGACGATGCATTCGCAAGACACGAAGAGGAACTCGGGAAGCGAGAAACTATTAATCAAACCTACGCGAATAATGGCTAGCTCTCACTCACTCACTCACTCACTCGCTCACTCATTCACTCATTCACTCACTCACTCACTCACTCACTCACTCACTCACTCACTCACTCACTCACTCACTCACTCACTCACTCACTCACTCACTCACTCACTCACTCACTCACTCACTCATTCACTCACTCACTCACTCACTCACTGAACCTCAACTAACCAGCAAAATATAAACAAGATAAAGCATGGATACAAATCAACCAGTCCATAACTTTTCTTCTATATAGGAAGTGTGGTATAAAAGTTATAAACAGGGATCAGGTACCTCAGAAAGGCTGGCCAACGTTTCGATAGGAGCACCTATCTTCGTCAAAGGTCTTTGACGGACATAGGTGCTCCTATCAAAACGTTGGCCAGCATTTCTGAGGTACCTGATCCCTGTTTAAAGCCTTTATACCCCAGTGTGTTATTTCATCTGTCGGCCCGTTTCTTGATTTTAGACTTCTATACAGGAAGAGATACTGCAAATCCGTGTTAAGCAAGAGCCGCATACATATTCCGTGTTGTTTTCCCGGCTCAAAATATTCATCGGGAAGTGCCTGAAGTCTGCTGCAGGCGACTGCAAGGCTACATTACTGCATGCCGAGAAATAAAAAAAGAAAATGTCCGGCTCACAAATAAGACTCACGAATCTAATAAGAGTTCCCGCAGAAGCGATCGAAAAAAAAAATGTAATCGCGGCGAAGCATACTCACAGCAGCAAACAGTAACGGGTTCTTTTTCCCGAACCACCGAGATCGTTATAGTTTCGTAGTAGTTTCTCAGGCTACCGCATAGTCGGAAAAAAAAAAAAAACTCCGAGGCGTTGGCGGAGAGGATGAAAGCGCGGTGGTTCTCTCGGCTCAAATCACTATCGCATCTTTCCGGCGCCTTCGCGGAACCACGAACTGCGCTCGGTAGTTTTACAGTGCGGTCACGTTCTCCACGGAACTGTTGATCCGCAATGTGTTCTGCTCGAGGGAACAAGGAGAAAACAGTCCGAACATAACGCACTCAGAGTATTTCTTTGTTTTTCTTTTGTTTTGTTTTTTCACTCTCTTCGTTCCGTAACTCGCGCAGTTCGCCCGAAGTGGAGCGAGAAGATAAACGGAGACGTGAACATACTCGGTAGGAAAACACTCACGACTCGAGGCCATGCACGCAACATCGGTTTGAATTTCAAAGAGCCCCGTTTGGCGGCTGGGTGCTCATGTTTCCGCAGTTGTTTATTTAGAGGTATGTAAAAAAAGCAAGACAAGATAAAAGAAAATGGAGAAGTGGTGTGATACGTGTGTTGAGACGTGCTCGCATTGCCGGAGTTTCGAATTCCCGTTCTTGCTTAGTCACGCGGAGTCCTTCGACGTCGCAGCATTGGAGAATTAAAAACAAACAAAAGATAACCCTTTTATTCGCTCGTGAACGCTAACGATCACCTGAGGCTTTCTTTTACAGGACAACCATATATGAAGCAATGTGCAGCTGTATTGTCTTTCGTTCTTTTTTTTTTGTGCCCTGCTACGTTCTTGCACGCTTCTTTTCCTTTGTCGCAAACATATAGAGTGCTTTGTTTTTTTCTTCCTTTTTTTAATTATTCGTATATGTAAAGAACAAAAGAATGTGTGGTTTCACGTGCCATACCCACGATCTGATTATGATGCACGCCGTAGTGGAGGACTTCGGCCCAGCTGGATTTCTTTACCGCGCATAGAAATCTGCGTTCACAGGTGTTTTTGCATTTCACGCCCATTGAAATGCGGGCGCTGTGGTCGGGATTCCATCCCGCGACCTCTTGAATAACTACCCAACACCATACTCACTAAGCAACTATGGCGGGTAGCTGTATTTGTAGGAGAGGATGACATCATAGGTGGCGCTGGCTACTGCGTCTAGTAAAGATAGGCCGGCGCCTAGCATCGCCGATGTCACAACCTTTGCGCGTTTCCTTCCTCTCTCTACTGCACTTTTTCTTTTTTCCCCTGACTATGTCCTCTCTTTGAGACCACGCTGCCAATATGCCGGTTAGTGATCACGCTGCCTTTGTGCACATTGTTTTGAACCATCCACGTCCCGTCTAGAGATCATTACAGAGCGAGTATTCTAGCATTAATGAACAACTTAATTGGGCTGTCGGCATCGCTGAAATTATTACAAATGGCTAAAGCATACGTAAGCGAAAAACAACTGTTACAGAACCAGTTTAAGGGCTCTAGCCGTCTACGTTGGGCCAAAGAGTTGGGCAAGCATGAAATGATGCAATAGACGTCGCTGTAGAAGCTTTAGCCTTGGTTTGTGGACGTAGCTATACTGGGAGTCTACTGGACACTAAAACCTGTTTCAAGTAGACCAGTTTTCGTACGAGTCGTTTTATCAGCTGAAAGGCAAGGCGGTAAATTCTGGGCTCCGTGTAACAGTCACCGAGTGACATCAGTCAATCCTTTTAACTTTCTCTCCAACGCAGCGCCCTACGCAGCAGCGATTAAGAAAAACGGATCTTTCATGGAAACAGTCACGTGTTGGCGATTCAAATAAGAACACTAAAAAAAAATAAAGTTATGCCGCACTAACTTCTACAAGAATGTCGTAGTCGTTTAGAACGTGCGGGGGAATTTCTCTGTAATTGAACGTGCGCGCTTACACCTATTCACAGGAGAAAAGAAAAAAAAAGCACGTCGCAAGAAGCAAGCGTAGAACGTATCAATCTTCAGCAGCAGACTTTAGCTACTTCGCGCATTCAAAGTAGCAACGACAGCCACCAAAATACACTGGGGGCGTATTCCTCGACAGGGCATGTCCTTACGTGAAGTGCGGGTTTGTTGAAGCGCAAAAAAAAAGGGGGGAGTTGGGGAAGCTGTCCATCGTAATGCGTAGTTCAAAACGAAAACGTAATACAAAAAAGACAAAAGAAAAGAAACGAAAACACTTGAGCAACCTTCAACTATTGAGGCCACGAAGGGGGACCAAAAGGTTGAGGCGACGTGAGGAACATTTCCAAGTAAACTCTGCGCGGGAAGCAAAAGAAAACGAAGCGAGCGACGAGAAGATTTGGGACTCCCCGAGCGCCATTTGCATGCATCCCGGCACGCGCCAAGCACGGAGACACGGGGGAGGTATTTTTCGTTCATTCTCTCACTCCCCGCCCTCGGCAGCTGTTATCTAACGTAGCGCACGGCTTCACGTGGAGCTGCATTCAAGTCCCGTGCGCTCTGTTTGACACAGGCGCCGAACTGGAGCATGAAGAACGCCTCGGGTGCCTTAGTGTAAGCGCCAACGACAAGACAAAACAAGAAGTGCCCGGGCCGACTGGTTCCTGAACAAGCTACTCGAGACCACTGGCCCATCACCGCTGGACTGAGAGGCTTTCTTGACGAGGACACGCACGTTCAACCCCAGCTGGCCAAAAGACATTGAAGACACGGACTGTTGCTTTCTTTTTATGATTTTGTTTACTCTATTCCTCTGTCAGCTGGCGGGTGTCACTGTCCGTCTTCGCTTCTGCTAGTTCGTTTCAAGGTGTCCATGGAAGATAAGAAGTCCTTTTATTCACCCCCAGTTCGCGTCCTTGGAAGAGTCGGGTCAAGGAGAACTCTACTCCTCAACGTCGGACTCTCAAAAATATATGTAGATCTCCACAAGGGGAGGAGGAGAGATTCAAACATTGCCAAAATGTGGGTGCATCGCACCAGCTGCATTTTGTTTTGCGGCGAAGATGTTTAGATTTCGGATCCGTATTTCACTACATGCAAAAGTTTTAGATAAAAAAAAAACTCATTTAGCAGTAGTTTTTAGTTTCCCGTCTTCTTCGTTCGCGCTGTCCTTTAACAGACCACGTAAGAATGGGTTGTTGTGTTTTATATTAGATACACAGTAGGCCTCCTCTACAACTGAATATGACTGACTCTGAAAAGCTTCCGAAGAGTGCTTAGGGATTTGGGCTTAAAACTTGTGCATGAAGCGTACGCTTACGAACGTAAAACATTGTGTTTCAAGAAAGGGTTGTAGAGAAAGACGACAACAGTAAGGAACACAGCTGACCTTCGCCACAGCATGCCATCGCGCGCCACAGTCTTTAGTGCGGTCTCACCTAAAACACGTGTTGTGGAGATACCGCAAGATAATTTTCCCCGTACACGAACTGTACTTTAGTAGAGAGAGTGTAATGTATTTGCCGTCCTCCAGAGTAGCCCCTAACCTCGCGCTCTAATCACTTCTTTTCCTAGTTTCCCGATTGCCACGGGCGATTTTGATCAGTAACCGTTTATTCAGTCAAGCTCTGAAGTGCCCGAACTGTCTGAAGCCAGAACTGTCTGAAACTCTATGATGCGTCTTCGAAAAAATCTCCGGTAATAAAGAAAATTTAAAAAAAAATGGTCATATTGAAGCACATGGTGAGGGACCACTCGTCTCATCGAGATGCTGCCGATCGTTCTTGGAAAACGAGGCCGACGAGGTTCTGGTCACCGACTTTCATTAAAGACCCCCGCAACTTCCACGACGCGCATGCCACTTCCGTCATCACCGCCTGCTTTGTCACGCAGGCCAAGCAGACCTGACATCAAAGAGGACAATTCCAAGGACCAGGATGCCAAGAACAGGGATGTCGAGGGCAAATAAGCTGCGGGGAGAGTGGCATTTGATTACTGGCCAACACCTGCCAGGGCACCATCAATCTTCTATCAAGGCAAAGTGACAACGTGAGAAACTGAGAAATTGCCAACCAAGACCAACATGGTATTCGTCATGCTGCAGTCACTAGTTGATGATCTTAGCATGCTTGCTGACTAATCTGCAGACGCTGTCAGCTCAAAACGCCTTACAAGGACTGTACGCCCTGCATCCAGTGCTTGCATACCTTCGGTATGCACCGTGACTTTTTCGTAAAGGAGGATTCTTCGACTATGGCCGTGCGCGTAGCTGGCGCGGAAGGTGACGAAAACGTTCCCGCGAGACGTCAAGTTGGCAAGTCTGTGGAACTGTGCAGACTTGTGCATCTTCATCTGTCGGACCTCACTTCCTCTCTTTTTTTTTGTCCCTATATCCCCTCTAACACAGTGCAGGGTAGCAAAGAGGACGTTAGTCTCGTTAACCTTTCAGCCTTTATTTGCTTTTCTCTCTCTCTCTATCTCTCTCTCTCTCTCGCTCTTTCTATTCCTTCAGTCAATCTCACAGTGACGTCATGACCACGTTTTTTCATTTCAGAGACACGTTTCGACTTTCGGTGCGATGCCCTTTCTTTACCTCAGTTTAAAGCCCGGTTGTCTTTTGAACGTTCTGTGGCGCAGTGGCAGGCATGGGGGACACACGAAGTTAGCGGAACACGAGGAATGCAGGACAAGTGAAGCGCAAATTTTCGTCGAAGTTTCATTCAAAAGGAAATTTGAAATTATACCCGTGGTCGATATCAGCAGTTGCGGTATACATGTGCACGAAAAAGTGGAGAAAAGAAAAGAGAAAAAAAGAAAGATAAAAGGGTGAAATATCGCATCTAACGCGCGTCCCGCTTGAATCGTACGAAAGCGATACCAGCTTATGGCAAAACGAGAAAGACGAGAAAGTGACACTGACAGCTCGCGCACGCTGGCTTCCGCATTAGCGGCAGTCATCGAAAAGGCATGCATTTCTTTCTTCTCCTTTCTTTAAATATAAATCCCAGTTGACAGTTTGGGTTTCCCTTTTCGTTTGTGTATTGTTTTCCAGTAACATCGCGCGTCGCCATGCTTGCCAAAACGCCTTAGAATGATTAGGCTGCATCAACTAGGCCCTTCTCAAGCTCTGCTTACTCTGTCACTTACTTTCATGACTCTCCAATATCAGTGACACTCTGTTCACATTGACGGTAACTCACATTGACGATAACTGATTATAACAGATAACTGATTGACGAGTATGATTAGAGGTTTGACACTTGCTCATCACAGGCTATGTTCTGGCTCTTTGTAGCACATTACATGTACATATATGCAACTCCGTGGTACGTTCAACAGTATAAAGCAAGGTTTCCTTAAGGAATTGGAACGGTTTAAATATTCCGTTTTATTCCGTTATATTTTTTTCTGTATTGCGTTATGTTCATCGACAATTTTCCGAAAGGGCCTCTTAAGTTGTTAGGCTTTTCGTTTCGCTTTACCATTGTTTGAACAACAACAACAACAACAAAAAAAAACGAATGGGAAATTGCCTTTCGAGTAAAAAAAAAAGGAAAAAAGGTTCGCTTCATGTATACGGGGTTCTGAGTACCATAGGGCTCTTTTTTATCTAGATACATGTCAGCCAACTCATACAAAGGTGATCACTCTCTTTTATCTAAAACATGATGATACGCGCCGAAACTTCGTTTAAAGGCAAGCATTTTCTTTTCACTGAAATTCCATCAACAGAATCTGAAAATACGGGCACAGAATCCGTCAAAGCAGAAAAAAGAAATAAACAAGAAGGACAACCACGGCAACAGTTGTAGCACAGTGGCAAAAAGGGTGCGCATCTTAAGAGGATATAGAGCATCGGTCGAACAGAGCCGAACTCCCCCAAATAGGAGATGACAGGATTCAATCCTCGTTCACACGGAGCGCTTGTTTCGCCGTATTTGTGTTTTTCTTCATTTCCGTTGACCTGGGCTTCTATCGCTTTCCTTCCCCCTTTGTTTGTAAATGTTTTCTCCTGAATGCCTCGCCAACCGGACGAGGTTGCTGGAGCACGGGAAGTCTCTCAGCATTATTACGTTTTGTTCGTAGACCCATTTTCTAAAAAAAAAGAAAAAAAGACACGAGAGCGGGTCTGGAGCTACTCAGTCAGCATGACAGGCCGATTTCTTTCGCCGATCCACACCGCTGGCCCTCTTTCTCGCTGTTGACACGAGACAGCGCCATTGCAGCCACGGTTGGTGAAGTCCTGGAAGATGTGCCTTGGATTTCCGAGTTTGTCCTTCGCGTTCTCTCACCTGCTGCGTGTGCTATCTCTCTCTCTCTCTCACTCTACGTATATATATATATATATATATATATATATATATATATATATATATATATATATATATACATACGTAGAGAGCCGCTAACGCTCACTGGAGGGATTTGTCAGGATTGGGGGCTCAATCCCATCGTCCGTGGTCCTTTGCCAAGATTGGAGTACGGCATGAATTCGAAGGTAGCTGGCCCATGCCGTCGTCCAACTTATTTACGCTGAGATCGTTGATGAAGTGAAGAACTGTTTCTCATCGAGAACGAGGAAAAGGGTTTATTTACAGAAATTAAATCAGTCTAACATGACTGCTTGAGAAAAAGAGTATCAGTCCAACATGACTGCATGAGAGAAGTGAATCAGTCTAACATGACTGCTCAAGAGAAGTGTACTCAGCATTCGCACAACCACAGCTTTTCTACACTCGATCCGCCGGTCATACGACGCGGCGACTGTTAGTTTACTCATCACCAACTCGCCGCTGCTCTGCAGATCAGTTTACAGACACAAAGGCACACACATTCCGATGCCCAAACGACGGTGTTGGAGGGGTGCCGTTCCGGGAATTATCGGTGCCGATCGAGGGTCGCTCGTTGTTCCGTGCCACGCCGAAGCGTGAGAAGCACAAAAATACGTCGTTCCCGCGGCAGCTTGTCCATGCGTGTCAAATCAGCTCCGCGTTGGGGAACTCCGGAATCATTGTTCACGCACCGAACTAGTTCCGTCACAATGTCGAAGGGGCTGGAGGAAGGCGGCGGATTCCAGCGCAAAGGCCGCTTCTTTGAACGCCTCCCAGCTGCAGCGACGGAGAGGGAGAGGTGCGCGTCGTGTCGCCCTGTCGTAACTGTGTGGCAATCTTGTCTCGCAGCTCGCCATTCTTAACAGATTGTAACCTTTGTTATGGAGCACAAGCATGGACCAATTGATTTCGGCCCTTTAGGACCAAAGGGGAACAAATTGGCGTTGCGACGGCACAGAAAGAGCGCGTTGATGGAAATTACATAAATCGTTTGTTTTTTGAGTACTTTCTTTATAGACGGCATGGATCGGGAGAAGACCGCATTGGTCCCTCCTGACGGCCTTTACCGATTCGAGGTTTATTTCAAGTTCGTAGGGAAACGTAAGGGTGGCAAGAGAAAGGGAGCATCGCAGCACTGCCTGAAAAGCCAAGCCAACACTTACGTAAGCGGTGTACGACAAGGTATGAATCGATACACGATAGCACCTTCCGGTCTGCTCAACGCGCCAGCAACCTTTGGAGGAATGATGGACATGCTACATCGAGCATGCAAGTGGTCCACTTGCCTGCGTTATCTGCATGACAAGTCTTCTCGCCGACTTTCGTGTCAAACGGGACTTAACGTTGCATGAGACGGCCTCGCACGAGCTACTGCGCTTCGATGGGCGCCTCCAATCAGAACGCCTTTCTTGATAATACTTTTTTGTTCTCTCTCTCTCTCTCTCTCAGTCATCTTTCCAGTCCCTGCTTCCCCACATCTCAGTGCAGGGTAGATAATCGGAAATTCGCAACTGGTTTTAACATCCCTGTGTTTCCTCTAGAGGAACGGCAGGGACAAACCTTGGACGCCAGCCTTGCGCACCATTCTGCCTATTTTCCCGCGAGCTGGACTGGTGTAAAGTTTTTCGGAGTTCCGCTTTGCTCTTCATTCGTTCGCAGTTTTACTGCGAGAGCGCGAACGCAGTCGTTCGGCGTTGGGCCCGAATGTGGCGCTGTGCGAAAACGAAGGAGACGAAAACACGGATGATAAGTTACGAGCACAAATGAACAAACGTGCC
The DNA here is from genome assembly GCF_038994185.2 of Dermacentor albipictus. Taxonomy (NCBI): domain Eukaryota; kingdom Metazoa; phylum Arthropoda; class Arachnida; order Ixodida; family Ixodidae; genus Dermacentor; species Dermacentor albipictus. The sequence continues at coordinate 26,065,811 of NC_091826.1, forward strand.
AGAGCAAAATAATGCTGGTGAGCTTTCTGACAGCGCGTTGTTTGAAAAAAATTATTGTGTGAATGACTCCTCAATTGTGTCATTAAATAGAGAGAGAGAGAGAGAGAGAGAGAGAGAGGGAGAGATAGATGAAACAAAAGCTAACCAAATCGCGTTTCTTAGTGCGCCTTATAATCACCGCTTCATCTGTGTGTGATAGGATAGATGTGTGTGTGTGTGTGTGTGGCACTAGTACGCTATCGAATTGATGCAGCAAGCCGCATTGTCACCATAAGCTACAAGATACCATCATCACTCAACTCTAGAGGCCGTTCAGTAGTAGAACGAGTTCTTGGGCGAGTTGGTCACTTATTGCAGGCATAACAGCAGCGCTAAAGAACGCACACAAAAGAAAGGAACACTGACAGACACGGACAATCGCTGCCTCACAACTGATTTCATTCCATGAAAAGAAGTTGAATATAAAGGCTGCTTCGCGCATGAGCGTTTCGAGACAGCAGTGATTGTTCGTGCCTGTCAGAGAGAATAAACATTTTTATTGGGTGAATGCAGCTTTGGAGAGGCGCTCTCATTTCAGTGTTCCTTTCCTTCATGCGTGTTTGTTGGCGCGGCTGTTATGTTTACAAGACACCTTCGCCATGCGACGTCTTAAACGGGACATAAACGGGCGCGCTTCCTACGTGCTCACTCAGTTCAGGAACGCTCATCGCATGAGAACGAAGACTGAAGATGTGTCTGGTCCTTCTTATGGACTGAGCTGAGCCGAAAGTGTCGTAGCTTGCCAGGTGGCTACGAAAGAGAGAGTTTGAACTTCCTTTGCGCACTACTTGAGCGTGCGCGAAGCGTCTCAAACTGTCTCGTTGTGTAGGCAGTAGTTGTCTTGGGCTAAAAGGTTAGTGTGAATAATGACGGTAGACTGTTCGAATAAACCAACGCGTGGGTAAATCATATATATATTATCGCTTTCTGTGACTGCCGCTAAAAGGTGACGAAATGAACTAATGCAATGTATTCTTTGCGTTTACTGACGGTAAAGCAAGGAAGCCGAAATTCACTGCGCTTTCAAAACTTGCCAATATTTACCTTGGGTTGAGGTTGTCCCGTCTGACCGGAACAAAGCGCAAACGACCACCTGCCCAAGAAGTTGTGTACCTAACAGATTAAAGCACAGGGGGGACAGAAGCCGCACATTGGCCACAGCCATGTCGACCTTTGCAGTTGGTCGGGCATCACGAATACAGCAATGTACCATACAGAAGCACAACGCGAACTGCTTCCCAGTATTGACCGTGCGTTCCGATTCAAAGCAAGACAAAACCATCAAGGGTACGGAAGCATCCACCGCACACTAGAAAGTTCGATGGCAAATTTCCATGTAGGTCACGTCGGCCGTGCCTGCTATTTACTTCAGAAATAGAGCTAGTCCCCTAAGAACTTTTCATTTGTGTTTACTGTGGTTTCCTCGAATAGTACACATGGATCATTCTGAAAAGCCTGCTAACGGTTGCTTCCACAATGAAACGCCGCAATAAAAAAAAATTCACGCAGGAGCTTCTCTGGGAGTTGCTTTTAAGTATGCATTGTGCCACTTGCGCTAAACGTCAGTAAACGCAAAGAATAGATTACGCAAAGGAACGCAAAGAATAGATTACGGCTAAAACCGTAATAATCCCCATGCAGCCTGGTGTCATAATCAATGTTATGAAACGTACACCGACCCGTATAAAGCTTATCAACCCTTATCAGCCGTTATAACACCTATGGGACTATGCCCGACCCTTATCTACCCTTATCGGTTGTTATCAAACTTAATGTTCTCGATTCAATTTTTATCAATCATTACCTGTCTTTATCAACCGTATCAGACACAATGCGATCCTTATCAGCTCTTACCAGTCCTTCTCTACCTTATCGGACTCGATCAGATCCTTATCAGGCATTATGAGTGCCTATTAACATTATCAACATTGACCCGACCATTATAGTAAGCCCTTATCACTCTTTAGCTCTTTATCCATCCTCGCCGAACCACTATCAACAGTGATGAGACCCATATAACTCCTCATCACTCCTTATCATCCTTATCAAGTCACTGACTGTTTATCTGCCTGTGTCACGTGACATGAAGCGCATGAGCCCTTATAGATTCCTGATATTTTGGTCGGTGAGCAAACGCCTCAATGGACGGCGCACCCCACGAACGACCGGCGATAAGCAACGGATATGTGGCGCGTTTGGCAATAAATTTTCACAAAATTGGAATTTATCTGATGCGTGCAATGTACCAAGTCGGCTAGACATGTGGTTCTAGAGATGGCTTTTATTTCACCATCACCAAACATTTCAACGAAGTCTTCCTAATAACCATGTTCTCAACATTATCTTCTTTATAAGTATTGGTCCTGCGTGATGGACAGGTTTCCTTGCTTAGCATGCATAGGAATGGTTAGGCACTAAGAACAAAAGATTATTACCAAGTTTCCGCGAAGGAAGGAGCACAGCTTAAGGAGAATCGTGCATTGGCGTGTTGCCGACCAATTTTATAGAGGCACTGTACCGGTTGGAGGCAATGCGACGCCGATCAGTATAGGTCAGCGTTAGTTATGATTGCTGTCACACATAGCTTGACTAACCTCTCTGACGTGCAACTGCTGACCAGGACACGTGCCTGCGACAGCTGGGGAAAGTTGCAACTGCAAAGTGCAAGCCGCAAGGCATGTTTATGATGGGGGTGAATCGATATCGTGGGCACGAACAGGATACGTTAGAAAATGGAAAGAATACTGCTGGGCATTTCCTTGGCGGCGGGATGCCGTTGCATGGGCATTGTTTTATTGTCGTCAGTGCGACTTTGCTGACGTAAATCTTTCGCTTTTCAAAAACTCTTGTGCTTTCTCTCTGTCTCTCTCTCTTTCTCTCTCCACCTTTTCCTACCAGTCTTGAGCCCACAGTCAAAACTCGAACCATCGCTTCGAAATTACAAAACTTATGTTCACTATCTCCTCTTCACTAATCGTCTGGTTCGTGTTTGAAGTAGTAACTTAGCGCGAATAAAACCACGGAAACAAGAAAGACGGACAAGGGCAAGCGCTTGTCCTTGTCCGTCTTTCTTGTTTCTGTGGGTTTATTCGCGCCAGGTTACAACTTCAAATATAGACGAGAGTCAACAGTCAACTCATCTGGTTCGTGATTCTGTTGTGACCACCAAGAAAAAAAAGCCGTTCAGATCCTCTATTCTTACCGCTAAAACCGTAATCAAATACAACGCAACGAACACGTAAGCAAAAAAAAAGCTTTAAATTATTATTTTTCACGACATACAAGTATAACGTTGCCATATGACCGAGCCGGCAGACTGATCCCCTGCGCTCATGAAACGGGCACACTCATCGTCTCCTGCAGGGTAATTATAATTACTTCCGCCGAAAAACCTTGGACGAGTGTCAAGTGATTGAGGCCAGCTGCGTAGAATTCAGTGGAGAAGACTTAACGAAAAGCTTTTTTTCTTCCCAGTCACCACGACACTTTGACCCTTCATGCTTCTTCGTCTTGTGACAAAGTGTCGCCATTACTTGCCGCGTTTTCCCCTTCGGTGAAGACAGATGCCTAAAGAAGCGCCATCCATCTCCACGGGGCAATATCACTCACGAACACGTGAGTCTGAGCCCTTTGAGAAAGATTAGCAGACTTCATTTATTCTGCGTGTGTGTGTGTGCGTGTATTCTTTGGAAGTGTTTGTTCACCCTACCAAATGAGTTACGGCGATGGCTGCCTCGCCGTTAACTTTTGTTTGCCATGAAGCTTGCAAGGCGTCATCGATGTATAGTTTTAATAAGATTCGGCGATTGAAGATCAAGTTCAATAAGATCAAAGACAATGTCTGGCTGAGCGAGCTGGCTTTGAAAATGGAGCCCAGTCATTGTGAACGGCACTCTATCGCCTCAACACTAGCGTGAGAGGAGTCGGAAGAATGATGCACTGCTTCAATTTTTTTTTCTTGATATGGGGGTGGGGGGGGGGGAATCTTTCCACGTTTGCAGGCTGCACAACCTTCGGGATCGGCGCACACTTTTTTAAACTGCGCATAACCGCTGGACGTCACACAGTTGTAGACTGCACTATTTTCGGTGATCAGCGTGAGAAGGCTATAGAAATTGAGATAACCGAAACGGAAAAGTGGGGCCAACTCGTCAAGAAGGACAATATTGTTAAAGAAAAAAAAACCCGGTGAACTTCCTTGTGCAGAAGTGGCGGTACTGGTTTAACGAACTTAACACCCACGGGCCAACGCCGATAACTCTCTGTCGACTCCCATAGCCATTCGTAGCGTGACAGTTCTCAGCATACTTTCTCGAGCTGCCGTCGTTCCTGGGCAGAGCCACGACAGGCGGTGAGTGTCCGCACTGTAGACTCTGGAGAGACGTACTTTAGACATTTCACGGGGTCTTCGGGAGTTGGACCCCAGGCCCAGGTGGTGAAAGGTGTAAGGGCCGCTCCACCCCGTATTCTGCAAAAGAGAGACTTCCTCCATCCGAGAAAGATTACGAGGAAGGAAGGTAGCAGGCACACCTGAGGAGTCGAGGTGCGTGTCAACCGACGGAGAGCTGACATTTGGGCTAAACTGATAAAGTGGTGGTTCTGACAGACGGGTATCAGGTGCTATTTCGATGCGGATTTATAGCCGTTCAACGCGTTGTGCATTTATGCGAATTCATACGCAACACCACCTTTGAAGTGTAGCAGCAGCGCAGGCGTTATGTGGAAGTTCTGGGTTCGGTTCCCATCGGTAGCAGACTGTCCTTCCTTCCAGCTTTGTTTGGTTCTTTTATTTTTTTATTGGATTCACAAAACTTTTTCTGTTCGTAAGCGCTGTTTCCCATTGGCTGGACAGGCCCGCCATAGTATTACGACAAACGCAATTAGTTGGCCGCTACTCCTGCGAAAAGTTTTTAGTGTATGAACTTTTTTGTGAATACGGGCCCTGAAGCTTACATCAAAGTTAACACTTATACTGCCCCAATTCGAAAAGAAAGCACGCAATTTTTATGCTTTTCTAGGCTGCGTTGCTTGTTGTTTTGTTTGGCTGTTTCTAAAAATATGGCCATCTGTTCCCATTGATCTTCTTGTGGTTCAATATAGTATCAAGATCACGCGACAGTGTGTTTTTTCGAGGTGTGGGAGTGTTGCACTCCAAGGCTTACGTACATTGCAACGAAAGAATTTGTTAGGCGCGTGAATTTAGTGGCATTAACCCTTTCTGTCCAGTAAAGAACTTCGTCCAAGCTGAGCACTCGTGTTATTGATTGATTGATTGATTGATTGATTGATTGATTGATTGATTGTAGATAGATAGATAGATAGATAGATAGATAGATAGATAGATAGATAGATAGATAGATAGATAGATAGATAGATAGATAGATAGATAGATAGATAGATAGATAGATAGATAGATAGATAGATAGATAGATAGATAGATAGATAGATAGATAGATAGATAGATAGATAGATAGATAGATAGATAGATAGATAGATAGATAGATAGATAGATAGATAGATAGATAGATTTACCATATTGGACTTGACAGTAAGCATTTGCGTTGTTCGAAAGGTAAAGCCTCGAAAGAAAGAAGAGACGTTGATCCCGAACGTCGTAGCAGAGAGAACATCTGCACGTCGAAAAAAAAATGAATGGACAAATGCCCGCATTATTTTTGTTCCGTTGACTAATACGACACAGCGAAAACATAATTTAGACAAACAGAACATTGTAGACCGTAGAGGTCTTTTTTTTTCTGACGTTTCTTGCTTCTGCGCAATAGCTGCTTTCGTTTCGTTGAACGAAACGTTCTCATGCGTTGTGTTCTTCGACTACAACAGGCTTCGGATTTGAGGTGGCGAAACGAAACAATACAACTTCCTATTCGCAATATAGTAAGATAAGCAGTGTCAGCGCAATACAATTCGAAAAGTAAATATGCGGCTCGATAATGGGACCCGTATCATGATCCCGCTAACAAAAAAAAAAAAAGACACACAGACTGATGCTGTTGTAACTTTTCTCGCGCCTTTTTTTTTTTGCTCTGTTCTTTTTTTTTCCTTTAGCAACTGGAGATTGGAAACGTACATTCTCTTTCAACAAAGCCAATGAAGGTGGAACAGAGTGGTTGCCTTGACTTTCCATATTTCCCAGATCTCTTTCTCCAACTACTTAAGTTGCGGTGCCCAAATTATTTTACCGCGTCCTGCGCGCCCATGCTCAAGCAAAAAACTTCAACAAGCATCAAAATAAAAAAGATTAATGAAAAATAGCATCACCGCAGTGAAGTGAATACAAAGGGCCACCCACGTGGTGCCTTGCAGGTACTCAAGGGGCCGGGATGCGAAGAATGGAAGACTACACGCTTCACGTAGCAGCATCCATAGCATTCCTTTGGCTTCCGAGCAAAAGAGTTGAATAGACGCGCCCCAGCAAGAAAACAAGCCGGAACAAGTGCCATTCAAACGTCGCCGTCTTCTTCCATTCCAGTCCCCCCCTCCCCCTCGCACTCCCCTCCTTTCTTTTTCTTTCTCTCTTGACTTTTAAGAGACGACGCTTTGAAGCGGCGCACAATAACGTAGCCCAAGGAATCGATTAAGAAGGAGCGAAGAAAGCGTCTTTCGTTTTCATCCTTCTCGATCTTCCTGGTCATCGATCGCCCTTGACACTTCAGTGTAACTTTTTTTTTTTTCCGAGACATGCCGCTTTTAGCCTCTTGCAGCTCCACATCTATTCTTCCGGCAAAATCCAACCTGTGAGCTTTTTCAATACTCATCTCGAAAGTTTACAAACATATAGCTCCGGGAACTAAAGCTGGGCCGTATCAATAGCTCGCACGTTCCGGGGGATAAATGAAAGCGATATTGCGGTGACGACGTTGCAGGAGTGCACATTGAGCGCGTTGCAATCCAAAGGGCCTTCGGAAATGCGTTTCGTGAGAAGATCGGGCGGTTACGACAAGCGCGTACGCTGTGAAAATTGAGGAAATAGTGGTTTCCACGCGAAAGAAATGAATAAAGGTCATAGCCGTGGCGCTGACATCGGGGTTCCCATTAAATTCGAAATGTCGAATTCTACGCCATCGTCGAGCGTCGCGTCCGTGTGGGATCCACCGTACCCGAGCACTGTCAAAAAAAAAAAAAGAGCCGCGTCACTGGGCGGCATAAGCGGAAGTCATCTGTTTCCTACAGGAGTGACACATTGATTCTTAGCAAGTGTTACAAATCTTCGAGCTTAAACTGAGCTCAAATGATTCGTCGTCGAGGCACGTTCGACATTCCTTCCTTCTTGCAGCTGTATAGTCTGTTGCCTCCTTCATTTCCTTCCTGGTACGGGCTATGAACGACGTAGCATTTCCTCACCTTCTTCCTCGATCTGTGATTCGGCATCTGCAGCTATCGACATGCCGCGACGGCGAGATCGCCTAAGGTAAACGGTAGCTGTCAGACGTGGAGAGATGGCTTCCCATCTTACTCTCGCAACTTACGTCATTTAGACGCAATTTCGAACGGCTCCCGGTAGTCAGTTTATAGACGATGGCGAAGCTGCTGTTTGGCGCCCGGCGCCTTGCCGGCCCAATTGGAGAGCGATCGATGTGTCACGTGTGCTATACATAGCAGCTGCTCAAAGCAACGCTGAAGATGATACGTTACGGGGGATATTCTATCCTATATCGAGCGTAAGTATGTGCGTTGGTAGGGCTATGGAAAACGTCACTCGCCAATAATAGCAACACTCCTGCTGTTCCTGTATCTCCTCAAAGGCGAGGTCGTCGAAATCGTTTCTTTTTTTTACATCTTCGCGAATGTCCGGGATGTCGTCTCGAATGGAACTTGAAGTATCGGTGTTGCCGCATTATAGTCTGCATTATCATCCTTCATCGGTCACGTGTTTGATGACCCGATAGCATATCGAGCGTGATGGCACGGTTCAGCGGCGCCGAGTTCCTAAAACAACAGCTCTTTTGCCGAATCATCATATATCCACCCCTTCTCTTATCCTTCCTTCGTTCGCTAGTTTGTCGCCTCTCTGGGAGCTGCTTTCGATGGAACGAGCGTTTGCATAAATCTCGGGATATTTCTGGCTCGTCGAGTCGCTTCGCGTTTTCTGGCCCAGCAATTGGTGACACCGTGCGAACATCGATGGAAGAAGAATCGGAATGCCGGTTGTGAGGTCAGCGAGGAGGGACAGTGAAGAGCACATGGCCCACGTGGATGACCTTAGCGCTCGGAAACGCCGACTGTTTCGATAGAAAAAAGTGCAGATTTGGAAGCGACGACCTGCGTTGGGACTTACGTGTTATTTCTAAACACTCCCGTCACGCACGTGTGTGTAAGATCAGCGAATTCAAATAAAGGAAGAAAGAAGAAGCAGGTCGTTGAAGGCAAGCAAACTAAGTATTACGCATGTCCAAAGCGCGGTTTGGAATCTATGAGTTTTCGCGAAGCGGTCGAACAAATGCTAGAAAACCGTTCACCTTCTGGCGCTGTCTCGAAGTATGGCGGTTCGAGGCAAACGAGCAAGACGCGGAATGCGCCACCGTGGCGTGACCACGTGACCCACGCGAGCACATATTGCACTGCCTGCGCGACTGCACTGGTCCGCTTATTCATCGCGGCATCTGGGGGATCATCCCAGTTCACCGTTGCACTATCTCCTGGGACGGGTCCAGCTTACGCGGCGAAAAGCCGACTGAGATGACGAATGTTCATGGCCGCGAGAAACATTTGAACGTCAGAAAGAACCCGATGCGCAAATATGAGAACACGCTCCGAAGTCCAGAAAAAAAAGCTTCGTATCGACAAAACTAATATGCGCGTGAAACAAACGGTATTGCTGCACTGTGGATATTTAGCTGCGGTTTCTTGTTTAAAAACGTGATTCCGCTGAAAGCTCAGTCGGCCACAGACACATTTTTTACGAGTAGCACAGAGAGTGCTGTGTATACATACAAGCCGCATAAAAATACGAGTGCTGCATAGTATGTGAATTATTTGTTTTGAACACATATACATATATACACAGTTAACAGGAAAGCGAGGAGCAGGCTGGAAACTGCCACCGGAAGGAGCACAAAGCCTGCCTACTCTTCTGAAGGGAGGTGACAGCAACGCAGAAGTGGAAGATAGGAAGGAGGGGAGAAAAAAGGAAAGAGGAAGGGAATAAGGCATTCGGCAAGAGAGCAGCCGCAGCCACGGTCAGGAATGTCAAGGAGGGTTAGAATAGAAAGCTTCGCCTTACAAAATCGTACTATTGAAACGCCCACTCGACTCAGACGAGAAGATGGTTTGTGCACTACCTTATCTAGCATCTGCGCAGATGGATGGCAACCTTCGGTGACAAGTCCTTCGCATTTCTGTATTCAGACTTTGTACGGTACGTCGACAGAAAAGACCCAACAAACGAAGTGAAAAGGCTGCCTGAGGAAAGGCTGCCCCGTGAATCTTTATCGCGCGCAGTTGTTGCGCGTTAAAGGCTTATCTTGAACTGACGCACCCGTAAATAAGATCTGCTGTCCTGATCAAGACCGACAACCGAGGCTTCTCGCTCTCCACATGAAGTGCAGCTCTGTGCGTACTGGTGCAAACGTACACAGCCTCGATTATGCAAACATGAAACACAGCGCAAAACAAGCGCCTGCTACGGGCCTTTAAAGAAACGATGCCTGGGATAAGACTTAACTTAACGAACACGATGTTATCAGGCGTCCTCATGTGGCTTCGCAGTCATTTCAATTGTCGTAAAATGTTCTGCTTTATTTATTTCTTAGTTTCTTTTTATACAATTCCTTTTCCCCGTCACGCCTGTGCAGTATGTCGTTCCTACTTCTCTACATATACGTGTAACTTCGTTGCACAGTATACACACCCAAAATATACAATCAGTTAGAAGTATTCAATCATATTATTCCATGGCAGAGACTGTTTCAAAGGCGGGGTTTCATTCATTCGACTTGCATTCTTTTTTCCCTAGACAATAAGATCAATAACATCACAAATAAGATCTGCTGTCCTGATAAAGACCGACAATCGAGGCTTCTCACTCTCCACATGAAGTGCAGCTCTGTGCGTAGAGGTGCAAACGTACACAGCTTCAATTATGCAAACATGGAACACAACGGAAAAAAAAAGCGCCTGCTACGGGCCTTTAAAGAAACGATGCCTGGGATAAGACGTGTTCCCACTTTGCATGCAATCGCGCACGCCCGCCGAGACGCCATCCCGGTCATTTGCAAGGCTAGTAAGATGGGACAATGCGGAATTTATTCCGGCAACGCTCAGACCCGGATAGGACGACTACGCGGCGTGCTATAGCTATTGTTCGGTAGAGTACGAAGCTAATTAAGCACGTAGTCGCTTCGTCCCGTAGAATAAAGCGAGCATGACGGTGCAAGAAGTCCGGGAGAGAAGCGGTGGTGCAGTTCTGGTGCCTTGCGTAGGCGGACATTAATTAACATGCCGCTTCCAGATGCCGCGCGCTGTGTTGCTCTCACGGCGCCCGGCCTCCTTTGCCTTGCTTCGCCTTGTGTAAGCTCGGCGACGACTGTTCTGTACGCTGTATAGCGCAGCAATACACGCGTTGAGTTGGAGGCGGAATATAGGATATGCGACAGTAACGACTAATACAGTACGATAGTACAGGCCTGCGACATCTGGTACATATTGAATAGCACACTCTGACCACCTTATAGCGAACAGACCTTGACTAGAAGTTGTTCCTCAACTACACGGGCGGATATGTGCGTGTGCGCGTGTGCGTGTGTGTGTGTGTGCGTGTGTGTGTGTGTGTGTGTGCGTGTGTGTGTGTGTGCGCGCGTGTGTGTGTATGTGTGTGCGCGCACGTGCGTGCGCGCGCGTGTGTGGAGGAAGTCTATTACAATTGTAAATGGTAGTGACGAATGTGACCAAGACTTTTAGTTTTCACCTTTCTTCTTCTGAACACTTAGGGCCCATCATTTGGGTTAACACCATGGGTCTGTCACACAAACGATGCAAGAGAGACCTACATCAAGCTTTTCGTAGTTTCCTTTCATTGCACCTGCACCTCCAGCACTCCAGTCGTCATTTCCCATTCTCCAGCGCAGGTCCAATAACATTTATTCCATTACTCTCAGCGCCCAAGCCCTCGTCCATGGTTACTTATGTACCTCTAAACTGGGAGTTGAGATATGATGTACATTAGGCGCCCGTTAAAGAACCCTAGGTGGTCGAAGTTAATTCGGACACCCCACTACGGCGTGCCTCACAATCATATCGTGGTTTAGGCACGTAAAACCAATGAATTTATGTTTTTATATACAAATACACGCAAACAAAATATGTCCTATGAATTCTGCGCTAGGTACACAAGCTATATGCAGGCATAGCCGTCCTGGGCAATTTTTCTCCTTAACTAACACGATGTTATCAGGCGTACAATTGGCTTCGCAGTCATTTCAATTATTGCACAATTTTCTGTTTTATGTAATTCTTAGTTTCTTTTTATACAATTCGATTTCTCAATCGCACCGTTTCTAATTCTCTACATATACGTCTAACCTCATTCCACAGTTCACTCTCCCAAAATATGCAATCAGGCAGAAGTATTCAACTATATTATTCTATAGCAGAGACTGTTTGTTTCAAAGGCGGGGTTTCATTGATTCGAGTTGCGCTCTTTTGTCCCTAGACAGGCGAACAACATTTATTGCGCTTTGTAGCACAAGAACATTAGCCACGGAACACCATTGTTGACGTCACTAAGCCGCGGTTTCCGGTCTCCGCTCGCATCGTCAGCGTCAGCAGCAGCGCGCGGCACTCGACGGGAGGGCGGAGCTACAGGGCAATTTTAACCGACGATTGCGTCGCTCCTAACTGAAAAATCTCCCCCAAAATTTTACGTTCATGGTTTATAAGGTTCCCGCCTCCGTATATGAGCGTCTTATTGAGTTAGACAGACTCTTCAGCTTCCCTTTAACAAATATAGGCTTTGCCTTCTGGCTGCCGATCGCCATCGCCACCAATTTGAAAGAACACTTTTCTCTCTCGCGTAGCAGCATGCTGCCAAAATGACACTCGGCGCGCTGAAGTGCTCTTGCTCAAAGTGCACTTTAATTTGCCCTTGTGACAGTGGTATTGGCCAATGGGAAGGTCGTATGATCCTCGAGGTGTGTTCATCCGCACCACGCCGTCTGCTCATCGCCACAGTACTTTCCGGTATACGACATGCACGTGCAGAGGTCCTAACATGTTAGGTATCGCTGTAAGATATCATGTACTAACCAAAAATAAACCTGTACATTCCCGCCAATATTCGACCACTTACACCCGGAACTGCATCACGTCGCGCAAGGATACTACACGCGTACGTTTCGTAATTTCGGCAGCGCTTGCAGACGACTTCTGAGGCGCAGCATAAACAGTAAACACTACAACTCGGCACGTTTACGGTTAGGCTTAGGGTACGGCTTTCGGCTCTTCCGCCGTTAGCCCTTGGTTAGGCTTGCAGTGAAATTCGCTCGCGGAATGCTGATGAAAGATACGCGCAGCAGAACGTAGCTCGAAGCGGAAGAGGAGGGAGAAAGAAACAAGACTCGGGGCGGGCTGTTAGGAGCACGCACGCTAAGTACCGGGTACACAACGATGCTTCGCTCGGCCAGCTATAGCGGAGTTGTTGTTAATTAGGCTTAGCGAGAGGGTGAGAACAGGCGAGACAATACGGGCGGCGGTGCGTAGGTACGGAGCGTTGTTCCTCGCGTCTGGCGTAACCACGGCGCACGCGCGCTAAAGTTATGAACCCCAAACCAACTGCTGTGCGTACACGCGGGCGTTGTAGTTTCGGCGCTTGGTTAGCGGTGGGCTTCCGTCTGAAGCGGGGTTCCGTTTGCAGAGAAGGAAAAAAACGAAAAGCGAGACCGGAGCAGATTAGTTCTCGCCGGCGATAAAAACGGCTTGATTACTGGCGACTCACTTGTCAGAAGCACTAATTAACCGCTGCAAACGCACCGCTCTTATAGCAGGGTAGCAAAGGAGTTGCTGTCTGGGAAATCTGAGGACTACGTTTCGGTATTCGAGAATCACACCACTGTGTTCCCGATGAAGAGCTGACAGGTTTGGTTGAGCGATAACAATGACACTAACAACAACAACAAAAAAGACAGAACGATAAGAAGCCACGAGGTCTGACTGCCGACGGCACATTAATGCATTTGTCTAGGTAAAGCATGCTTGCTCGACTGCAAGAGAATGTCAAAGCAGGACTCATATTTTTTCTGCACCTCACATCTGGGAATTCGCTACGGCAAAGCCCCACATTGTGGCCTTTGTGAACGGTGCGTGTATTGAGTTCCCTTGTATTGTAATGAGTGCCAGTGAAACGTTACGAGTGTTCTGTAGCCTCCCTTGGGCAAAGATGCTGCACTATGTCGCAAGGCTGTTGAATTCTCTAATTATTGCTCCTGCGTCGACTAGACCTCCCCCCTCCCCCACTGCCGCTCCTTCTAGCAGCGCACATGCTACCACATTTTCTTTTTTCGAAACAACACACACTACACCGCCTTTCCGGGTCACGATTTCCGGGTTCCGGTTTTCTTGTCCAGTCCATTTTTTTTATATTGTGTCGGACGTGGTTGTTGAATTATGCCCACATATACTTATGTTTTTTGTCCACTCCTGTAATAGCCTGAAAAGGCTGTCAGTATGAATGAATGAATGAATGAATGAATGAATGAATGAATGAATGAATGAATGGAAAATGCGCGTGAGACTTTCGCAACGCGTTACACATTGCAATTTCTCAATTTTCACCGAATTTCAGTTTCGTTTCTTGAGTGGTTCTAAGGAAACATTGCGGATAACGACGATATGACACTTTGGAACGCTTAAATGAGTAATTGTCTGCAAGCGTTGTAACTTACCAGCTCAGGCTTAAAATTTATCGTTCGTTACTCACATTATGCTTTCTACGTCGACGAAATATTAACATCCTACTTCGCATCGCTCACCCGCAATGCCCGCAAAACCAACTATACGCCCTGTATGTAACGTATACAAATTAAGAAGATATGAATATTTTGCAATTGTTTTCAGAGCACGCAATTGAGCATCACCGCTTCAATCATTCGGTAAACGTCACCCGTAGAATGGACCCCTCGTCCCTGACATATGAAATATCTGCCATTTTTATTTATCCCAAAAAAGTGGGAAACACTGTAAGCGTCCACAGAACAGGAATATAACGTATAGCGTCCCACAGAACAGGAATAAAACGAGAGCGGAGCAAGTTTTTTTGAATCCCTAATTGAGACCCAGATCTCAACCTTTGCCAGCCTATATTCGCCACTCGATAAGTGATGTATACTCGCGGACAACATTCTGTGGCAATGAAGGGAAAGCTGCGGGGACAAAGCGAACACAAGGGAGGTCGCTTCTGAAAACGAGTCACTTGTTCTCATCCACGTTAGTTTAAGCTGGGAAAGGGCAAACGTAAACACCTTATTAGGAACAGTCAAATAAGATAAAACACGTCACCGAATGTAAAAGCTTACTTATTTTGCGGCTTTTCCCCTTCTGCGTCTGGGAGAACGCGAAACTGAACACCTGAAGCTTCGTCGATTCGGCGTCTGTTACGAGGAACCAGAAACACTGTGAAAACTATTGGGGGGGGGGGGTGCAGACTACCTGGCGCCGTAAGATGCGTGCAGCTAGCCACGCGCCCGTAGCTTTTCCTCCATTGCTGCAGAAAGTTGTCCGCGAGTATAGATAAGAGGCACAGGCTGAAAAATAGTTCAGTGCTTTGCAACCGCAACGCCAAAGCGTTCACTGTAGACTGCCTTAATCAACCACCGTAAGTCCTCTGGCGATACCTGGAATGTTTGTAAAATGCTGCGCCTGCCTTTGTAGCATCCTGTTTGCGCGTCAGAAGTGCCCGAGAATTTCAGTCGCAGCTTCTGACCTTTAGTGTAATGAAAATTTTTTTTTTGCTATTTAGAGACACAGAACTGAAGTTTGGCTAAAAATACATCCGCTTTTGCAGCTGTCAGACGGATACTGTAGGAGGAGCACGCAAAGACA
This sequence comes from Dermacentor albipictus, assembly GCF_038994185.2. Lineage (NCBI taxonomy): Eukaryota > Metazoa > Arthropoda > Arachnida > Ixodida > Ixodidae > Dermacentor > Dermacentor albipictus. The sequence continues at coordinate 26,080,901 of NC_091826.1, forward strand.
CCGGGGATGCACCTGTGAGGTTATGGTGGCGTTGTTTCAGAAAAAGAAAGAGAACTGCAGAAACTCGCTAGTGGGACTTGTAAGATAGGGAATAGCATTGTATATATATCTTTTATATTTGGATATCCTTTCTATATTAATAAGCTGCCCTAATATAGGGATAATATATATATATATATATATATATATATATATATATATATATATATTACATTTTTATATGGTTTCTATATCGGTTTGTACATTGCGTGGGTGCTGGAGTATATAATAGTGAACTTTGCTGCCGTATACACAAGTCGCAGAACGATTGCAGCAGGCTAGTTTCTAAAATGCCGTACTGTTCATGGCCGCGACAGAAATTTATTATGTAACCTAAGATGTGGAGGTAGTGATAGTGGTCGTGGCGACGGTATTGTTTAGGGCTGTGTTTGCGTGGCAGCTAGACAGTGCAAACGGTTTCTCAGCCCTAGCGCCTCTTAGAAGAAACAACAATAAGTGGTTAGATTACTGGATAGCCAAATGTTCACACTCCGAAAGAATGATTACCACTTGCCCGTAAGCTCACAGTCTCTTAGAAAAAGCTAGACAGTTGCGGGACAGTTCTTTCCCACAGAAACCTAGGTCCTTTGGGAAAAAGCACCTGTTCCGCATCCCCATGAAGAAAGAAGTTAATAATAAGTAAATAATAAGCCGCCTAGATTGGCCAAAGACGGATTATTGATAGCGATAAGAAGACTTAGTTTCGCACCCGAGATTCGCGCGCGGTGTTCTACAGGGAGGCTGCAATGCATGACGCAGCACGGGAGACAACTGCCGGTGCGCCCCAGAGAGAGAGAGAGAGAGAGTGAGAGAGGAATATAGGAAGGCAGGGATGTTAAGCAGTGAAGAGTCTGGTTTGCTACCCTACGCTGGGGGAAGAGAGAAAGGGAAGTGATAGAAGGGAGAGAGAAGCTGTAGATACGTGTATGGACAGTACTTGAGTTAAAGCCGCTCGCGCAAACCAGAAGTTCTGAGAAAGCACAAAAGTGCCTTCACTGCCTTCTGAGCTGATGAGCGGTGCGGACAGTGCTCCAGTACTGCCCGTTCACTCAGAGGAGGGCCATCTAATTTCCTCAATGTGTTGGACAAAGGTTGTCTTTGTGCTTGAAATTGTGGACAATGGCACAATAAGTGGTCAATGTTCTATTCGCATCCGCAAACGTTCACCTTGCGCTCCAGGCGCTTCACAAGGCTGGCGCGATGAGTGAATACGACAGTGAATACGGACGTCGAGTGAATACGGACGTCGCGTCTCTTTAGTACGCCTGATACGACCGATGGAACAGCGTCCGCCTTGGTCAGCGCCCAATAAAAGAATCACATTCCGTATGGCACAAAGGCGCCTCCCTCCAACGTCCGTGTAATTACCATCGCTGTCGTAAATGAGCATTGACTAACGGCCTATTATATTACCTAAATCTAACGAGTGCAGTTGAAACCACGTGATAGAAGACCTCTTTGCGAGGCTGCTGAGCGGTTAATCTTTACCTTAGCTTGGCGTGAAGGAAACAAAACTATCAGAAATGAAAAGCTGAATCGCAGTACGCACGTCTCATGATGAATTCGCAACAACTCGCTAGGTTGTAGTCTTTCTATGTAATATAGTCAGCTCTTGTGTCATTCAGCCCCTTCACGCACCCGCGTCCTTATTGTTCAGATGTATTTTTTTCGCCATCAGTTTACATTGAGAGACGAACGAACGAATATTTCATAAAATACGGCTGTGTGGTAGGCACTACTAACGAATCTGCCTTTATTTTTTTCCTAACGACCTCTGTCATGAAGGGATATATTAACCGGAAGATTGAATTCCTTTCGCATGCATTCCGTCCAGCACATCACCAGGGGAAAAATTTCGGTTTTGCTGCTTCTCTGCTGCACTTCTATCGTACGAGCTGGCATGCGGAGGCTCCAAAGAATGCGGAAAAACGACTGACTCGTGGATTAAATGACCATGCAGGACGGCATAGCGTCGGTGGAGTTTGCTGGATGGTTGTCCGCAAGGCAACCATTCGCTGCCTCGTGTGTTTGTGGCGTGCAGTACGTGTGCTGCACGTAACCAATCCCGCTCAATCTGCTCATCCCACAGAACGAGCATTGCCACTTATACGCAAGCGTAGTTGAAATGCACTGCCCAGCGTGTACTGCACAGCATACTCGACGCCACGATCCCACTAGGCGGCGAACGGTGGTGTTCACTGAGCAAATTGTAATGTTTCAGGTGACAGCTGCCGCTACTTGTCGCAGAGGCAAACTTTTTTTTTTTTGGAGGCGAGTTATACATTTGCAGCATCGAGCCTGGAACAGTGGTATATCCTCTGCCATTGCCAAAGCACCACAATCGTGTTACGCGTAGCACAATCCCTGCTGGTATTTTTTTTATTTCAATGGGCCTTGACGAAGCGTTGTAGATAACCTTACTGTGTATACGTGTGTGGCCTGACGACTGTATGTGTCGTTTGCGTGTTTGTGTGATCACTGCGTGTGTAATAATATTGCCCCAGCACCTGGAATAGTTTACCGGGCGATCAAACAGGCTAACTGCTCCAGAGTAAGACTAAAGGCCGGATCTGTCTCTCCCTTCCCCGGAATGAGCACTGCCACCATACGAAGACAGCAGATGCGATTCTTCAATAGAGGACGTGCCTGCGCATCTAATTTCTGAAGAGAGATCTCACTTGTTATCATATCACAAGCAAGGGCGCAGTTGCATGAAACAGCTGCTACGTAATTGGAACTGCACCGTTACGTGTTCAGTAATGACGACGACGTAAAAATTCACTACTGTAGTTGCACTACACGGTTGCGATAGAGCAAAACTGCCATGCTGCACTTACTCGCACTTCCACAGAGCAGACTTCAAGTACTCTACCGGTCCTAACCCCTGTGCAACCAACATATGTCTTTGTTTTAACTTCAATGGAGTGCATGTAAATAGAAAAAGAAAACACCGACCACGCACTCTGTACAGGTGGTTAACCAGCGAAGCTGAAACGTGCTGTCCCGGTGTTTATCACTGGATTAATCACGACTGTTGTTTGTACGACTGCTTGGCAGGCAGCCCGATCCTCGGTATGCAGTTGCTGCTTGCGCTCGGCTGCACGAGCCTGTTCTTGTGCCTGGTCTGCAGCATCGGGACAGCATAGAGGAGCTCGTTTCAGGTTCTGCTCGCGGTTTTGCTGATCGAAAGCTGCCTGCTCCTCAGGAGTACGTATGCCGCGTGGCCTACTCATTTCAGAGCCGGAGAGAAACTGGTGCGCGTGTGCTCGGCTGCAACGGCGAACAACGACGTCACTACTGGCGCTGCCCATCGGGAGGCTCTCTTTCTTTTTTTTTGCCCACAACCTTCGCATGGAAGGTTGTGGGTTCGGTTCCCACATGCGGCAAGTTGTTTTTTCGTCCACTTTAATTTCCATTAATTTATCGTTTCTGTATTTCACTTACTAAGCACAACTAACTTCCCCTATGTTGTCATTGGTGTCAGTTTGTGTTCGCTTCTTATGATATGACTAATTAAAATCGGGCCCCTTGGTTAACTACCGTTCTTCTCGTTTATATATATATATTTTTTCGAATATATATATTTCGTCCCGAGAGGGAGGAGTTTCGCAACAGAGTTTTAATCCTGTTGGCCTTAATCTGCGCTGAACGACACGCGGCCCCAGAAGTGTGTTTTTCTTTTTGTTGCATGGCGTTTTACGGAGTCATGTTGGTCCAATGACGTCAGCGGACCTTGGAAACTGTGGGGGCTATCTGAGTGTATACCCATCACTGAAGCATTGCCTTCGATATATATATATACCTATATATATAACATCCAAGAGCAAAATTACAGGTAGTATAAAGATTACGTGGTTTCGAAATCTGAAGGTCCCAACAGCTCTGTGACGGTGCAAGTTCGAATGAAAAAGAAAGAAACGGAAGATAAGAGAGAGAGAGAGAGAAGTTTTAAATGAGATTTCTCGAACAACGATATCAGTGCCCAACCACTTTGGAGGGTGCTGCAGGCGCTTCCTGTGCGGGGAATGCCCTCGCCAAAAGTCTTACACTTCTGCCGCCCAATTTAAGTTCAGTGATGGAACGCTCGTCCCCCATTCGGGCTAGGAGGCTCCGAGGCAATCTGTTTAGCCCACTCCTTTGGCCCTGGGTCCGAGAGCATCGCTTCTTCTATTTGACGCGTTTTTGTTGGCCGAAAGCAATCTTAATTCAATTCCGCGAAAAGCAAATCCTATATCGCTGAACTGAGGTTCGTTATCGCCTTGTCTTCTTTTTCTTTCTTTTTCTTTCTTTTTCTTTTATTTTTTGGAGAGTATAGTTGGTAAAGTGGAAATCCGGTATATTTTCGGAAAAATGGCGCAGAATTAAGGCCAGTTTTAAACGTCAAAACGAAAACTTGGTTTTGAGATATGGTGAGATTAAAGTTTTTAGACGATGAGATTTTTTATTTAGGTACATTTCATATATAGGTAATATTGCACGTTTTATAACTAAAAAAATTCTGCCAGAAGAAAATTTTCAGAGCACTTCCACTATGTGAGGATGGAACAACAGGGAAGCTGTAGTACTCAATAGCTATATTAAGTTCTCTATTATGGTTATGCTATATTGGTTGATTAAAGGCACAAACACATTATTTGGTTGTGTGTCACGTCTTTCTTATATATTCTTATTTTTTTAAAATTTATTTTTGCTTCTGTATTTCTTACTTTTCATTTTCTTATTTCTTCTTTAACTTTATACACGTACACTGACGTTCCGACACGTATCTTCATATACTAGCGTTCGGGCAACAGCGTTCATAGCTCTGCCGCATTGTATTTGTCAACGGCATAACGTCTTTGTTTGTCTCGACTTTACTTATGGTTTTTAAATATTATATTTACCTTTTATTTATTTGTTTAACTTATGTTAGCTTTTGTTTAGTTTTCATTTCATTGTCTTTTTGTACTTTTTATTGTGATTTCTTTACCTCATCAATATACACTGACCTTCCGACACATGTGCCCCACATGTGACAAGGGTAGTTCGAGGGCGCGTTGCAGGTTCCCATACAATATATATATATATATATATATATATATATTGTTACGGTGAAGTGAAGGAAGACGTTGAATTGGACTAGAGAAAGACGAAGTCTGGCGGTTGCCTGAACGCCATATCCATCATTTGTAAATATAAGTTATTTTACACTCGTGGGCCTGCTTTCTTCCCGCAACATTTTGGTGGAAGGTGCGGGGTACCACCACGGAACTTCGCAGCGGACGTCATCTACCTGCTGCCACAATGGCAAATCAACCGACACAAGCGACAACGCCTCGGCAGCCCGTGCCCACGGTCATCCTCACTCACCCACGGGACCCGGGAACATTTTGTGGCACGGACAACGTCGACGTCGAGGACTGGCTTACGATGTACGAGCGAGTGTGCGACAACAACAGGTGGGATCCTACAATGATGCTTGCAAACGTAATATTTTATCTGAAGGGAACTGCGAAGCAATGGTATGACACACATGAAGCTGACCTAACGAGCTGGGATGTTTGCAAAGAAAAAATGCGAGACCTGTTCGGCAGACCTGTCGGTCGTCAGCTGGCAGCTAAAAAAGAACTTGCGTGCCGCGCTCAGACGTCCACAGAATCCTATGTCGTGTACATACAGGATGTGCTGGCCCTCTGTCGCAAGGCTGATGACAACATGACCGAGGCAGACAAGATTGGCCATATATTGAAAGGTATTGCAGACGATGCCTTCAATCTCTTGATGTGTAAGGATTGTGCCACTGTGGATGCAATTATTAAGGAGTGCCGGCGCTTCGAACAAGCGAAGGGCCGCCGCGTCACTCAAACTTTCGACCGGTTGCCCAATACCGCCGCGACATCTTCTTGCGAAGACCCGCCGCGGTTCGTTCAGCCCGCAGGACCGGAAGAAATAACGCGCATCGTTCGCCGTGAGCTTGAGGCCATGGCCCCGGCTCCCGTTCGTTCAGACTGTCGGGAAAGCGTACCCGCTATCTCCCTTATACAAGCGGTCGTTCGGGAGGAAATAGCAAGTTTGGGCATTCCATCTCTCTGCTCAGTCCGCCATACCAACACCTACCAAATTTCTCCGACCGCTCGCTCCCGGACGCAAAGCTTTCCACCACTCCGTCGCAACCCAGCTGAATGGCGCACAGCGGATGATAAACCCATCTGTTTTAATTGTTCCGGTATTGGACACATCGCCCGTCATTGCCGCAACCACTGGTCGTCGCCTCCTCGGTGGTCGTCTCCGAGTCACTACAGCCAAGTACCCGACAATCGCACTTTCTCGCCCTATACGCCGACTAGGAACATCAACGCCGACAGTGCTCCACCAAGATCCAGCCGATCCCCGTCTCCGCAAGGTCGTAGGTCCCGTTCGCCTCTCGTTCACCGCTCTTCGTCCCCTTCTGCAACCGGTCGCTTCGCTTCGGGAAACTAGGCGGTGCAGCTCCCGGAGGTGAAGCTGCAACTCCGACCCGGCCCACAAATCCTCTATTGACCCTGCCTACATGTGGAAACCTGCTGGACATTGAAGTCGATGGCGTTCCTGTTAGATCTCTCGTTGATACAGGAGCGCAGCTTTCAGTTATGAGCGCTGCTCTCCGCCGCCGGCTCAAAAAGGTTCTGACCCCCGCCGTACCGTGCACCGTGCGAGTCGCCGATGGGAGTACGTCACCTGTCCTTGGAATGTGCACAGCACGTGTGACCATTGGGGGCCATTATACCGTTGTTCTATTTATCGTCCTTGAACACTGCCCACACGACCTAATTCTCGGCCTCGACTTCCTTTCGAAACACTCTGCCCAAATTGACTGCTCCGCAGGTGTTGTACAGTTGGACCTGCCGCTTCCTGCCGACGCAACCACTTGTGCTCCACACCGCTTATGTGCTGCTGAATTTGCAAGGCTGTCTCCACAGGCTGCTACAAATGTCCTGCTGACGCCCTGTCCTCCCGTACCTGATGGCGAGTACGTCCTGTCGCCGCTTACTGACGTGGTTTTGTCGCGTAATATTGCCCTACCGAGCACCTTAATTCGGATCCGCGAAAACTGCGCTCGCGTGCCCATCCTGAATTTTGGGTTCTCGTCACATGTTTTGCCACACGGTATCGCCATAGCGCATATCACTCCTTTGGAAGAATTTCAGATTTCTTTTTTGACCTCTGAATCCTTCCTCAGTACGAACGGACCTTTGTCACCCACTCCTCCGTACTCGACGCCTGCGGACGATGTTTCTAAGATGATCGCCCCCGACCTTCCTTCCGAGCAAACAACAGCTCTTCGTCATCTCCTGTCATCTTATCGGGACATCTTTGATTTGGACGACCGTCCACTTGGCCAGACATCTGTTGTCACGCATCGCATCAACACCGGTGACGCCAGCCCCATTCATAGGCGGCCATATCGTGTCTCGGCAACAGAAAGGGCCATCATACAGAAAGAAGTAGACAGGATGATGGACAAGGACATCATTGAACCCTCCAGTAGCCCGTGGGCATCACCGGTTGTCTTAGTAAAGAAAAAAGATAACTCGTGGCGCTTCTGCGTTGACTACCGTCACCTCAACCGGATAACAAAGAAGGATGTTTATCCCTTGCCTCGCATTGATGACGCTCTTGACTGCCTTCACGGATCCCAATACTTTTCATCAATTGACCTCCGCTCCGGCTATTGGCAGATTAGCATCGATGAGATGGACCGCGAGAAAACCGCCTTTGTCACACCGGACGGTCTGTACCAATTTAAAGTCATGCCCTTTGGATTATGCAATGCGCCAGCTACATTCGAGCGCATGATGGACTCTCTCTTGCGCGGCTTGAAGTGGTCTACATGCCTGTGTTACCTCGACGATGTGATTGTGTTTTCGCCGAACTTTGAGAGCCACCTGCGGCGCCTCACAACCATACTCTCCGTGTTTCGCAGGGCTGGCCTTCAGCTAAACTCCTCCAAGTGCCATTTCGGTCGCCGTGAAATTAACATGCTTGGTCATCTCGTCAACGCCGCCGGAATCCAACCTGATCCACAGAAAGTTCACGCCGTGCGAAATTTTCCTGTACCTTGTTCAACGAACGATGTCCGTAGTTTTCTGGGCTTATGCTCTTATTTTCGGCGATTTGTGAAAAATTTTGCGGACATCGCTCACCCTCTCACTGACCTTCTTAAGAAAGACGCCTCTTTCTCTTGGGGACCGCTACAGGAGAAAGCCTTCTCTACCCTGATTGAGCGGCTTACCACTTCCCCGATTCTCTCCCACTTTGACCCTTCTGCGGCCACTGAAGTACGAACTGACGCGAGTGGTCATGGCATCGGCGCTGTCCTCGCTCAGCGTCAACAGGGCCAAGACCGTGTCATCGCTTACGCTAGCCGCCGCCTTTCCACGCCCGAGCGAAATTACTCCATTACTGAGAGAGAATGTCTCGCGCTCGTATGGGCGGTCGCGAAATTTCGCCCGTACCTTTTCGGTCGGAGCTTCTGCGTTGTCACCGACCATCACGCCCTCTGCTGGCTCTCCTCTTTGAAGGACCCAACTGGACGACTTGCACGTTGGGCATTGCGCCTACAAGAATATACATTTTCTATTATATATAAGTCAGGACGCCTGCATAAAGACGCTGACTGCCTGTCCCGCAATCCCGTGGATCAACCGGACGATACCGATGCAGACTCGGACATCAGTATTCTGTCCCTCTCCGGCTTCCTCCACATTGGCGACGAGCAGCGAAAGGATCCTGTTCTTCGAACACTTATGGAACGCCTAAGCTCCTCGCCCAATGACCCGTCCCTTCGGATGTTCACCTTGCGCGATGGAACTTTATACCGTCGTAGCGTTCGTCCTGACGGCCCGGAGCTCCTCCTAGTCGTCCCCAAGCACCTTCGACTCACCGTGCTCCAGCAACTTCATGACGCTCCTACTGCTGGACATCTGGGCGTCACTCGTACTTACGACCACCTGCGGCGCCGCTTCTTCTGGCCTGGCATTTATCGCTCTGTGCGCCGTTATGTCGCTTCTTGCGACCTGTGTCAGCGCCGGAAGACGCCTGCTATGCCTCCCGCTGGTTTGCTTCAACCCATTGATATACCTACAGAGCCCTTCTTCCGTGTGGGCCTCGACCTCCTTGGTCCGTTTCCAATTTCCATCAAAGGAAACAAATGGATTGCTGTAGCAACCGATTATGCCACTAGATATGCCATCGCACGAGCCCTGCCAACCAGCTGCGCTACAGATGTCGCCGACTTCTTACTAAAAGACGTCATCCTGCACCACGGCGCCCCTCGCCAGTTGCTGACGGATCGCGGCCGCTACTTTCTATCGAAGGTCGTTGATGATCTGCTCCGCTCCTGTTCTACAGAACATCGGATTGCTACCGCGTACCACCCTCAAACGAACGGCCTCACCGAGCGACTCAACCGCACACTCACTGAAATGCTCGTCATGTACGTTTCCAACGATCACCGCGACTGGGACGTCGCTTTACCATACGTCACTTTCGCATACAACTCGTCCCGTCACGACACTGCCGGATTTTCACCATTTTTCCTTTTGTACGGCCGCGACCCCACCTTGCCTTTTGACACGTTGCTACCTTCCGCAGTACAGTCACCCAGCACTGCTTACGCTCGCGATGCTATTGACTTAGCCGCCCAGGCCCGAGATGTCGCCCGTCATCGCCTCACCGTCTCGCAAGCTTCTCAAAAGCGACGCTACGACCTTCGGCACCGAGACCGCCATTTTTCACCTGGTTCCCTTGTCCTTCTCTGGACGCCTTCACGTCGTGTCGGCCTGTCGGAAAAATTACTGTCCCGTTTTTCTGGTCCGTACCAGATCTTACGCCAACTGTCCGACGTGACCTACGAGATCGCCCCACTCGGTCAGCCTTCCGTGCCTCCCAACTTAACCAGTGATGTTGTTCACGTCACCAGGCTCAAGCCCTATGTCCCCCCAATAAGTGAGGCTGTTTAACTTGCACCGGGACGGAGCTCCCCCACCGGGAGGGTGATGTTACGGTGAAGTGAAGGAAGACGTTGAATTGGACTAGAGAAAGACGAAGTCTGGCGGTTGCCTGAACGCCATATCCATCATTTGTAAATATAAGTTATTTTACACTCGTGGGCCTGCTTTCTTCCCGCAACAATATATATATATATATATATATATATATATATATATATATATATATATATATATATATATATATATATATATATATATATATATATATATATATATGTATATATAGGGGTTTTCTTCGAAGTTCAGCACGCATGACCCGAAGTAACGTACGCAGGAAAGAGCCGACGAACGTCTTGGAAGACTTCTTTTACTTTACGTTTTCGGCTGGTGGACCAGCCTTCGTCAGAGTACAATGACTCTGACGTAGGCTGACGAAAAAACAAAGAACAAATGTACATACCCATATATATATAGAACACACCCACATTATTTTTAAAGCTCGGACACCTAAGGTGGATATGCACATATACACACAGTACATACATACAGAACCAATAACGCCTGTAGTCAGTGATATTCGAGCAGCATCTCTATAAACGTCATAGCGTGCCGCAGATTTGGTGCTTGCTACCCGGAATAATTCACAAAATGCACTCCTGTACACGCACATAGCTACTTGGGTCAACATGAAAATGGGGAGTCTACACTACTGCGACCAAGAGCAACGACCAAGAGCAACACACGCACACACACACTTGCACACATTCTCAATTTACATTACACTCTGAACCAGGCACGTACCCAGGATTTTTTTTCGGGGGGGGCCCACCACCTCCATCATCATCATCATCATCATCATCATCATCATCATCATCATCATCGTCGTGTTTTATGTCAACTGCAGGACGGAGGCCTCTCCCTGCGATCTCCAATTACCCTGCGCCAACCGATTCCAACTAGCGCCCGCGAATTTCCTAATTTCATCGCTCCACCTAGTGTTTTCTCGTCCTCGATTGCGTTTCCCTTCTCTTGGTACCCATTCTGTAACCCTAATGGTCCAACGGTTATCTAACCGGCGCATTACATGACCTACAGCTGCATTTTTTCCTCTTGATGTCAATTAGAATATCGTCTATACCCGTTCGCTCTCTGATCTCGCTACCCGTTCACTCTTTTTCTCTCTTAACGTTATGCCTAGCAATCTTCGTTCAATCGTTCTTTGCGCTGTCCTTAACTTGCTCTCAAGTCTCTGCCCCATATTTCAGCACTGGCAAAATGCACTGATTGCACACCTTACTTTTCAATAATAATGGTAAGCTTCCAGTCAGGAGCTGGCAATGTCTGCCATATGCGATCCAACCTATTTTTATTCTTCTGTGAATTTCCTTCTCATGATCAGGGTTCCCTGTGATTAATTGACCTAGGTAATTGTACTCCTTCACAGTCTCTAGTGGCCGACTGGCGATCTTGATCTCTTGTTCCTTTGCCCGGCTATTTATCATTATCTTCATCTCCTGCTTAATAATATTCAACCCCACTCTTACACTCTCTCTGTTAAGGTCTACAAGCATTTGTTGTAACCCGTCTGCATTGTTGTTGAATAGAACAATGTCATCGGCAAACCGAAGGTTGCTGAGATATTTGCCGTCGATCTTTACTCCTAAGCCTTCCCAGTTTAATAGCTTGAATTCTTTTGGAGAAATTGTGTCTCCCTGTCTGACCCCTTTCTCTATAGGTATCTCCCTGCTTTTCTTGCGTACAATTAAGGTAGCTGTAGAACCTCTGTAGATATTCTTACGCGAAGGACGAGTCAGTAAGACGAGAAACTATTTACATATTATATTTACAACAAAGGTTGCAGCGCTGACCGGTTAGATTCACAGCGCGAGCCCAGTTCGCTATCCTCCTCTTTTCTGAAGTGATGGCGCCTACGCGCCTCGTTCAAACAAATACCACACATATGTAGCAATATTTTCCAAGCTTTTTACGTAAGCGTTCTGTACTCCTTGATTACGTAGTGCCTCTACGATTGCTGGTATCTCTGCTGAATCAAATACCTTTTCGTAATCTATATAAGCCACATAGAGAGGGTTATTGTACTCTGCAGATTTCGCGATAACCTGATTGATGACATGGATGTGATCCATTGTAGAGTAGTCCTTCCTGAAACCAGCCTGTTCCCTTGGTTGACTAAAGTCCAGTGTTTGGAGATTATTTTGGTAAACATTTTATATAGTACTGGGAGTAAGCTAATGGTCCCATAATTTTTCAATTCTTTAACGCCTCCTTTTTTGTGGATTAGCATAATGTCTGCATTCTTCCAGTTTTCTGGGACCCTTGCAGTCGATAGACACTTCGTATAAAGAGCCGCCAGTTTTCCAAGCATTATGTCTCCTCCATCTTTGATTAAATCGACTGTTATTCCACCTTCTCCTCCCGCTCTTCATCGTTTTATGTCTTGCAGGGCCCTTCTGACCTCATCGCTAGTTATAGGAGAGTTTCTGTATCCTGTTCATTACTGTTTCTAAGTGAGGTGTCGTGACTCCTCTGGGTACTGTATACAGGTCACCTTAGAATTTTTCCGCTGCTTTTACTATGTCTTCGAGATTGCTGATGATATTATCCTTCTTATCTTTTAGTGCATACATCATGGTTTGTCCTATGCCAGGTTTCTTTTTTACTGATTTCAGGCTGCGTTCTTTTTTTACGGCTTCTTCAGTCTTTCTGATGTTATAGTTTCGAATATCAGTTATTTTCGCCTTGTTGATCAGTTTTGACAGTTCCGCCAATTGCGTAACGCTGTGCGGCCGCCAGTCCCATACAACCGCGTAACGCGCAGGACTCTGCGATTCTAGACGTACTGCGCTCACCGCGAAAGGTTAGAAAAACACCCACATAAGCACAGCAGAGAAGTGACTATGTGAGGCGGTTCGACCGATAGCTGTAGAAGCGTCATTCAAAACAAGCGATTGTTCTCCACTTCTGGCGGCGTTTTCTCTACTTCCTTTTTAAATAAAAAGATGTTGATCCATAAATATTCTCATAAACAACGGTTAACTTTATTATTCGCTGTTGCTTGCAGTTTGGTTGTTGCTTTGGCTCTCTACCTTAGTAGATCGCTTAATTTCTCAACTCCTTGCGATTTTTGTTTCCAGTTGCCAATTTCGCAGGAAAGTGCTATAAAGTTAGGGAAAAACAGACGAGGTAACGGGCGACAGTCATCTTGCTTATGGGTTTAAGGGTTATTGCAGGGTTTCATGATGGGCGCTCTTTCACATTATTTTATTTCCCACCTTATCTAACCAATATCACGGGTATGTGGTTCCGAGCATGTGCCAGCGTCACGGCGAGCCGTAACTCAAGGAAATAATTAAGCAAAGGAATAAGTTAAAGGCAATTGGCGTTTTCTCCGGCCGCAACTCGTTCCATGAGAGTACAGACCAGCTGAGTAACAGCCGCATCCCTCTTCTGGTCCCAGGATCCGCCTAAACAAAGAAGGTTGAACTAACAAAAGCAACAGCTGTGCGCGAGATGGTTGAATAGATGGTGACAACTGAACGCATCTCGAGTTAATCGCGCGGGTGCGGAATCTATGAGAAAACTGTCCTTCACATTACAAGAGATGCCGATAACTACCGCCATCTAAAAGGAATGAAAAAGGCAGCATAATGCTGACCGATGAACAGCTGCCAAGTCTCAACATTGATCTGGCGGCGCTTTAGCAATGTGTGAGGAGTGGTGGCGTGGGTGGGGAGAGAGGGGGGGGGGTATGCCACTTGATTTCGGGGGGGGGGGGCCCGGGCCCCCCCGGGCCCCCCCTTGGGTACGTGCCTGCTCTGAACAAACGTAAGTGTCAACCACGCACTGTTTACAGTATAGCAGCATGTTATGAGCAGGCAGGCATGCATGCAATGCACACAAGTCACCTCCCCGCCGAGGAAGTGGACCAGTCCCACTCGCTGTCACTGCAGAGTTCCCTTTCTGTACCACCTAAACCTCAAGTGACAGGCTGCCCTGAACATAACCTAGAAGCTCCAGTACTTGACTAGTGAGTCCAAGAAAAAAAATGAGAGGGAAAAAAAATAAAGAAACATAGCAGGACAGGGTAAGACTGACTACAAAAGGTGGCCTTCATGAACGATAACCAGAAACATTGCGCAGCCCCTCAGATTTGGTGAAGTCTATTTCCGCATAGGAAAAAATTGGAGGACCCTTAAGCTTCGCCTTCAAGAGTGGGACGCGACAGCGTTCCCGTCGACCCGCCAAGGGGTATAAGACAATGCGCTACGGCACAGCAATCACTTACGATGCGCCCCGCATCGGACTTAGCGCCCACCTATCACGCGGTGAGCGTCGAGCAACGCAGCGTTCGGCGCGGCAACGAAACGTGCGCCTGAGCGAACGAAACGAACCAAAGAACTCGGTGTCTCGGAGGGGAAACGATCTACGCCAGCCAAACGTCGTGATCGGCACGGGCAGAGAGATAGATGGTAATCTAAACCGGGAGCACGGCGAAGCGTCGTCAGGGGAGAGGGAGTCCCGCGACGCGCCTGGCAGCGGTCCCAATGCGCGCGCGGCGCGCCTCCTGTCGGGGCAGCGCCGTACATTGAGAGGAGGGGGTCTTCTGTGTTTGCCGCAAGATGGCTCTGCGTGTGCGGAAAGCGCAGAAGAAATGCAGCGGAAACGCACTTCGCAACTCGTGTAATTCTGACTTCTGTACGTTACATGTTCATAATTACCGATATACACCGCAGTATAACTTTCCACGGCTCGTTTCAAAGGCAACACCGCATTCACTAGAGGCGCGTTTGCACCGCTTGGAAGCATCGAACTCGTGGCTGAGTGGTAGCGTCTCCGTCTCACACTCCGGAGACCCGGGTTCGATTCCCACCGGGCCAATCTTGGAAGTTGCTTTTTATTTATGAAGCTCCTGCCGTGATTTACCGCTCACGGTCAACGCCGCCGACGCCGACACCCGACGCCGACGACACCGGCTTTTCTGCGACACGAGCTCCTTAACGCTATCGCGTTAAAAAGTGGGCCCTTCCTCGGCGTCCGGGTCCACGGGGTGCTGGCAGCGGCACGTGGACAGCGCTGTACGGCACCTGGCGCTCCATCTTCACCGCTGGGTGGCGCAAGATCCAGCGACGCGTAATTGAGCACTCGTTCAGCGGGCGCCTCGGCGGCGCCTCCTTTAAGAGAAATGTTCTCGTAGTTGGCCTCGGGCGGCACCTGCTGGGGTGCCGCACTGACAGATGGGTCTGCGAGACCTCGTAGCTGCACGTACGATGATGTGGTGGTGGTGGTGGTGGTGGTGAATTGTAGCAACAGGCGGGTTTAGCCTGGCGAACAAGGCCGGCAATTGCTCCGCCCGAGCGTCGCGCACAATACCGCTGAAGGGTTTCACCATGTGTCCATCAAACCAGTCTCTCTTAAGAACTCGATGAGGATACGTGAAGTTTCTTTTCGGGCTATAACTGATCCCGCGGGAAATATAAGGTGGTGCAGGCGCGCATGCGGAAGGTTCTTGCTTTGCAGATTCTTCAGGAGAGTGTCTCTTTCATCTTGGAATTGCTGGCAGGACCACAAAAAGTGCGCAATGTCTCCTGTCTCGCTTGAGCACATGTAGCCACAGACACATAACACGTACGATGACTCTGCAACAGCAAGTGGCGCTGCCCTGGCAAAGCTGCCGGAGCTCTCGGCTGGCAGCTTTGGGCCGCTGCTCCACGAAGAGGATCCGTTGGCACTGGATGTCGTCGGTGTTCTGTCCCCGCTGGACACTGGCATTTTCACGGGCTGTGTCCACTTCATGGTCTTGCTCAGGTCCAGGTTGACGTATTCTCCCAGCTGCTGGCTCTCGGGTGAAGCAGGACGCAGCGACGCGGTCGTCACCGTAGGCACTCCCACGTGGTAAGACAAACCAGACTTTCCCTTGGAAACCGTACCGTTTGATGTGCTGAGAAATGCCACACCCTTCTTGATCATCTCCGTAGCCACGTAGTCGTTATCAGTCTTAGACTGGTTCACACCATTTGATGGTGGCAGACTGGTCACAGGCACGGCATTGTCCTCCCTGAGGGCCTGCTGTGTGGTAGAGCTCCTTCGTACAATACCAGTGTAGCTGCTGCTCCGACCACCAGGATGGTTTTGTTTACCCAGGTCTTCTTTCCGCTGCCTGCTGCTAGAAGAGATGCTCACCTTCCTCTCTGGTTGGTCCGTACTAGTGGGACTAGTGAGTGGGTGCTGGTAGCCGCTACTGCCCACACCGGCACTGGACTCTGAGCCAGTCGTCAGCATGTAGTCGTCAAACGTCTTGGTGGTGCTTGGAGTGCTAGCAGTGCTTAGCTTTCTGACGGCCTCGGACCCTTCGGACTGTTTTGTGCTGGTGGGAGGCAGGGCGCTGCTCTTTTCCGTCATGGAGATGGTGCTACTGCCCTGACCGAGGTCACTGCGGTCGTAGTTGATCTCCATGAGGTCCTCGTTGTAGTTGAGTGCCCGCGGTGCCTGGTGGGAGGCGTCCTCTTGCAGAGTCGGCACACTGGACGACTTCTGACCCTCCAATCGCTGCATGGCATTCACGTCGGTGTCGGTGTCTTTCTTCATGCGACGCCGCATTGCAGTTGGAGCTACCTGGCTTCCCACTGAATACGCGCGGACACGAGATTGCTCTAGGTGGCCTGCGAAGGAGGTCTTCTTGACCTGCTGCCTACTGCCGATGGAGTAGGCCCGCACAGGCTTGATGAATGCTTCGGAATCATCTTCTGATGGAGAAAAGTAGGACTTGACCTTGTCCAAATGAAAACCCTCTAGGCTAGCTGAAAGTGGAGAAGAAGAACTTGGCACATCTTGATGGCTATGAGCCGAGCACCAGCTGCCGCTAAAGTCAGTGCAGCTCTCTCCAACAGACTTGGGTAGCGACGAAGACAGCGGAGCCATGTCCAGGTACTCGGACGGAGGCACGGACAGAACTGCGGTGGGGAAGCCTGCGTGCACCACCGTCGGAGAGGAACAGGTGGCGTGGCTCACCGGCCGCATGGTGGTGCAGCTGCCTGCCGCGCCTCCCTGCGGCTCCATGGACAGGTAGCCCATGGACAGTGACTCAGAGTACAGTACAGTGACATGTGACAAGGGTAGTTCGAGGGCGCGTTGCAGGTTCCCATACTATATATATATATATATATATATATATATATATATATATATATATATATATATATATAGGGGTTTTCTTCGAAGTTCAGCACGCATGACCCGAAGTAACATACGCAGGAAAGAGACGACGAACGTCTTGGAAGACTTCTTTTACTTTACGTTTTCGGCTGGTGGACCAGCCTTCGTCAGAGTACAGTGGCTCGGACGAAGGCTGGTCCACCAGCCGAAAACGTTAATTAAGCGAAGTCTTGAAGTTCGTCGTCTCTTTCCTGCGCATATATATATATATATATATATATATATATATATATATATATATATATATATATATATATATATATATATATATGTGTGTGTGTGTGTGTATATATTGGTGCGCTGCTAAGTACGAGCTGGCGGGCTTGATACCCGGCCGTGTAGGTCGCATTTTAGGCGTGGGCGAAATGTGTCAAACGTTCCTGTGCCTAAATATAGGTGCACGTTCCAGAACCCCAGGTGGTCGAATTTATTCCGGAGTCCACTACTACACCGTGCCTCATAATCAGATCGCGGTTCTGGCCCATAGAACGAGGAATATATATGCTTTCATTGCATATATATATATATATATATATATATATATATATATATATATATATATATATATATATATATATATATTTGCGTGCGAGAGAGATGTGTGCACTAAAACGTAACGAAATTTCCATTGTCGATAAAGCGAGCCTACGACATAGCCGAAGCCTATCAGAGGCAACGAAGCCTAAAACCTGACGAGCTCGGTGCAAAAGTAGGGAAATACTGCTGTTTTTACATTTATTATTTTTGTATATTCAGCTGCAAAAGATAACCCCGTTAGCGTCCTAAACACGTGCCAGGAGCATGAAAACAACCAGTAAACAGAGAGAAAATTCGGCGATCAGGAGCTTGAACGCTTCCAAAGCAATCATATTGCTTTCGCAACTTTTACGTTGTTTATGCGCAGATCTGACGTTGTATTTTCATTTCTTGCTGACAGAAAACAAGTGATGGAAAGCTCTGTTGCCCCCAGCGTGCCAGAAATACTCCGCTTCATTCTTGTTTCAATTCAGTTATGTTTCACTTATATGGGCTGTGTTTTTCGTGATAACGTATACTTTCAATTCATATCATCGCCTACCCGTTCCTCCCCGAGGTACTTGACTTTGAAACCTTCCCCGGTTATGTTTTGCCACAACTTATTCAGCTCATTCTGCTTTATTGTGCCAAGAGGAGTAATTTAGGTTACCTTTTCATCAATGCAGCTGATATCTCATTACGTGCCAAGTTTCCTCATAAGTGCCTACTCTACTGAGCTACAGCTGAGACAGCCCAGGACATTTACAGTTCTTCTAACGTGAAACTTCTTAACTATATGCTTTATGGTTACTGTATATGATGGTAGAAGGAGAATATGTTTAAAACAAATGGCTCAAGGCATGGTTGGGAGATAGGAAGGCAAGGGGGCACATAACAACTTACCTTCTATATCCGTTTTAGCGTAACAATCTGTGACACCAGAATATATTGAATGTTAGACAGCTTTATATAGATATTTTTGCTTACAGAAAGCATTGATAGCAGCGCCATCTTGAGCGGCAGTTTTCTTTTTCTCTTTTTGTTTTTGCTTCGAGGTCCTCGTCATCCGACATAAGCTATGAATTAATCATCGAACTCGTTTTATCCCCGATCTATTCGTCTGGCAAACTTTCTTTTGTCACAGCCTTCATATATCGCTTACTCGAGAAATTTGAAATTAGTTGGCTTCTTGACTATTAGGTCATCTTATGCGTCGCTTTCTGTGCTGCCGGTGATGCGCTGTGCTATGTTTCCGCCCCCAGCAGTAGGCATCGAACTGACTTATCCGAATACTCACACTTCAGCAATTCACTTCTTTCACCGGCATTGTCATATGAATAAGGAAGGTTTCTGAGCTGCATTTTCTATATGTAGTTCTTAAAGAACACCCCGCACCAACTAACACTGTCACGTGATCAAAGATTCGGCAGAGACGCTCAAGGCTGCTTACGTGTGCGAATGCGAAAGCACTGCACCGTTTGTAGACCTCGGAACGCCAGCAACGCGCTCATGTTGTACGTTCATGACGTGGCGCCACCTCCTCTCCATTGGCTGCGCCGTCACGTGCCTAATGACGCACGCACTAGGCCACGCCTTTAGTCAGCCAGATGGCTGCGACGTGAGGTATGCAATGACGTACGTGTTAGGCACACCTTTACTCAACCAGAACCATGGAGCCAAAATGTCGTCGGGAAAGCGTGCTCGTCTGGCAACCCGGAGGCCCGGATTTGATTCCCACCCAGAGCGAAATTTACCAAATTTTCTTTTCGAGGCCGTTTGTTTACTGTGTTCACCGAAACCTCCTGGAGAAAGTTAACGCCAATTCGAGCATTCTTCGACGTTTTTGTTTATTACTCTTTGCGTTGTCGGCCATTTTCGTTATACCTCTTTCGATCATGCCGACGAATTTTCGCGTAACATTTTTAATGATTTCGCATTAAAAATTGTAGGTCAGTCTTACTTTTGTTACTGTTTGTTCTTATCACGGGATGAAAAACTAACTTATCAGTGAATGAGCAACCATGCTGAGAAACAGCGTGAAGCTTTTCTAGGTGCCTTGTGACTCTTATGTACAATACAATCTTGAAGGCACTATGAGATTGTGTAATATCAAGCTCAATTAAAGCAAAATTACCGCAAAGTTCTGTTTTCTTGTCTTTTTTTTGGTTCCCGTGTTACTGTCGAAACAATGCTGCTGCAAGGTTCGGCATGGTTCGGATCTCGATCGCGAGGCTTCGAGCTTTCGGCTAAACCTGAACAGCCAGTATCACCTCCTCCGTGCACAAGTCTCGGGGTTTCTCTCTCTTTCTTTTTTTTTTCTTTCCTTTCTAACTCGGCACCTTTCATCTCTTCATTCGTCGACCATTTTCGTGGCCGGCGGCCCCTGCATTTCTGGCTTTCACCTCACGTCGCACGAACAGAACAAACAAAGAAACAAACAAACAACAAAGGATAGATGTATAGTGAGGAGATTGCGAGGCAACGCAAAAATGTATCAAGGGCGCCGTCAGCAACAAACGTCTCACGTCCTGGACTCGTCGTCCCAGGCTATTGTGTTTAGAAACGAGCGGCGAGCGCCGCAAACCGAGCGAAAGCCTGAAGATGCCGGTAAACAAAAAAAATTATAAAAAAATTAAAAGGAAAAAAAAAAGAAAACGCCGTTTGCGCCGCGTTGTTTGCGTCGACGCGAGGACCAGGCCGCACAATAAACTTTGGGGGCCCCGAAAAAAAAAAAAAAGAGCGGGCTTTCTTATATCGTTTCCTACGGCGTCACCGGAGCTCTCGATTCTTGTCTCTCCATCTTTTCCCCCCGAGAACACAAGCGTCTCGCAAGCAGCGTTTTTCATTTTCTTCGTCCTTATTTACTTCGCGTATCGCACGACGGCACCTATTTCGGGGGCCGCTCACTTCAGAAACAGTTTTCTTTTTTGTTTTTTCCTGCGATAATGCAGCCGCCGGCAGGTGCTCCGACAGCACAGCACCCGAGCACCTGCGTTTGCTGTGATTTTTTTTTTTTGTCCGTTCGACGTGTTCGCGTTCGATGCTTACCATTGGCGTATTTCCGTTCGCTCGGATTTCGTGGGCCTTTCGCATATGTAGTGGCTCGAAAGGACGTCTTTCTCCTTCGCCTTACGCCCCCTCTTCCCCCTCCTCCATTGTCCCACTGCGTTCTCTGCTTGCTGTCTTCAGCGCCAGAGTTTCTCCTGCCTCTACCAGCCTAACCACGTTGGTTACTGTCCAGGAGAGGGTCGAGTCTGTTGAGTCAGAGGTAAGTGCCGTGTGCTTTTGTTTATGGGTTGTTGTCTCGGGTGTGGGGCTGGGGGATGTTGCTATTTCTCTGCTGCTGAGAAAGGTTAACATGTTCGCCTTTTCATTAGTTAGCGTGACTCTGTCACGAAAAAAAAAACAGAAAGAAAGCGTGCCGCCAGCCTCATTGTGAACGACCGAGCCCCTGAAACATTAATAACTCCACCACCGTCAACGCATCGCTACACGTGCGTCAGAGACTTTGCAGGTACGACCTTTTTCAACTTGTTTTGTAGCTGTTTTCCCTGTCTGTTCAGCGCTTATACAACCAGTGCATCCGGTCTGACGTCTTTACAGAGTCTGAACCTTTATAGTAGTTGCCAGTGCGTAGGCAGGTTTTTTTTCCCCACGTTTCTTTGTTGCCTGTCATGCGTGGCTACTGAAACATGTTTGCTTTTGAAATCCCTCTGAATGTGGGTCTTACGCGTATGCCCATATGGAGGCGGCAGGCGAACTCTATATACACTGTGGGACTTTATTATGCCTTTCTTCTTCATCTGTATGCCATCATTATCATAGATATATCGATGATGATGATGAAGAAGAAGACGACGACGACGACGATGATGATGATGATGATGACGATGACGACGACGATGATTATGATGATGATGATGATGATGATGATGATATGCAAATGAGATGTAACTGCATAATACACACTGCATAACACAACAATGATTGATTAAGATAAAATGCACTGTTATTTCATGATAGTAAAAAAAATTACAAAGCGTGCCGTGTTGTCTGCTTGAGACGATCTTCAGAGAATGAGCCGCTTTTGACGCAAGAAAAATTATGCAGGCCCGATGCATGCGTTGGGATCTGTGCAAAGCGGAGCTTTCGCGAAGCGGTTACTTAAATGCTCTAAAAATGTTCACCTTCTGCGTTGCGCGTTTTCCAGGATAGCTATTTATGCATCCGCCTGGCAAGACGTCAAGAACCCGGGAATGAAGACGAAAAAGAGCTCCGCCTTTATGTAAGGCGTTTTTGCGCTTGAAAGCGCACACCTGCTGCAGTGAGGATACTTAGGTACGATTCTCCGCGCCACTGCGCGATTCCACGCCGATAACAGAGTTGGAAAACGGCACATCTATGGCACATTATGTGGATTAGACTACATACAAACAGATTCCCTAGGTGAGTGCTGTCTGTTGCATAAACGATTGTGTGGCGCAGCCGCAGCAGCGACACCTGACCTTGGTCAGGTAGGTTCTAAAGAGTTCGCGAAGATGGCTTCGCTTTGGGATATCCTGCTTCCGCGCTATCCAGGAGCGCATTTCGTATAGCACCGTCTTGTCGCATTTTCTTCTAATGTCAAGTACTGGTTTTGGTCAGTTCGATGGAGCTAATACGTTAAAGGAAAAATGAAGAACTGCACTAAATAGGATGATTAGACTGATACAATTTCTATGCACTCGCGTGATGAGAAAAAAGTGTCTTTATACTTTTTTAAGCAAAAGCCAGACTTCGGCTTTTACGAATTGCGAGCAGGAACATTAGCGCTGTAGTAGGTTACTGTGAGTTCAGAAACTTTAGTGTTTCTTTTCTTTTTTCTTCTTCTTATTATATTTGGTACGCTCCCAAAACTTGCTATGTTGAGTGCCCTGGTTCCTACGGAATCTCGTGTAGCGCTCCTTTACCAATAAAATATTGTCAAAACACGCGTAGATCCTGTCAAAACTCTATGACCTCACTGCGAGGTGAAGCGGGTTCTTCGAGGTGGCATCGGCCCTGAAACCGTGTCCCACTTTACATTCTTTTTTTTTTTCTGGCATAAACGAGCCCCACACCGACTGGAAAGTGTGACCGCTTTGCTATAGCAGCAGTACCCAAGTTACTACACAGAGCTAACATTAACATTCATGTTTCCTTTCTCCTTACAGTCCTATCTTCAACTGTTCACGGGAAATAAAAGAAATATGTGCAGTTCACCGCCACCGCGTATTGTACTTCCTATATTACGTGTCCTTCACGCTGTTGCAGTCACGCCATGTCTACACTGTTAGAGTAAGCAATCGTACATGGCGTCGTGGAGAGACGACGCCCTCACTTGAGCTTTCCCTCGGCGGTTTGACCTTGAATCGGCGTGTTTGGACCACGGTATAGGCACGCTGTTTACTGGTGCAGGCGAGAGCAAAAGTGAGCCAGGAGCGAGAACTGAGCCAGCCCCTTTTTTACTACTGCCACGAAGTGCGCCATTGTTGTCGCCGTTGGTTGCCTCGGAGCACTTTCAATTTATGAGCTCCAGTAGCACGCGAGAGAGAGAGAGAGAGAGAGAGAGGAGTTTCATCTACACTAGAGGGGTCGTAAAAAAGGGTCCGCACGGCATGGTCAAATAGAGAAATGCTGCAGCACGGGTGTTGCAAGCCAGAGCCGAAAGGTGAGCAGTACGTTCGCGACCAAAAAATGGTTGACAGATCCCGCGGGACAGAGGAGTTAGGGGGGACTGCTAGCACGGATATAAACCCTACGAGGAGAGCAGTAAACAAAAAAAATGTTTTTTTTCCCCGAGATTGGCGCAAGATATTCGCTTCTCTGTGCAGACGTGTGAGGTACTAGATGTGCCTATCATAGCTGAAGTTTTGGGCCACGGCGTCTTTCCCGCAGTTTCGGGAGCATCAGTTCCGGGTCGTTCATTCCCGCGTCGGAAAATCTCGGCGGCTACCAAAGCTTCGGAACGGCAGAGCTGACAGGTAGTGTCTGCGCCGATGGCAAGCGTGTCTGTGCCATAGCGAGAAATTGAATATATCACTGCTCCAATGGAAGTTTGAGAAACAAACACATAATGCCTATTTTTATCAGTAGTCATAGCCCCACCATTAGTGTGGGGGGCAACTGATCCTTTATTGGACAAGTGGAATAAGATGTATGTATGTATGTATGTATGTATGTATGTATGTATGTATGTATGTATGTATGTATGTATGTATGTATGTATGTATGTATGTATGTATGTATGTATGTATGTATGTATGTATGTATGTATGTATGTATGTATGTATGTATGTATGTATGTATGTATGTATGTATGTATGTATGTATGTATGTATGTATGTATGTATGTATGTATGTATGTATGTATGTATGTATGTATGTATGTATGTATGTATGTATGTATGTATGTATGTATGTATGTATGTATGTACACATTCTCGTTTTGCAGTAGTCAAGTACGTGCATAAATTTTTCTCTCATTACATTTAGTGCTTTGAAGATCCATCGCAAATCCCACTGCGTTTCTTTTGCTTTTGTGATGTCTTGCTTGTAATATATTTATATGTTTGTTACGTGAAAAGGTACAGCCCGTCCTATCTCTTGCCGCAAACATCTCCTTATTTATTCTTGCCAGCAGAAAGAACGCCGAAAGATAAATTTTCTCCTTCAGCCAAGCGTGTGAGGGCAATCATAGTAGAAGATAGAAGGAAATTTAGAAGTGCGCGAAGAAAGACCGAGTTCCAGGGATGGTCAAGGTCTGGGACATAGAAGCCAGGATTGAAGAGTAAAGATTAACGTGGGCATGACCCCGAACTGGGGCCCGATGAAAGCTACATCTCCGACAGGGCACTGACAGTTTAGGTGAGAGTTTAGAGTGTGTGCGGAAACGGAATAAGTGGAAGTGGGAGGACGCCAGCAACAGGAGGAATCTTCTGAAGCACAACATGGCGAGTTAAGGACAGCAAGGTGCACCTGTAGATGACGCGTTTTGCATGGTAATCTAATAAAAAATAATTTGAAGCACTACTGGCACCGCGCAGCGGTAGAGCGTGTCATGGCGCGTGCGTCTTTCATTTCTGGGGGATTCGTAAAGGCTTACTGTGGCTATGTATGGTCGTTGTTGCCATTTTATTGCATGCAATTATGAGACCTACTTCTCTTCTTCTTGTTATTTTTTTTCAGTTTTCCCCCCTTTCTCTTCCCTATTCTAGTATTTCGTCAATTTGTGTGTGTTCAATGCTCCGGTCTACTCGTGTCAGACTTGGAGCATATAGTCGCTGTCGTTCGTGGATAACAGACAGTGGCCCTGTAAGTCAAGGCATAAGTCGATACCGGTAATGTTCAACTAATTTATCGGAATTCTTGCGTGTGAATTCCATAAGTTGGTAGTTAATAGAGAGCTGTTTGTGCATTGCGCCGAAGTTAACACTGCCGGTGGCGCCCGATTGTTATCTTCCCCTCTGCTCCATGGCTTCGCACAAATAACGACAACGACCCTCTAATAAACTACAGCTAAAGAACAGGTATCGTACTGAAGTGAGTGACTACTACGAAGTCGCTCCTAATTCAGACGGCTCCCTAACAAATATGTGGCCTAAAACTTTTAAAACTCAGTAACGCCAAAAGGCGCATCAGTGCGCTGGCGCCGACACGTGGATAAACGTGTTATTCACATAAGACGAAATTTATGCAAAGCCAAGCGCACGATTATAGAGAGCGTGACGGATGTGCCTGCTGGCAACAGTTACCGCAGTGAAAGATGTCTCCAACAAGCCAAGCTTTTTGGGGTGCCTGAGGGAACAGTTGTCGCTTAATATAGCATACAGAGCCGACGGTGTTGAAGTACACATTGTCAAGTAAAAATGAATGAATGCGCGACAATTCCAGCGCCCCGTGAACACCCACTGACCCGAGACAAAGAAGCAACTGGGATTGTTTCGAACATAGCAAATATGGCGCCAGCTATTGCCACTCGAGAGCCAGGTTGCCCTTTGAGGAAAGTGGAAGGCAGGGTCGGTGACGTTAGCAACCTGACGCAATCAGCTTGTCGGTTCGAACTTGTACACGCCTAAAGAAAGAACAACTTGATGGTGACTACAGTTGTAGCATTGTTTCGGGATCAGCGAATTGAATGCCATAACTTACAAGCTGTCGATATTTAAAGGCGAATACGCTTGGGCAGTACTCGCGTCTATATCAATGGTTCCAGCAAAGGGGGAACGCTTCAGAGAGGAGCAGTTATCCGACGTTGATCTAGTCATGTTACAGGGAGCATGGCTTAGACCGGCGAAGGGAAACATCGCGCCCTATCGGGAAAAAAAGTGAGCAGCAACAAAGCATAAGTTACTTGCGAATACATCGGAGCTCTCGCCGTTCACCAACTTGCTTCCCAAGTTGTTAATATCGTTCACGCCAGTGACTGTGCACAATATAGGCGCGTGGAAGAGGAGACACTTGAAGAACGGGGCCACCGAACCGTGGTTCCCGGCCAGTCTTCACTCTCAGGTTTGCGCCACCTCTGTCAAGAAGGTGACGCAAACGTTGAAGAAGAGATGGCGCAGGAACTTCCCTTGAAAGACAATCTGGAACTGTACGAACTGTTCTCGAAATCGCACGGTCGGCCAGCCGATCGAGAATGGGCTAGACACTGCCCGATGTCTGGCAACAGCACTGTCGAGAGGTACGACAAAAAAAAAAGAAATGTTATCACGGAACGAACGGGCTTCTTCTTCTCCCAGCCCACCCCAAGTTTGGCGCGGCGTAAAGAAGACACTTTGGCCAGAGACGGGTCCTTGTCGCGCGAAAGGCGGCCAAGAGTGAATAACAGGCAACTCCCGTTCCATTTGCGACGCAGTTGATAAACAACAACAGGAGCAGCGAGTGCCCTCTCCCGTGGCAACAGCGCACTGGGCTGGAAGCCGAAGCCGCACATGTCCCTGCGAGAGCAGCTCAGGCGTGAACGAGAAGCAATCTCGCCCGTTCGGAACCGCACTCCGCTCCTGCCTTCGTAAGCCGATGTGGGGCGAGGCTGCAGAGGTGCATCTAATACGGTCGTCTCGGGAACGGGTCGAATTGTTTCGCCGATGGCCAGGCCACAGTGCGGACTGTTTCGTACACGACGCTCGCGAAAGAATATTGGATCCGGACCTCTTTATTTAGTGCTTACGTATGCCCCTTGACCTTCTAGTACTGGTTTTCCTTTGTTCGCTCTCGGAAAAGAAAAAGAAGAGATGAGGCAAACTAGTAAAGTGAATTCTACGCGGTGCTTAGATTTGAAAAGACGCTTCGATTATCCAGCAAGTAAGCAAGCTGATTGGAGAAAGTATATACTGCCCTGACGCAGCGTACAAGGGAGGCCAAATTCAGCAGACGTGGTCGAAAGTAGCAGAAACTACAAAAAAAGCTACCGCAATAATCATATATATTTAAATGTCTGTGAGGAGGAGGAGGAGGAGAAGTAGACGGAGAGACAAGGAGGTTAGCCAGTGCTCAGACTGGCTGGCTACTCTGTGCTGGGGGAAAGGGGTAAGGGGAATAAAAGAGAATAGAAAAGGCATGTCACGTTCTGCAATACACGTGTTTCACGCAAATGACTTGGAGAAGAAATGCTGCTTCGTTGCAGTTGGTGCACCTGTGAGCAGTAACAGCTCCTTCCCCGAGATATCGCGAATATCAGGAAATAACGTCACCCTGTTTTCTTTGAAGACGACGCCGAGTAAGTGACATCAGCCGCGTTGCGAACTCGTGAGTTGCCTTTCCAGGTGACCAGTATGTCATGAAGACCGCGCGCCGTTATGAAAAATATGTATTTTCATTGCGATAGCAATTATATGAAACTCCACGCACACTTTTGCCGTCGCCGTCACCGTGACGTTCTGTATAAGGTCGCCGCGCCGCGCGTCGTTTACTGCATGTGCGATTGACTGCGTTTCAACTTGCCAAATTGTTACAATGTATACGGTGAAAGGTTAACTGAATTCATTGGTGCAAAAATCTGGAATATTTTGCCCCTAGAAGTTAAAACCGCACGTAATTTCAAGCAATGTAGCAAATTCTTTTTTCTTGATAACCAGAATCTCTAACTTACTTTCATTATGTACGAGTATTTTCAAAATGTTTGTTGTCTGTATAACTCATCACATGTTCCGGAATACTGTGCTGTTCGAAACTGCGCCTGACCTGTCTTTTGTAATTTGTCACTGGACCGCAAACTAGCCTTCCCTGGCTATCGGTCCGGATATCTGTATAACCATGATTATGTAAAGAAAAATAAAGCACTTGCACTTGCAAAAAAGAAAGAAGCACGCCAGGGCAGCCGACGATTGCGGCTCAATCTGGCGCGCGCGCAGGAAGAAAGCAGGGAGCATACGCGCCGTCTTCCGTCGCGCAAAAGGCCGCGGGGGGGATGGGAAGGAGGAAGAGGGGGGGGAGGGCGTTGTGCATCGGCAGCGCAACTGCGCATTTCGAAACCGGCCGCAAGGGGAACTGGCGATCGCTGCTGAATCTGGCGCGCCGTATATGGAAGAAAGCGGGGAGGCAGCGTGGGAGGCAGGGGGGGGGGGGGGCGTCTTCAATTCCGCCGAGTGCGCACTTTGCATGGCAGTGCGCGGACACGCGCGCGCCGTTATCTTGAAAGGCATCTGCAGATACGTATGTGCGCGCTGTGTTGCCGTCGCTCTTGCGTCGAAGCGATAGGCAGCACGAAGGTCACTTCGCTCGCTGCCGCTGCCGCACTTGCTCCCACCAGTGTTTTGACAGCGAGTGTCCGCGCTCATCGAGTCTGATTTGTCCATGTTTGCTTGCGCGCACTGACGCCATGCTTGTTAATTGAGTTAGTAAGCGAATGTTTCCAAGTTTATAAGGTCAATAAAACTTACTCTTACTTCGTATAGCTATGTACTAATTTGCGATAGGTCGGCCGGATGATGCTCCATTATTCGGCCGACCTCTCTACATTTTCCAGTCATTAAAATACTTCTTCTTGCGATCGCAATCGATGTTCTCCTTTCGGGCGAAACTGTGGCTTCTTTATTTCATATACATAGATCATGGCCTTTATTCGAATGATTTGAAGGTCGCTACTCTGAAGGCTTGTTCTGCAAAATTTTGACCGAAAACTTCGTAGAAAACCTCCGCGACAGTTTTCTCTTTCTTTCCTTAAGAATTCAAACCTCGTAGGGATGGAAAGAACTGGTCTTTCTGCACCTGTCGGACGCACAAAGCTGCCTGATAAAGAATATGAGGGTTCAATACACCATAGTTTCCAAGAGTCTCCAATTTCTTTAACGTAATTAGCATTTTATGGTGCGAAGAAAAAGGTCGCAGCTTCTTCAAGGCGTGATTAAGGCAAAATCTAATGAATACGATCGTCCAGCGTCCTTAAACTCATGCGTTCACCCCTAAAATCTCTCGCGTGATTTCGCGAGAGAACTTCTGCCCAAAGTTGCAACCCTGTCAAAGAACCCAAATCCATACCTTATCCGCAACTTTTGACCACTGTACGAATTGCAGAGGGCAGAACTACTAGCCGCCTTTCTTGATAGATACAGCGTCCATTTCTGAAGGC
The DNA here is from genome assembly GCF_038994185.2 of Dermacentor albipictus. NCBI lineage: Eukaryota > Metazoa > Arthropoda > Arachnida > Ixodida > Ixodidae > Dermacentor > Dermacentor albipictus. The sequence continues at coordinate 26,110,250 of NC_091826.1, forward strand.
TTTGTTCGCTGACAGAGGCCTGATGACGTTTCTCTTGTCCACCGTAGCCGACTAATCCTTCCTACCCACAGATATTTGGCAGTTGTCCAAGTCAATCAACCACGCTCGCAAGAGTCCCACTGGCTGATGTTGGCGCACTGCTTTTAAGAACTTGGGTCATCGTACACTGGCATAAGCTTTCTTGCTTCGCCTGGCGTTCGACTTGAAGAACAGCCTCTGGAGAACGTTAGGCGGTAACTGTGAGCGGCAACTGGAACTTTCTAGCTCGGGGGTCAGCACTGACCCAGTGGGATCGAAGCTGTAGCCGCCAATCACATGAAGAGAACGCAAACAGGCAAACGCATTCGACATACAAGGTGGGCGTACGCCTACTCTTGACAAAAAAAGAAAAGAAATAACAGAAGGAGATTAAGAAAGTAGACGAACAGCTTTCGCCTGTCAGTGGCCGCTTAAGATCTGTAGCACGCAAGAAAACTTTTCTTTCGCGCGCAAGGAGGCTTTTCCACGCACCGTAGACCTGAAGGGTACTTGAAGCCTAGATTAACGTCTCTCTGTCGCTATCTCAACGTCTCTTTCTGTCGTTGCCCACAAGCTTAGGTAATTACAGCCGGTGGCTCAAGTGGCAGTAGAGCATCGCGATAACTCCAACTCCTGCCAACTATATAGCCCCCCAGGTTCTCAACTCCTCTCTTTGGCGAAGTAGGCTTAAGGACAGCATGCCTTTCACGCACCTGCACTCATTGCGACAGTCGCTAAAATTCGAAACGCGTAAGTGCCTTAAAGTCTGAGGAGGATCAGTTTCATGGGCAATTGTTCCTTTTTTTTTTTTGTTGCCGCGTCCGCTGCTCCAACTATGGAACAGCAACTCTTGAAGGTAACGTTGTCGTCACTCTACGCAAAGCCGGATTAGCAGGGGATCTTCTAAGTGGACGAATTGAGACCTTGGCGGACACTTTCTCAGAGTTTGGACTTCTTTAGATAGCACTTCCCCATCAGTTACGTATATGTGATGGCGTTTTCTAATAAGAGCGATATAGATAGATAGATAGATAGATAGATAGATAGATAGATAGATAGATAGATAGATAGATAGATAGATAGATAGATAGATAGATAGATAGATAGATAGATAGATAGATAGATAGATAGATAGATAGATAGATAGATAGATAGATAGATAGATAGATAGATAGATAGATAGATAGATAGATAGATAGATAGATAGATAGATAGATAGATAGATAGATAGATAGATAGATAGATAGATAGATAGATAGATAGATAGATAGATAGATAGATAGATAGATAGATAGATAGATAGATAGATAGATAGATAGATAGATAGATAGATAGATAGATAGATAGATAGATAGATAGATAGATGGATGGATGGATGGATGGATGGATGGATGGATGGATGGATGGATGGATGGATGGATGGATGGATGGATGGATGGATGGATGGATAGATAGATAGATAGATAGATAGATAGATAGATAGATAGATAGATAGATAGATAGATAGATAGATAGATAGATAGATAGATAGATAGATAGATAGATAGATAGATAGATAGATAGATAGATAGATAGATAGATAGGAATACGAACTTTGATTACGTGCTCGAGACGCTACCCTGGCTCATCGCCTGTCATGCCATTTCAAGTACTCGATGGATAATTACGGTATTCACAGAGCTCGCGTACACGGAGGAACAGTGCATGCAGTCACAGACACGCGCCTACATCACAGAGATATTCACAGGGTTTTGGTGAGACCTGTGGAGCCTCAGAAACTTCAGCAGCGCTTTCGAGGCGCCCGACGCGAGAGAGGTGCCTTTGCACGGACCCGGAATGTGCCGCAGCTGCAAGCTCGAGTTGCGCTGCAAAGGTAGTGCCGCCTTCAAAGGTTTTCTTACAAATAGCGAAGAACATGTTGCAGATATTCAGGAGGGCTACACACAAAGCAGTAGGCGACTCTGTCCGTTGAATTTGGCTACCCAGCGCAGGGTAGCCAGCCGGTGCTTACACTTGCTAACCCATCGGGCTTCCCCAGATAAGGATCTAAGCAGAGAGGATGCTGTTGCATGGCGACAACTGCAGACGGGTACTTTCCCGAGTCTAAACCTTCTCAATAAAATTTTCCCTACACAGTATGATGCTAAGTGCCCATGGTGCGGGGAGAAAGCAGATCGATACCACATATCATGGGCCTGTCAATATATTGAGTGCCCAACTATCTATAAAATTAAAAACCCGAGTGCGGAACAGCGGGAGAGTATGCTTTCCAGCGTAAGCTTGAACGGCCAAAAGCGCCTAGCAGAGCGAGCTCGCGGGTTGGCCATACTCAGTGGAGCCTTGGACTAGGGCACCAACCCTGTGATTGCAGACAGAAGAATCCATCAGAAGGTGGAAGAGGCCGTCTGAAGCCGCGAAGATCTCTTTTCTAGAGCCCAATTAAATGTTTTCCGATCCGATCCGATCCCCTCTCTTTTCACACGTGAGCGTATAGATGGCCCGTCTGTGACATAGGCGAGGTTATGGCTGAAGCCGGGAGGGAGGAGGGAGGAGGGGGAGGAAGGCGCCTGGAGGTAGAGAAGAGAATTTGCCGCGTTGGTGCGCCCTTTCCCTTTGTGCTTCGACATCGAGGTGCTCGATGTGCATATTCGCGGCGTCCATACGCTTGCTGTTAACCCGCGTTCATGATGTGAAACCTCACTCTTCTTTTTTCTTCTGCTCACTGTAATAGTACGTATAGGCCACGTTGAGTCTGATGCGGGGAAGGTACTTGAGAGACGGCACGCATGATCTTGCCTATAGTGAGGCCTCGAAGTATATAAAAGGGACGAAACGAATCGATTCCTCTGTGTACAAGCGGAGGTGTGTCCCCGGGTGATTTCAAGAGCATACGCAGGTAAGGAGGTTGAGGATGACAGTTGTACAAGGGCTCAGCTGAAAATGCTAACCAGCAGCTTCCCATAGAGTACATAGAAGCTTTGCATTCCACAAAGGATAAGTTAGCACCGACACTTCGTCGCTCCTGCCCTGTTACTCCGCGGGAAGGCGATGCTAAATAAAATAATGCACACAGCACACGCGGCAGACACCTAATATACGCAAAGCACGCAAATAAAGCCTACATAAATGAAGTCTCTCGTTGATGCCAATATATCGCGGGAAAGTTCACGAACGCCTTCTAACGCGCTGGCCACAGAGCCTGGCCGAAGCCAGTTGTACTGCACAAGTGCCGGCCACGCTAACGCTATTAAACGGGACATTAAAATGAGTTTTCCTGCTTACTTCTTTCTTGAGTTTGTTCGGCGTCTCATATGTAAGGAAGCCTACGCTAAGAGGAGCTTACTGAGCAGAAAATGGCTCTATAGTCATGATTCAAGCGCATTAGGCATGCTGCTTTCACACCTCCTTTCTTCTCCTTCCTCCTTGGCACAACGTTAAGAGCGTTTTCTTTTTTCAGCGCACCGGACAACAGTCTCAGCCTAACTTTTTTATGTTTTCCCTTTTTTTTAATTTTTGTTTCTTTAGAACCACGAGCTTCCGTGCAGAACCTCTCATAGGGGCGGCCGAGGGGCACAACGGCCTCAACTTACTGTTCTTTTCTTCCTCTTTTAATCTTTCGTTTTTTTTTTTAGAACCAAGCGTTTCCGTGCAGAACCTCTCATATAGGGCCGGGCGACAGGATTACGACGACGCGCCCTCTCGTCGGCTCTCTTAGTAGTCGTGCTCTGCGCTCCCATGGACCCTTAATCCGGGGGCGTCGTCTTTTCGGCAGCCTAAGCACTCCCGCTAATCCCGACGCGCCATAAGGAGAAGATGATCCCAAAAGCGTTATATGCACCGCTGACGGAGGGCGCCGATCGAATCCCCGGGAAAAAAAACGCACGCGCGCGCGCCTAAACGTGCAAACACTCGGACGAGAGCGGCCACTGGGCGCTGACGCCGAGACAAAAGAAAGCCTGGTCTACGCGGGAATCCCCGGCCAAACGATGAAACGAAAGAGATAAACCTCTTGGCACCCCGAGATCGTAAAGTGCGGTGCCGTGCTAGAGTGGAGGAGGGGGGGGGGGTTGGGGGGGCGGCGTACTACCACTACTAGAACCGGACCACTTGTGCAGCGCGGCCTCCTTGGTCTCGCGGGCTATTTGCATAACACATTCGGCTGCCGGTATTTACATAAACGGCGCAGCGGGCCAAACGGGCTGCCGCGGAGAGAGCGCGAAAGACAGAAGCGAGCGGAGAGCGAGGGAAGAGCCCGTGGTTCCGTCGAAACTCCCCACGCCCTCCCCCCATTTCCCCCTTAGGGATCACCGGCTCTTCTCTTCCCTAATTCGGTGCAACGTTAGAGAAACCACAGCTGCTTATACGTAACCGGAAGCAGGCCGAACGTACTCGGGTGAGTACTTGTTTAAGGAAAAAGAAATTGAAGTTTTGCGTCCGCAAAAAAAAAATGAGAGTTTGCACAGTCTCAATTGTGAAGCAATAGATTGATGACGTTGTTGGTTCATTGATCGTTCACGTCTTATGTTCAATTTTGTATTTCTTCTTTTGCTTTCTATTTATTACTACCGCCCTTCCAATCCTTGATGCACTCGAGACTCTGAGATTACAATAAGTAAATGAATAAATATATAAATGTTAAATAAGTGAATACATAAATATTTTAAGTAAGTGCGGTGCAGTGATTATTTATTTATTTATTTATTTATTTATTTATTTGTTTATTGAAATCTCAGAGTATCTTGAAGAGTTTTATGAGAGTTCAGTTCTCACTCATTAGAGAGAAAAAGATGTCAAAAGCTGCACCGCGGCATATTCGTGGCCCCCTGAGAAGTGTTGTATAGGACGGTTACCACCACTGAACTAGCTGACTAATACTTTTTCGGCAAGTCAGCCGACACTTACTTTTGAGAGGTTCCCGTGTTCCTTCCGTCCGGCCAAAACGACTGCCGGCTAGTTTCCTGAGAGGCTAAACACTGCTTTCGGTATATATGTATACTTCAAGTACAAACGTTAATGAGACCTTATTAACAGCTTGAGTGTGGGCGAGGGGGCTTCACTTTCTCACTTACGGCTCCATCCCCCAAGGCGCGAGGAAAAAAAAAAAGATGTTTCACGTCGTTTACGATGTCCAGGTGTCGGTGTTCTTCTTTTTTTTTTTGCTCGTGACTGTATAGCTACGAACTGATATTAATAAGAACGTCTATTACAAAGCTGCCGTGATTATAATGCTTCATGTGCTGGAAGTGGTTGATGATAGCATTCCTTCATAGAAAGATGTCTGAGCTTGCAGCTGTGTAGCGTACAGCCTTCCTGTGCACTTTTTTTCCCGGTCCAGGTTGTTTAAATGCTTAAGCAGTAGGCGTGGACGCAGTCGTTGCAGTCGGCTTATAAGAAAGAAAGTGAATGCTAAGTTAGAACTTGACAAGTTAGCAGCTCCCGGCTTCTCCATGCGCTCCCGACCAGCCATGGCTTGGCTTGCTACTTCAGGTGCTATAGATGATGAGGAAAGAGGGCGAGAAGGGAGATATATACATCGCTGTTAATGGAAAACTAGATCTAACGAATACCTGGCTGACGACCTGGTGTACATAGCTTGCAAGTGGCGTCGTAGAAGCAGCTTATCAAAACGCTGGTTCACCAACATGGCGCTTAGGATGACGTCAGTGTAACATATTCACTGCCGCGGGTAACTCGTTCCTGGGGAGAAAGGAAAGCTTAGGAGAGGCCCCCGTTCTACTTAGGCTCTTTTGTGGAGTCTTGGAGCCGCGCACTCGGTGCTTCCTCTCTCCCTCTTTTCCTCTTTCCGTTCCCCTTCTCCCCAGTGTAGGGTAGAAAACCGGGGGCTCGTCTGGTTGACCTCCCTGCCTTTCCTCTCTTTCCTCTTTTTCTCTCTCTCTCTGGAGCCGCGCGATACGCCAGCAGACGCAGCTGCTCACCGTGCTGGTTCACCAACATGGCGCCTGTGATGAAGTTAGTGCAAGCCATCAATAATACTACTCCAACTACTCGACAGGCTCCAGGTTGTCAGCACAATACAATAAATGGAAGTGTATTATGGAAGAAGCTAGATATATATTTTTACTAGCAAAAATAAAGGTTTAGCAAGGAATCTCTGCTAAACAGCTTTGACATAATTTATTTTTCGGCGAAGTCAAAATACGTACTTGCGGGTTTGTTATTTCGTACGAATGCTTTCCTTTTCTTTTTCGGGGCTTTGCATGTTCATCTTTATTGTTATTACGCTTCTGTGCATAATAATTAAGCGGTCTGAGCTTGCAGAACAAGCTGTAGTGGTGGTCACGTACAGCACGAAATGCATTAAACATGTCCTATCGAAGCTCACCCCCGTGAGAAACCGGCGAAGGTAACACAGTCATTCTGGCGACCGGCAAACTGGCACGAAAAAGAAACCGATGACGTCTCGATTGCATTTCAACATCCCCGCATATCTCACACCCCGCCGTTCCAAAGTAGCCTGAAGCGCGATCGAACCTTTAAGCTCCCTCTTGGCCCCGATCAAAGATGCCGACGCTGCCACTTTATACCTCGAAAACGGGTAAGCGTAAAGCAACTCTCGGGAAATAAAGGCAGCAGGTCCGGAGCGACGCCGAGGCTTTATACGTATAACGAGCCCTTCAAGTCGGCTGTCAATTTTGAGGCCGCCGTACAACGCTTGAAGAGCGATCAATTTCCCGAGTCACCGAGCAGGCCGTTCACATCCGGGCCTGGGAGACCGCCGAGAACAAAGTGGTTGAAAAACAAACAAACAAACAAAAAACGTTTTTCCCTCGAAAGCGTCGCACGCCAGGAAGTATAAGCGGACGCAACCTGGCGGCAGCCAAAACGCGCTCACATCAGCGAAAGGGGGGGACAACACTCGATAAAGCCTACGTCCCTCGCCGCCAGCATTTGCCGCTCCCTTGGCAGAATGGCTTCGAAGTTTGCAAGGACGCCCTCTGGCTCGCTCCATGCGTTTCACCCGCCGCTTCGCCGAGCCTTTGCTTTATTAATATATTTTCTTGTGCCGCCCGGACCCTGCTGGTACCTTCCTGACTACCCGCGAAAGCGAGAAGTGCTCAACTTGCTACTTTCGTCGCTCCTGTATAGCGCTACTTTGCTCGAACGAATTCGAAAGAATAAACGTAACAAACGAGCAAGCTAAAAGTGCGTGGCCCCCGTATAGGCGTGTCGCCATAAAACACAAACACAAAGTAACTCAGGTTAAAATATAATTTTTCTTGTTTGGCCACTGCTTCTTCATTACAACGGGTCCTTCTTTTCTTCATTTTTTTTGGGGGGGGGGGGGGTGTCGGGGGTCCTGAGGGAGGAAAGCTGCGGTAAAACGTGAAGCGGGCACTTGGTCTACAGTTCAATCTTTCGCGTATACCGAGCATTAGGCGCCCGATAGACGGACACCGTAGATACTAATACTAAGTCAGTTTAGGTGGGTAAATTGTTCTCTGAAAGGTTTATTTTCGTTATCTCCCACTGATAGAATTGATTACTAGAAGGGAAAATGGATGTCTAATTTTTTTTTTTTTCAATTTCACTCGAACTCCCGAGAGCCGGCCTTACGTCACGAATTTCAATGTATCGTCGTGTGCTCAAGCCGTTGTGGTCCAGGAAAAGTTCTCGAAGCTTTAAAAGTCCCGTAATTGCTTATATTAAAGTACATAGTTATTCTTTATCGATAGCTAGTTAACTATGCAGTATAACTTCAAAATCCCTGACGTCATGGCGTGCCGGCTTTCTTTTCTGCTTACTCTTCTTTCTGTCCCGTAGGAGGGCTATTAACTAATATAGCTCAAAATGTTTTTGTTTTTAGTGGCCCTTTAAAGAATTTTGTCGAAGATATTGGGATTGCTGTGGCCCCGCAATGTATGGCTCATCCCTATGCAGGTGTATGTCGTTGCAGAAATAGATGAATGCTACAGGCCCCAACGAGAAACAGAAAGAAACGAGTAATCAACGAAAAAAAAACAATTCGGTGACATAAAAAAACTGCAGAATTCCAATTGGGCATACTTAACAAGTGAGATTAGCGGACGGAGCTGGGGATCAGGGGGACGCCGACTGCGATGTCGAGAAGTTCCCGGCAACGTACCGAGAGGTGCTTCGTCACTACAGGAAGGAACGAAGGGAAATATCCACAACCCCACGGGCGGCTGGACAGGCCCCAGGCGGTCGACCTGAGACGGTTGCAGACGGGCACTTTCAGCAACCCCTACCACCTGCACCGCCTGTGGCCCGCGCTGCACCCGTCGCCCGGCTGCCAGTGGTGCGAGCACGAACGGGCCGATGTGGCCCATGTGCTTTGGGAATGCCAACACCACGAGGAAGAAGGACCAGGAGGAAGGGGGAAGAAAACAGCAGGGCCCTCTGAAGCGGGGCGCCTCGCTGAGAGATGGCAAGCCGCCCTCCTCAGCGAGGCCCCCGAAGACCAGGAGTGGCCGTCCAGCGGGCCAGGGCCGTTGCCGAGGAATGCGGAAGATTTTCCTCGGGCGATGGACGCCTAGCAGCATAACCCCGGGCTCCAACAGCAATAATCGTTGGACGAATAAAGGTTATTCCTATCCTATCCTAGGAAATTCTGTGGCGATTTAGGGTCAAATGCGAGAGAAATGCGTCGGCATTACGTCACACCTCTTTAAGGTGTGACGTAAGGTGTGACCTCTTTAAGGTGTGAACTCTTTAAGAGAGAGAGAGAGAATTGTTATTCTACAACACTCTTCCGGTGCGGCAAGCCGGATGGCGTAGCGGCCGGTGTGGAAGACTAGAGCGATGTTCCAGAGGGCGTGGAGTGGTAATAAACTTCAAGAAAATGCACACAGGGACGCGAGGGAAAAGTAGGGTGCGTCGTGGGGAAGCGGCAGCCGAAGAGTCTCAAAGGTCTGATCCCCCTTCCTCTCCGTCCCCCCCCCCTCGCCTTTGTCATCTTTTTTCCTCACTCCGGCGCTGCATCCCGATTACTTCTTCGTGTTTATAATCTTTCCTCCACTTTCCCGAAGGATGAACTCGAGAATAATGCCTACGTTCCGACCTCGGCGGTCATTAATATCACTTACGGCGGGGGCACCCTGCGAGACGGGCTCCACCTGCAGGAGCCGCTCTGCGGTAGACGTCGCCGATGAGGATGAGGAGGAGAAATAAAAGGAAGGGAGGAATGAAAGGAAGGGATAGGGTCAACCAGACGCCCGTCCGGTTTGCTGCCCTACACAGGGAAAGGGGTTTAAGGGAAAAAAAGAAAGGAAAGGGGGGGAAGACAGTACTATTGGTGTAAATACGTGCTGATGTCCTTGATTTCACGCCTACAATCGCTCACTGAGGCCAGTGGCCGAACTCGTACAGCAAGTATACGGGACAAAGCGGTCTGGCCACCGTAACCATGGTTCTCTGATATAAATTATGGGGTATTACGTGCCCAACACCACTTTCTGACTGATCACTGAGTCCCTTCATCCGCCGGCCCTCCCGCCCGCCCGCCCGCCCGCCCGCCCGATCGTCCGTCCGTCCGTCCGTCCGTCCGTCCGTCCGTCCGTCCGTCCGTCCGTCCGTCCGTCCGTCCGTCCGTCCGTCCGTCCGTCCGTCCGTCCGTCCGTCCGTCCGTCCGTCCGTCCGTCCGTCCGTCCGTCCGTCTGTCTGTCTGTCTGTCTGTCTGTCTGTCTGTCTGTCTGTCTGTCTGTCTGTCTGTCTGTCTGTCTGTCTGTCTGTCTGTCTGTCTGTCTGTCTGTCTGTCTGTCTGTCTGTCTGTCTGTCTGTCTGTCTGTCTGTCTGTCTGTCTGTCTGTCTGTCTGTCTGTCTGTCTGTCTGTCTGTCTGTCTGTCTGTCTGTCTGTCTGTCTGTCTGTCTGTCTGTCTGTCTGTCTGTCTGTCTGTCTGTCTGTCTGTCTGTCTGTCTGTCTGTCTGTCTGTCTGTCTGTCTGTCTGTCTGTCTGTCTGTCTGTCTGTCTGTCTGTCTGTCTGTCTGTCTGTCTGTCTGTCTGTCTGTCTGTCTGTCTGTCTGTCTGTCTGTCTGTCTGTCTGTCTGTCTGTCTGTCTGTCTGTCTGTCTGTCTGTCTGTCTGTCTGTCTGTCTGTCTGTCTGTCTGTCTGTCTGTCTGTCTGTCTGTCTGTCTGTCTGTCTGTCTGTCTGTCTGTCTGTCCGTCCGTCCGTCCGTCCGCCCGCATATCTGTCTGTCTTTATGTCTCTGTCTGAATCTTACTACAACCGCTAGCACCAACTTGTATGCTCAAAGCAAATGCCAAGCTGCTTGTACAGGAAAGCAGCAAGGAAAGGGGCATTCCAACATACAGTCGAGGCAGCACAGTCCGTCCTTTATAGGAATCTCAAAAATCTCGCACTAAAGTGACACAGACTTCATCTGTTCTGCTTTGACTGTACGGTAGTATCGAGAGGCTTCAAAAATGAAAAAGAAGAAAGGAAATAAAAAAAGACGAAAGACAGAAACGCCAAAGCGAAGAGCCACACAGTAAAGGCCACAGACAATTTTCCAAGTGCTAAGCCACACGGAAGGACGGAAAGCGGCAGAGAGGAGGCGCTAAAGAAGGGAGAAAGAAGGGACACAGTGCATTTTACAGCGACGACGACGACGACAACGGAGAAGGCCAGGGCGGTGGCGGCAAACAGCTGCCATCGTGTATTTCGAGCGCAGCGTGATTGATATGAATGGGAGTCTCCGTGCCAGTGGCAGTAGCCGCGCTGGCAAGCTGCAGGTTTCTCTCTCTCTCTCTCTCTGTCTCGAATCTACGCTGCGAAGCAGCAGCGCCAGTGCGAGAATGCTGGACCGGTGTCTGTCTCTCTTCTCCCCATTCTGCACTTTCCCTTTCCCTCCTTTCCCACTTTCCTTTTTTTCACCATCGTTCTTTCTAATACTTCCCCACCTCCAAGCTCTCGCGTGTCGCAACCCAGCGCCTCGGTTTCACTCACTTCCCGTTTCCCCCATTTTTTTGGCCTGTGGTTCCTTTGAATCTGTGCGCGACTGTCCTGCTTCCTTTGTTTCGTCTTCCTGCTCCACGACACCATCTTGTCTCAACCGACGTTCTCCGGCCACCGCCACTATATACTACTTTCAGTGCTCTACAATTTCTCTTCCTCCCGTCTTTCCCTTTTTTCGCTGTATTCATCCCTTCTTTCCGTTCTTCGAACTTGTCCCTCTTCATTCCTTTTGTTCCTTGCTTCTTATCGACGTCTTACTTCTTGCTCAAGTCTTTTTTCGACGCTTGTTTCTTTTTTTAACTTGCAGCCAAACCATCCCTTCTCAAACAGCGGTCTTCCCTTTATCCTCCAAATTCCCTTGCATCCCCCAACATGTCTCCCTCACTCCCCACAATGTGGTCTCTGCTGCTTCCGTTGCCGGCTTCGTATCCGCATTCTCGGCCTGCCAGCGGCAGCAGCAGCCGCGTTGGTGCAGGGGGGGACAGGCAGTGGCACTAAATTTCACTACGCGAAGATAGACCCCATCGATTAGGTGACTACAGCGCCTCTGCTGCGGCCGGGTGCCCTCGGTGTGTGTCAGAGGCTCCGGGAAACGGGGAAGGGAGCGGCTCCGAATTGACTCGACGCGATTCCCGAACTCCCCACGAACTTTCTCCGAGACTTTGCCTAGCTCCCTTTCTTAGACATCTCGACTTTAGCTTGCGTGGAAAGTGACAGGAATAGGAGGTCAGAAAGAATGCTTAACGAAGGATGGTTAAAGGACAGTGGTGAGCGAAGTGGTAAATTTTTTGAGGACCGGGGCACAGTTTGGCCCTGTTAGCGGATCTACATAAACCATGCAGTCTTTATATAAAAAAAAGAAATGTGTTCATGTGTTTTTACTGACACTGCGTTTTGTATGTAGAATGGTAGCGCTGTTTTCTTTGAACTGTTGTAATTATAGTTTCTGCATTCATAGTTCATTCAAAGTAAGGCTGGGTTGTTTATACTGTTACGTCGTTATATACTGTCTCACATATTCAGTATGCTATAGTTTGTACGTCATGTGTGTACAGTACCTCTTTTCAGTGTGGTAGGTATCCACATTAAATTACATATATGTGACATCTATACAAGCGTATCAGAATGTATAGCACCAAATGCAAAAACAAAAGGAAAAAATAATTAAAGGAAACTCAATTTTTCACCAACGAAAAATGAGCCGGTGCGCCGTTCGTGCCCACCAACCTACTCCTTATCGTGAAAGTACGGGTTCAAAAGAGAGCGGGAAGAGCGTTGGAGAAAAAAAGAAATACGAGAAACAGCGATTCTAATTAGAGGGACGCTGCAGCGAAGTTTCATTTGTGGGTACCTCAGCAGACCAATTAGCGATCACTAATTACTCTATTAATTTTCAGTTCAAATCTAATTTCAAGGTTCCTTTGTACGAATGTACTCCCCATGTCCAGATGTGAAACGAGACAAATTGTTTCGACTTTCTTTGGTGTGAAATGGTGCTTCGGTGTCGTGGGACTTTGGTGATGTTTTGCCTAAAAAAAATTGAAACTAATGCTAGGAGGACTTCCTTCTTTTTCTTTTATTGCGACAGCGCGCCTTTTGGCATAAAGCCAGGAGGTCATGTTTAAGGACTGTCCGAGACACCCACGAAGCTGTGATCGCCTCGGACACGGCCGTGGCTATCTTCTCCAGACGGCAGTGCAAGCAGCTCCAGCCTCCCTAATACCTTCAGACTGGTTTCCCACAACAGGTGCTTCCGCCAAGGAAATATTTATGAGGCGCAAGCCAAATACTAAGCGGCGTGCAAGAGCTTTCAGATTAAGCAAATGAGCCGTACGGTTCGAAGTTTCGCAGGACGACGCACTAAGCCAGCGGGTTCTGGTATGCAAATTACTGCCACACCAGCCGCTTCCTGGTAACCAGAAGCTCGAACGACTGATGCGAGCTCACCTAACCTCACTGTGGTGCCACTATATATTGAATATGGTGCAAAAGTACTGTCTCTAGCAGCTTTGAAGAAAAAAAAAGCTTTCTTGAGAACGGCATAGTCCAATGCTAATAGCGCATATGCATACACCCCGCTATCGTTATTTGAAGAAAAAAAAACAAACCCCGCCGTGGTTGCTCAGTGGCTATGGTGTTGGGCTGCTGAGCACGAGGTCGCGGGATCGAATCCCGGCCACGGCGGCCGCATTTGGATGGGGGCGAAATACGAAAACACCCGTGTGCTTAGATTTAGGTGCACGTTAAAGAACCGCAGGTGGTCAAAATTTCCGGAGTCCTCCACTACGGCGTGCCTCATAATCAGAAAGTGGTTTTGGCACGTAAAACCCCAAATATTATTATATTTATTGAAGAAAACAAAAGTTTTTTTAAAGTACTTTATTTTTAGTTAATTCTACGTTTTGCATGTTACGTGGTAGTGCTCTTTTGTTGTACTGTTGTACTGAGATTTTCTTTATAACATCTTGTTGTTTTTATTATGTAGAAGAGTGCATGATATGCACGTGAAATGCATATCGACACGTGATGTCAGTGAGTGAATGAAGAAACTTTATTGCAGGTCCAGCGAGGACGCCAACTCGTCGCGCTCCCGGCTAGTCCCCCGTCGGGACCGGCAGGTCTAGCCCACCGGCCCGGTCGCGGGCACGCCGGACCGCCAGGATTTGCTTTTCAGAGCGGGGCTACGAAGAAGCGAGTGTCACTCCCCCTTCATGAACTTGGAGTATGTCGACCCGCACTCCCAAAGCATGTGCGCTAGAGTGGAGGTCTGCCCGCAGGAGGGGCAGGCGTCGTCGCGAAACACGTCGGTGTAAGCCTCGTGGAGAACGGACGGACACGGATATGTGCTGTTCTGTAGAAGTCTAAGCGAAACGACTTGCGTCCCATTCAACTTGTGGTGAGGGGGTGGAAAGACCCTACTAGACATGTTGAAGAATTTAATAACCGCTTTGTGAGTAGCGGGAGCGTCCTTGTGGCCGTAGGGAGGAGGGGAGTCGGCGCTCCTTACAGAGGAAGCGCGGTCGGTGAGGTCACGCGCAGCCTCGTGAGCAGACTCATTGAGGTTCGGCGGAGCACCCACTGGCCGCTTTCTTCCATGAGGGTTGCTGGTATTGATTCTCAGCCCCTCCACACCGGCTAAGGCAGCCATTTTTATTCTGGAAACTTGCAGAGAGACAGAGAAAGACAACGCCCCCAATGGTGACGATATGTACAGATGCAGCTGAGGACAGTTATGAACAGTGCTCGCACTAAGCGCGTTATCTATGTCAACGAAAATAACATATCTGCACAAAGAAAGGAACGAAGGAAGGAAGTTAACTGCAGCCCTCTGCGACCTCGACTGTAACTCTCAAAGGGCCTGTGGCGTACCTAAAGGTCAAGAGGCACGTCTTTTCTCGTATTGCAGAAAGCTTGTAGGTTCTCCAAAGGCATCCGTCTGCACTCTCGAAGCCAGTCAAGGAAGCGCACGCCCTCGTGGTGAGGACACCAGCCGTCTCTCCAAGCTGACGCCACTGACGTGGTTACGTGTGAACTATACAGAGAGCGGTGAGTACTTGGGGAACGATTTTCGATGCAGCCAGGCACCCTACACGTTTGCGCTAGAGAAACGAAACAACGAAAAACCAACAGACGAGGCGTTTCGATTGAAATCGTGCCAACGGAACACCTGGCGGCGCTGGGCGGCGCGGCGGCAGCGAGCGATAAAAAGAGATTCGCCGCGACGCACTGTGCTGGACTCGAAGCTGGCGGGCGACGGTCGAAATCGAACGGTTGGCGCGTCCTGCGTCACGCTTTCCGCGCATCGAACCGGAGTCGGACTCCGGGCCCCGGGCACGTATACCGCCGGCCGTGACGACATCCCCAACTTTTGCCCCTCTCAAAGCTCTGTCGCAACAGTACGTGAGCGCCCCCCCCCCCCCCCCCTGTGTCTGACTCTCTAAACGAAAGACGGTGCATTGCTCTGAAAGCTAAGGCTGCATTCTAAGGCATTGATATGCACCGTCAAACAAACGTGTAACCCTTAAAAGCGAAAAAAAGGGTAACAATTCGGTCTCTAACTCGTGCCCTTACACTCCGAAAGAGTGTACTCAGAATTCGCAAGAATATTCGCACAAAAGTGAGTTCTACAGTCACCGTCATCCGCGAAAACACGTCAACAGCTAAGCTTTGCTCTTACAAGTATCGACACATATCCCATTGAGTAACTAATTATGATGTACTGCTAATATGCGAGTCAAAGCTACTTTATTTTATTTGAAGACGTTGCGGATTTCAGTGAAAGAAAGTCAAGATGATAGGATTGTACTTCGCGCATTTTATAGTTAACCCTCGTAATTGCTGAGTAATAAACCTATGCTTAGTGCGAAGTCAATTACGGAGCGCATTTCTTTTTTTTGTAGGTCCGTCACCAGCTCAAAGCGCACGTGTAAGTTCATTACCCGCTGTAGTTCATTATCCGCTGTAGTTCATTATCGGCTGTGGGGTGTGGCTTCACTATAACCAAGCTTCACTATATCCGGTTCCGCGCGGTACGGTGCATCCATGCCTCCTTATTTATTTATTTATTTACACATACTGGGTCCTTGTACAAAATTTTTGCAGGTGGCAAATACAAATAACTAACAAACAATACATCTTACATAGCAGGTCCCTGTAGAAAACAAATTGCTGTTGATCAAATACAAAGCTAGATGAGAAATAGGAACGAGAACAGAAAATGCAGTTTCGCGCGTAGACAATCTCACAAAGGAATACCAACCATGCATCTAGACGCAGGGCGCCAAGGCCACACAAAAGCCACCGTGAAACTCTCCTACACAGCATCGCTACAAAAAAGCTGAATCCGTCAGCTTGCCTGATTCGCACTTTTAGTTTTGAGACTCCTCAAACCATACGGAATAGAGGGTTACAGAAGAAACCTACAGCAGCAAAAACTCTGCTGGCTACATCTCGTTTGGCAGAGTCTAAAGAGATAGCACACGACGTGACCTCCGAGATGGAACACCGAGCTGTCCTTCCGATCTCGGAGGTCACGCGCAGAAAGCCTAATGCTGAGTTGACCCACCATATTCAGCGTGACTACTTGTGCAAAGCGTTCGTAGGTATATAACTGATAACATGCCTGTCTTTTTACGGTTACCCTTCGGCTGGAACGCTCGCACAACACAAGACTGCTTCTAAAGGTTTGTAGTACCACAAAGCGCCCCGCGAGGTCGCCACCAGCTTCACTACCACAATTCACGACTTCTGTAACTGTAAGCAGTGAGAAGTTTACCGGGACGCTAAACTCTCTAATGACCGGGTCTGTCAGAAGGAAAAAAGGAAACGATCTTTTTTTCGTTTTGTTAGCTTCTTCCAGACTAGCGACCCGGCTCGAGCTCGTGGGTTGCCAGGCTGCGACTTTCGTAACGCTGCACGGAACTAGTAATTTAGAGCAGAGAGGCGCAAACGCCGACACTATTGCATACTGCATCGCCCAGAGCAGAGTCACCTCTCGCCGCAGGCGTTGACAAGTCGGCCATATATTATTCGGACGCAGATAAGGCAGGGCGACATTGCAGAAGTCCGCCGCACGCGTGCGGACCGGCAAAACTGGAAATGCTCGCGTATCGGCAAGCCGCTTAGCGTTGCGTCATCTCGAGACATTGTATATCAATCAGGGATGATATACGCTATGTTTGCGAAAGCCGACCCGCTTGCGAATAATTTGCTTGCGCTTGTGTACGCGTACGCCCCAAGGCTATGTTATTCCCCCTCGATTGGCACACAAAGCCCATGCGCCAAGATTTTCTCTCGCCTTCAACCTGCACCGCTTGCGAATGCCTATCTTGTAGTGTGCACGGAGTGTTGCAAAACAATGACGATTTGGAACTTCACAAGGACGGAATAGATAACGTCGCAGGAACGCTTGGAATCGCAAGTTAAACGAATCCATTTACTAACCATCATTGTCATGGCAATGAAATTATCACAGCGCCGGCATTTCCTCCACAGTGAAACTCGGATATAACGAAATCGAATCTATATATCGAACGCGCAAAACTTACTGATCGACACACATGTAGAATACCTCTCGCACAACGTGCTGGACAATAAACATACCAAACTAGGGGCATCCGCTGCTAGAGACATAGAGCCTCTGGCATTCTGGCAATGTTGTTTTCTGGGGAGTTATTGTGAAGTAGACACCAAGAGTTACAACCGCAAAGAGAACGCCATTCTTAGTGACGCTAAAAAAACTGCTCAGACGCAAGAAAATTGTTTTTTAAATTCTGGCTCTTTAAGTGTCAAATTTGCTGCGGAATAGTTTTGTCCAGGTAACGTTATTTCACATGCACATAAATCTAATTACACAAAACCTTATTTTACATCATGTCCCTCGTCGAAGTGTGGTCGCCGCAGCCGTTATTAAACCCGCCACATCGAGCAACACCCAGAGCAACGGTATAGCCACGAAGCTACCACGTGGCAGGTGAGGCAGAATTACTGCGCGGCAAAAGAAAATGCAAAAATAACTGGCTAATAATCGTAATGTCGTTTTCTTTCTAAATAACTGTACTTCTTCCTTGATTTTTCGTCAACTTGAAATACTAGAGAGGGAGATGAGCCATAAGGGAAAGGCAGGGAAGTCAACCAGGCTGATCCTGGTAGGCTACCCTGCACACGGGAAGCGGGAAAGGGGATTGAAAGAGAAGAAGGAAGAATGAAGGTCCCAGTCTCCACTGTTACGCAACCAAGCGTGCACCACTGAGTCAGCCACAGGCGGTCATACAGTCTAGTGCACTTCAAGAAACGAAAGAGTGCCTATGTGGCCTTGCGCACAGCACACGCACGAGGCCACCGGCCCAAGATCTTCTCCTCTGTGACAGGATGGTCTTCTAAGTGCTCTAAATCTGTACGAAGAAACTCCTCTCGTCTTCGTATGGGGGGAAGTCACGCAGGATATAAAATTGATATATAACAAATGCATCCTAAACGTTCGTATGCATTCGCTACAGGCAAGTTTGGATATATACCCAATGACCTGGTATATCGAATTATTTTTAGCGCTGAAGCCCATTCATTTTAACCGGGTTTGACTGTAGTTGTTACAGCGAAGCTGTATATGGCGAGCCGATTAATATGCGGGTCCGTCTGTCGCCTGTTCACCAAAAACTCCTCCGGCGCAACCCCATGCTTACGCGCGAAAAGAGAGAGAGAGAGAGAGAACGAGGGGCGCACGATCGGCTGCGCCAGTACGGACGTAGTTGCTCTCTGTCGCAGCCGAGCGCGCGCAACAGTTTCTCTCAGGTTCCGAAACGTGTAGGCCAAGCGTCGTACGTACTACTTAGGAGCAGGCAGCTGTCGATCAGCAACGCCGCGAGCAGAACCGGGAACGAGCTCACCTACGCCGTGCCGATGCTGCAGTCCACGCATAAGAACAGGCTCGTGTAGCCGAGCGCAAGCAGCAACTGCGCACCGAGACTTGTAAGCGTACCGACCACGCTTACAAGTCTCAAGTCTCTATTTTCCATTCTTATTATTTTGTATACGATGTTTTTTTTGCCATGTTGTTTGCCTTCCTTCCTTATTGTGTGATTTGCCTCTGTATTTACTTTGCCCCTCCCCTCTGCAGAGTACAACCGTACTTTGAGGGTATGATAAATAAATAAAATAAATAAATAAAATAAATACGGCAGTCTACGAAGTCGTGGTTTTATGAACCGTCCTTATTAACCCAGTGATAAACACCGGGGTAGCAAATTTCAACTTCGCTGGTTAACCATCTGCACGGAGTGCTTGGGCGGTGATTTCTTTTTTTTCCTGTTGGAATATCTGTGGCAGCACGTTGAGAGCTGGTGCAGACGGTCGAGCATTCTGCGACCAGCTAATGCAACCCTGGAAGTCATGGCGAATGAAAAGGGGGACGTCAAATGCCGGGGGCACAGTACGTGACGTGAGGGCGTCCCAGCAGCCTCGGGCGTCATTGGAGTAGGCAAAACTCAGACGAGCAGACACGGCGCGTCCTTCAGACGAGCGCCCCGAAGATCGTTACAGCGGCACGCACCTCGCACGCCTGTCCTCGAAGCCGGCGGCATCGATTTACGAAGCACGCAGAGGTACAGCGGGCAGAGCGGCTACGCTGTTGCTCACCGGTGTATCGCGGTGCAGCCGGCCCCCTTTGTTCTCGCACGTTCGCGCCACCTCACCCCCCCCCCCTCCGCCTTTTTTTTTTCGCATTCCTCGTGCCGACCGGATCTGATGCGAGCGTATTCCGAAAACGAGCCGCGACATTGGTTTCCTCAAGCTTCCCTTGAGCTACAGCATCGTTTTCTTTCTCTGCCTTTCTTGTTTCTTTGTCTGCGCGATACCGACTTCTACGGACTGGACGGATCTCCTTTATGCGTTTCGCATTAATCGTACAAATTGTTGCATTTGTCTTACAAAAAAACTGCACACTGGGTCATGAGAGGTGCAACAGCGTAAAGCTACCGACGAACTGCCGATGAATGTGAGCGTTTCCCCTTTTTTGTCTGTCGGACAAATTCAGCAGCATGTAACTTGCATTCGCGGCACAAAGCGCCTACGAAAAATTGATGGCAATGCTTGAAGCCGTACACCTCCGAGGCAGCCAGAAATTTTCACCGACCCGCAAGGTTCAACAGTTGCTGTTTGGAATAAGAAGTCCACAGGCTCCACGCGAGTTATACCGGCCACTTGACACCGATGCCTACACGTCTTTTTTTTTTTAATTTGTTCTCCCAGTATGTTGTTTCTAACGGCGGGGAAAAACGTATATACAAACTGAAAGTATTCGAAGCAAAGTGGGATTGCAACAACTGAAACACGAAGTGAAAGTGACAGCGGGTTCGTCCTTCGCCTTCTAGTACACGGTTCGATACTTCTTTGAACAAGAATCTCCACTTGGCTTTCACATTCCCTTGGGCGTTTCTGTCAGCTTCGATCTTATTGCACAAAAGAAGGAAAACACATACAACAGAGAGAGAGAGAGACTATTGCCTGAAAATTGCCGATTGCCTTGCTTCTACCACCGCTGCTCTGAACCTACGAGGAGGTCAGGGTTCGCGTTGCGTTCGGCCACTAAGAAAAGTGGAGGAAAAGTTACTTTTGCAGCATTTCTGCACAAATATATGGCACGAAATATTTTGACTTATGGATAATGCAAGAGCTTCGTTGCTTTGCATATATATATATATATATATATATATATATATATATATATAGCTTTCATTTTATGTGAGCCTTACCTGGTCTACGCATCGCGGGGACTGAGTTCTTTTGAAAGATGAGCTATAAATGTCGCGGGGAAAAAAGGGAAATATGTCGCGAAAAATAGAGACATACGACAATTTCGCGCGAAAGAAAATACAACGCAACGGAAGAATCGGAGCGCACGACAGGTGTTCCCTTCGGGAATAGTTTACGTCCTAGGTCATAAAACCCCGCCGCGGTGGCGTAGTGACCTTGGCGTTGCACCGTTAATGTCCGAAGGCGTTGGATCGAATACCAGCAGCGACGGCTGCATTTTCATCTAGGCGATAGGGAAAAAAAAAGCCGATACCTGCGGTGTACGTGTATTAGGCATTTGGTGCACGTTAAAGAACTTCAAGCGGTGAAAAAAAAAATTGTTCTGGAGTAGCGCACTATACGGCGTGCCTCGTAATCACATCGGTGTTCTGGCGCGTAGAACCCCCAGCATTATTTTTATATATATGATAAACACATTTGGTCCATATCCCCGACTAGAAATACATATATTAGCACAAATGCTTGCCCCTGCAACCAACTTATTTCAATAAAGTGCCACACACCTGCCCACCAGTAAGCGTGCGCGCATCCCCCCAGTGCCAGCCCCATATTTTAGGGCTATTAAAATCGAAGAATCCTACATCTCCTTTATCGGTCTTCTCTAAACCTTGACGCATAGCGTAGCAGCGAAGATTGTCTCGCTAACGTTGTATCGAGAGAGACGAAAGAAGTATAAGAAAGACAGAACCAACGAGGCAAGGAGAAAGCAACCTCTCGGCGACGCGAAAAACAAAAAGGAAAATGCGGGGTTGTCTCCAAGGGACACAGCCGAGGCGAGATAATGGGATGACACAGCCTGCCCCAACAAGGCGACCATACGGCCCACTAGACATACGAGCACACGCGAGCTCCTTATACGGCGACCGTGGCGGAGACAAGCCAGAAGACACATGAACTGTGGGGGCAAGGAAACTCCTAAGAAGAGGCGGGATACCGGGAAAGGAGGAACGGAAGGAAAAAAAAACGGCGGTGGGGGGGGGGGAAGAGGGGGCGTTGACCAAGCCAAGACAAGTCGAGCCCCAAATTGGCGCTCGCGGACCGGCGCGGAGATACCCCCCTTTTACCCGCCTCCCCGAAGTACGGCCATTAGTCTCGCGTACTCTGCTAACCGTTCTCGCCGGCCTGGTCGCGTTGAGGGCTCAGCGCGGGCACATTATGCTGCCGGCGACAGGCGCCCCTGACACACAGCACCCTGGGGTTCTCCCCGCGTGGCACCGAGAAGAGAGCCGGCCAGAACCCCGGGCTCTGGACACACAAAGGGGACGCCGCTATGGGGCGTGGAAAGGGGTGGCAGATAGGCGTTGAGCCCAGGCGGTGAAGAATGGTCTAGAACCGCTACGGAGGAGCAAGGAGGAAGCTGGCCTGGCGAGGAAACCACTGCAGCAGCTTACACGGCGGCGCAGATAAGAGGACGACAGCGCGAATGTTGGTTGCGGTGAGGTTAAAGCAGCTTGGGGTTTGCCGCTGTGTGTAGGAGAAAGATTGGCCTGTGGGGCCTGTTCTGATTCTTGGCTGACGTCGCCCTTTCTTTAATGCTGGTTAGGCAGGAAGCGACCTCGCGGCTGTAACCGCCGCTGTAACCCAGTAATTACGACGTGGCGGTGCCGAGCTCGAGACCCGGCGTTCGATGGCGGTTACGTGACGACCGCATTTCGATGGAGGCGAAATGCGAAAAAAAAAACGCACTCGCGTACTCGATTATGCGCTCCTAATAGTGGAGTTTTGTGGCGAGTGCCGCGACATCTGTCGCAGCGGAAGCGCATCTCTGGGACGGACGGGCAATGCACAGGCACCCTGTGACGGCGCAGTTAGCGCGACCTTGAAACGTGTCGCGAGCACAGCGTGGTACTATCGTGTTCGATACAAGAATTAATCTATTTTTGAAAGAGTCCTCAAATCACCGGTGACTGCGTTTTCGACACTCGTACGTTGACGTTCCCAATGGCATCGCCGGACAGTTTGTGTCATTTTTCTGCCTCTTCGTATAGAGGCTTGGCTAAGACGTCCTCTCCGTCATTTTAGGGCGAACAATTTTTATTAAGAAATCGAGATTAGCATAAAACACGTGCCTTTTTTAGCTCGTACGTTGCTCCGGGCGATCTGATGGCACGCTCGATTCCCCCGCCGATGCTTCAACGGCTTCAACGCCTCCCCACGCTCGCGCTGGCGGCCAGGGCAGTTTCTTGTTACTGCAGCATCCCGTGAAGGTATGCGCGCCTGGGAGGTGCTATTCACATGGAGCGGCGGTGTCCGGCTAACCGGACCCACTCACTCTTACTTGTAACTCGAGACTAGTTATTTGCATTCTTATTTTATTCAATTACGTTCGGGTAGCGTGATGCCTGTCACCGCTTTGATAGATAGCGCTGCGATGCATAATTATAATGCGCCAGAATTAAGTGTGTCGTGAGGCAGCCCTATTACGAAAATCCGGATTTATGTCTTCCTTAACGCGACTCTATATCGTTTGGTTTTCTGTTTCGCTTTCTTCAAAGCGGGCCCGCAGCGGGACATCCATCGAAACGCGCGGACGTTTCAGTGGCGTGAATGTAATGGGCACACTTCTTCATTACCTCTGTGCATTAGCTCGAGAAGCGGCTAATGACTTTGAGCACGCTAAGGTAAGCGAAAATTGAGGGTTCGCTATAGAGCGTCGAAGCGGTGCCACGAAAGAGCGAACTAATCGAATACCGAGACGAGTCCTGCTCGCAGACTCTATAGAATAGCTAAGTCAAAGCGTAACTTCATTTACTCATATACGGCATGGCGACATCCGAAAAAAGAAAACGAAAATAACCTTTTGTCTGTTTCCAACGCTTTGAATGCCGCTACGCCGGCAAAAAGAAAGGCGCAAAATAAAAGATCCGTTCTTTAACGCCGAGGGCGTGTCCAGTGGCGTACAACATTTGTCTATATTAAAGCGAATAACTTTGCGATAGTCTTCAAGTAACGAAGCGAAATTTCGCGACATTTCTGTTGCTGTAAGTAAGAGCGCGCATGCAGTTTCGATGCCAGCACTACACTGGCATACCGGTCCCTCCGCCCCAGTGTTGACTCAACTTGCCGCGAGAGGCGCTGATAGTTCTTGCTCCGACGCGCCGCCTTGGTGGTGCCACGAGCCTATAGGTGCACGTCATTAAAGAACCGCGGGTGGTCAAAATGAATCCACTCTCCTCCTACCTCATAATCACATCGTCATTTCGGCACGTCAAAAACACGGAACTTAAAATTGTTTTCAACCCGACGGGTCCCAAGGAACACGCAGAGGCTGGGTGGTTCGCCATTGTGTCTTCGTGTGCCTGCCGTTGTGTGCTCTAGAGTGCGTGTGTTCATTTTCTTCAGAAAAACCATTTCCGAACCACCGCTGCATAAACGTTGAATTTTTCATGATATATGCGTTTATGTATGTCTTTTGCACATCGTGTGACGTGTAGTTTATGCAGCAACGTGTTTGTATTCACTGTGCGCCTGACCAGATATATATATATATATATATATATGTGTGTGTGTGTGTGTGTGTGTGTGTGTGTGCGTAAGGGAGAAGTGACCACAAGTACGAAAAAGCAACTTTACTGCCCAACTGCCACAGCCTTTAGTTTCAGGGAAGTCCCCCACATCCTAGTGTTCAGCTCTAAAACGTAGACAAGCTTTGCCGTCACCAACTAACTATTAAATATATAACGGTTGCACGTCTAAACTAGGGCCACATTGCCCTGACTTAACCGTCGTTACGGCATACAGGAAGAGCGCCGAATGAATATATCATCGTTTCCTCTTATCGCTTCCGCAAATACTTACGGCAAAGTGTGCGATCGCTTCAAGATATGCCGTCTAGTGACAGACTTTTGTCACGTTCCTTTTACGGCCTCGAACGTCGCGTGCCCCACGTTGCGAAAATGTCGCGTTACCGAGAAACACCGTTATTGTTTGCTCCCTTTCAAAACGCAGGCTAATCCGTACGGCGAAACTGACTCACACTAATCAACTGCTCGCGGGCGTCCGGAGTAGCATACAAAAAAAAGAAAAGAAAAGTAAAAGAAGAGAGCAGCGCTTTCGTAATGCCACAGTAAAGTCAAGTGACCGCGCTGGCGTGCGCAGGGGCAGTCACGCAGCAGGCTCGCAGCTAGATGTTTAGTGCATGAGCATACCCGACCGCGTCTCATTACCACTAGTAACGAAAAACAAAAAAAAGATATCGAGGTGGAGGGACCTACTGTATTCATCCGGGCTTTCGCGTTGCGTAGCTCGCTGCATCCCTGGTTGTACTTCTTCGAACCGTATACCTTTATGTTACTCTCGCTGCCCAGCAACGGCACGTCAGCCCACTACGGCTTTGTATTTTCCCGCCCCCTTTCCCGACCGCGCGTCCCTAGAATCGACGTGACGTAATGTTTTTTTTTCTCCCCCTCCGTCGGTATACGGCCGACTTATAGCACTGGTTACGGGGCGCGCGGCGCAGATGCCGGAGCCGGTCGCACGTGGCAGCAGTGTTATCCCCTGGCGGAGCCAAGCCGAGCCAAGCCAAGCCGCGATAGAGGACTGGCCTGCCTCGGTGGCAGGGGAGGCCATTTCTCACTGGCAGAATCAGCAAAACCGGCGGGCTCAGTGGGCGGGGGGCTGCGAGTCGAAGAGACGCAGTCTTTTCCCTTGCTTTCTTGCTGTGCATATACCCTCTGCTCGGCGCACACTTCTGTCTGCATTTGCTTGCTGTATATACTACATGGGCCGCCCGCATATTTCAGAGACGGCGGGCACATATCTACGACGCCGCGCAATCCATCAAGGGGGAAAAGGTAAGGGCTGGTTCTGAAGCCTTCTCGCAAAGCGAAAAGAAAGAAAGAAAAAGACAGAACCAGGAACATACGTAAAACCTTTTGCCGTCGTTTCCGTCGCTTGTTCCCTGCTACTCTCGCAGTTCCAGAAATGGCACTCAAGCTCCCTGAAGCCCCATGTTGCCTTTATGTGCGCAAGAACTTTCACGCTTTCTTTTTTTTTTTTTGCACGGAAAGCAGCGCGATGGGATGCTCTGCGCTCTGCGTAGCGACAGCGTAATGGGGAATTTCCTCCTTCCGAGACAGGTGCTCCGATGCTCCCCTCGTATAGAGCGGCGTCCCGAATGTGGTGCTTTGGAAAGGTGGCTAGGGACGCCCGCTAGCAAACCCGGGCTTCTGACACCGCGTTCGCTTCTCGGCTGTTTTTAGGCCTCGCTTGAAACGCGCTCGATTATGCATTCACTGTTTTCCTCACTACCGTAAGTTCGCTTCTTTTTTTGTGCGTGTGAGTGCGTGCGTGCGTGCGTGTGTGTGTGTGTGTGTGTGAGTGTGTGAGGGTGTGTGAGTGTGTGTGTGAGTGTGAGTGTGTGTGTGTGAGTGTGTGTGTGTGTGTGTGTGTGTGTGTGAGTGTGAGTGTGTGAGTGTGTGTGTGTGTGAGTGCGTGTGCGTGTGTGTGTGTGTGTGTGTGTGTGTGCGTGGTTTCTTGTGGTCACTGTGTAAATTGTGAAAAATAACCTGTTTATGAATATATCTCTTATATTAAGCAAATGAGCTTCCCCCATACAGTTGAATGAGTGCCACGAAAGGCACCTATTTAAATCCCCCGATTCTCAAGTTTGTTTTATCTGATAGTGTGTCATTTCAATAATGTCGAGAAAGACAGGCCTGACATGTTGAAACTAGCTACAATAGAAGATGGCCTTTACAGAGTGAAACATTTTTTAGCAATACACTGAAGGACTCCCGATGGGGTACTGATACTTCCAAATAACCTAGAAAAATAAATGATGTGCTCAATGGGCAAGATTAAACAAAAACAAGAATCGGGAGGAGACAAGCCAGGAATTACGGAAACTTTAGTTGTTCTAGTTGTTTTTTTTTTGTCAGCGCTACAGGTGTTCCAATTCTTTTTGCTGATTTTCTCAGAACCCAGTTCACGTTTCTTTCATACACCAACCAGCAAGCCTAACTATAATGACGCGCATACTTCTTTATCTGTGTCCGGTGACCGTATTTCACCAGCTAACAAATGTTAAACGTTATACCTCGGCGCAGGACGCGCCTGCACATAGCAGAAGTTTCGAGGATGTTATCGATGGTTCTGTCCGTTGTCTGTTGTCGACGACCCTTGTATTACCTGAATGCATACACGATACGAATTGCGTAGTAGCTTCTGGAAGGTGTGTGGGCACCAGCGAATACGCTGGAGCATTCGACGACTCATGTAAGAAAGCCAACGCGCTAGACCCGCAGATCAGATTTTCGACGATCGCCGACTTTTCTTTGATCACGGACGAGATGGAGATGATACTAGTCACAATCCTAAAAGAGGGTTTAGTACACGTTCGCAACGGCGCACCACACCACGCCGCACCACACTCCACCACAGCGCACCACTCCATGCCGTGCACTGGTCTATATGGACGTAATAGTTTCCTGTCCCAGACGGAATCTCATTACAGGTATATACACCAGCCGTTGTTTCTCAGTGGCTATGGTGTTGGGCTGCTGAGCACGAGGTCGCGGGATCGAATCCCGGCCACGTCGGCCGCATTTCGATGGGGGCGAAATGCGAAAGCGCCCGTGTACTTAGATTTAGGTGCACGTTAAAGAACCCCAGGTGGTCTAAATTACCGGAGTCCTCCACTACGGCGTGCCTCGCAATCATAAAGCGGTTTTGGCACGTAAAACCACATAATTTAATTTTAATTACAAGTACAGTCTCGGTCAAACGGCCATTCGCGGCGCACCGGACGCTGCCGGACGCGCCGCGGAACTCACGGACCGCTGGCGTTGAAAAGAGCACTCAGAGCCAAAAGATGACAATCAAGCGTATAATGCCCTGTATCTGCTTTTTGAACGTCGATATTGGAAATGTCAAATAAAACTTCAACGTACTAGAAGATACAGCTTCAGCGGTATTGTGAACAAACTTTAGGAACGACTCGGAAGCAATATTTTTCGTAACTTGTTTGGGAAGCAACTAGCGCATGTAATGTCGTCTTGACTCGTTGCCCGGATCGATCTCGTTTTGTTCTCGCAACTTTCCCGGGTGTTCTCGCTCGAGTGTCCGGACAAACGGTTCTGGCTTTTGACTCGCGTTCACTCGAAGCTCGCCGACAACGGGAAGCTGAAAGCGTTTCGCGCTTAAAACTCGCGCAGGTGCAACAAATACCCGCTTGTGCTGCGGTGTACTAGCAGCAAACCCTCCACGTGCGCCGCATACCCGAGGCCGATGGCCGCCGACGTGCTCGAACTGCGGGTCGAAGCCAAAGCGTTTCGCGGGGCGCGAATGGGGTGCAGCTCTATCTGTCACGTGACACGCGGGCCGGCGTCACACGCCTTCAGCACGCTGCGTTCTCGTATTGCAAGCCGGCTGATGCCACGTGATCGAGGCTCGACGTGTATGCTCAATCAGTGTACCCCCCCCCCCCCCCCCCCACCCCCGACCCGTACTCGCTATACACAACTGGTTTCACAAGCACGAGATAGAGCATTGGTGAGCGAAGAAAGCGTGTGAATGGGCATAGGTAACGCGTGTGTGTCCTAAGGCGTCTCATCGAGCTCAGAAGCCCTCGCGTCGGGCTTGTTAATGATAGTGAAGGAATGAGGCAGAGACGGGGTGGCATGGTCGTGCCATAAATGAAGTAGTGTGAAGGGCAAAAACACGAGAAAAGGTAAAAATAAAACAAAAGAAAGGGAGAGGGAAAAGTTGAAATGATAAAATAGTCTGTTCTTCTGTTTCTACTAACTTCCGTTAGTGGAAACAGAAGTTAATGCCGCGGGGACCTAAGAGCGAACTCGAGTATGTGGACTTGAACGAGTACCGGCTAAGCGGGGGGTGTTCTGCAAGTGTCCACCTAGAGGACGTGTCCATTTCCCCTGCTGCTGGAGTTCTGATTGGCTGGGCTGGAGTACGCGTCAGAAGGAGACAGGCGCCCCCAGCCAATCAGCACTCAGCAGCAGACGAAATGGACATGTTCGTTGGGTGGACATTTAGAGAACAGACCCCCCAGCATAGTTCAGCGACCACTCCAGCCCTGAACTAATTCCCCGCGACAAGAGCACGCTTCCACAGCCAGTCGCTGTCATCTTCCAAAAAGAACAATTATTTGTCGTCAACACAGTTTCGTCCTCCTTCCATTGCACGGTGCGGCCTCGGAGATGTGTGCACAGACGCCACCACTCTCAGGTTTTCATCTGTGCTTCCTAGCAAAGCAAAAAAGTGAGAAAGAAAGAGTGGTCTCGGGATCGAATCCTGGCCATGGCGGCCGTATTTCGATGGGAGCAATATGCGAAAACACCCTTGTACTTGGATTTAGGTGCAGTTCAAAGAACCCTAGGTGGTCCACACTTCCGGAGTCCCCCACTATACGGCGTGTCTCAAAATCAGATCGTGGTTCTGGCGCGTAAAACCCCATTTTCTATTTTAAAAACGAAGAATGTCTATCAATCCAATTTATCGTTTCGTGTCTATTCTCGTTCACCGCGAAACAGTATAATGTTGAACGCAAAAGGAGTTGTGTCCTTCTGATCGCAAGTTTGGCTTTTCTAGGTAATATTGAACGTCCAAGCTAGAAAAAATAATTTAAAAAGAAACGGGCTTTAATCCTTCTCCTAGGCAGCAAGAAGTTTGCATACCAATCCTAACAAAACGTTCGTCATCGACACCACCGTCAATGCAATTGCGCGATTTTATACCTGCAGGACAACGTTCTTTGTCATTATGCGATAAGGAAACCAAAAGACTTTAATATTCGTGCATACATTACAATAGAAGCGAGATTATCCCTTCTTAGTTTTTTTTCTTTTTCTTTTGCACCTGTTTCATTTTTTTTCCCTCTTGAAGTATTACGAAATGTTGCAAGCAAGCAGGCAAGCCAGTATAACCCGACGACTACGAATATCTGTTTCTCCACCCTTTCGAGAATGTGACAACCCACAAAACTCCGCGCCGCTCCTTCAAATGCAACCGCGATAGCCGAGAGCTGAATATAGGTTCTCTTGCCGTGTCTTCAGCGGATGCCTACTCGAAAGCTCCGGCACAGTGAGCGCCGTCAGGCTCGACGAATGAGTCTTCAAGCACGTCCCAGCCCACAAGGTTTCCATTGAATTTCTACTGCGTGTCTATTGACTTCTATAGATTTTCTGTCTAGCGCCGACGAAATTGCTGCGACGTGAACTGTCGTCGCAGCAAAAGTCGGTCAAGGCTCTGTTGACTTTTCTACGTGACAGTGGCCTATTAGAAAGACTCTAATGACCCCATTTCGTCCCTTCTCATATTTTTTTTTCTCATGCTTTCATTTTTGTCACGCTCTTCTTTCCGTCTTTATTTCCCCTTTCCCTTCCCCTAGTGCAGGGTAGCAAACCGGACGTTTTAAGTCTGGTTAACCTCCCTGCCTTCCTTTCATTTGCATCTCTCTCTCTCTCTGTCTAGCGCACCTCGACAATGGACCATTGTCAGTTGCAACTATTTTCACATATCGCCGACAGAAGACATCGCAGCAGAAGGCAACGAAGGGACTACTTCGGTTGAAGGAGACGGGCTTGGACAAGCGGCTGTGACAGTGGTGTCACGTACCGCGTAAGAGTGACAGACTGTAACTAACGATGTGTGTGCCGTGTTATGTGCTCTCTATCGCTTCTCCCCATCTTTTATTCCCCATCCCACTCCCATCTGTAGGGTAGCAAGCCGGTTCAGCTAAACTGGTTAACCTCCCTGCCTTCCCTTCTCCACTTTTTCCTTCTTTCCTCCTGTCTCGGCGACTGATTGTGGGTGACTGACTGTTATTTTTCTTTTCTCTCCTCATCTGTTCTTCCCTCGTCCCCCTGCCCAAGTGTAGGGTAGCCAACCGAGCACGTCCTTGGTTAACCTCTCTGCCATTCCCTCTTCGTTTCTTTCTCTCTCTCTCTCTCTCTCTGTCTCTCTCTGTCTCTCTCTCTCTTTGTCTGCATGCGTTTAAATTTCATGCACAATTTTTGTTAGGGACACGCGGGAGCTGGGCGTTCGCGTTGCATGTACACTCCGCTCATAACCATTCCTCGCTAACTAGATTGTTCACTTCATGCTTCATTAAGTGTAATAGATGGAATCTTTCGCCACTGAGGGTGCTGACGACCATTTCAAAGTTTTAGCCGACAACGAGAGAAACGATGGGGAAAGAAAGCGAGGAAAACCGTTCCTGTCATATTACGTGAGGCCACTCCGCCGGATCCCTCCGCCATTTAATTCGAAATGCTCGTGGAGCTGCTCTTATGAACAAGGAAAATATACGCTGCTGAGCTTACAGCATGGAGTAGAACTCCAGACACGGGAAGCCGTATTTCGGTTGAGAGGAACGGAATGGAAAGTGGCTCGGGCTTCCAGCTTCACGTGCTAATTAAAGAACAATTTTACCATTACGTAAATCCGGAGGGCCCATTATCGTATCTGCGCTTTGCTGCGCTATAGCAACAGCGCTAATTTTATATTGGATTCCAGGGTTTCACGTGCTGAAACTTCGATCCGATTATAGGAACGAACTATTCCGGGACTTGGGATTAATTCCGATTATTTCTTTACCGGGCTCCTAGGTTTACGTAGACAAGTTCTTTTTTTTTCTTTTCTTCCTTTTTTTTTCTTTTTTCTTTTTATTTCAATCCAGTCGAACCCATAAATTCATGATCTCGGCAGTGCAACGCCATAGCCAATGAGCTGTGGTGGCGGGCAGTACTACTTTTCGAATAAGTCAACGAATTGCTCAGTCAATTAACCAGACAACCCACATGAGGCTCCTTTTACACCAAGAGAGAAACTCGAGGAAGACAGAGGTTTCCTTTTTGTTTGTTTCTTGCCGGCAGAATCTGCCGGCAGTATTCCTCTGTCCGACTGATACATGTCAAAGGCTGCAGGGTCTCAATCCCATCACAATACTTTCAGCAACGAATTAACACAAGCAGATACTAATGACGTGGGGCAGATTCGAACCGGGGCGCTACGGGCAGCGCGTCAACCACCCCCAACATCGCCCTGCTACATCCCAGCGCTGCGGCTCACAATTCACACCATTCGCAAGTTGGCATAGCTGCTCCCCGCTAGTATACGCTGTACATTTACCACCGCATTTGCTAAGCAATCGTCTTTCTTGGAGACGACCGGCCAAGTGAACGCTTTTGACTCGCTCAGACCCTCCGCGCGCGTGCGAGAACTCACAGCGGCTTCCCTCGCCCTCTCCTTCATCTCTCCATCTTATCTTTCTATTCCCTCGTTCCCATCCCCCGGAGTAGGGTATAGCAAACAAGGCGCATTTCTGGTTAACATCCCTGCCTTCTCTGCTTATTTCCTCCCCCTCTCCTTCATCTCTATATCCTACCTTTCTATTCTCTCTTTCTACTCCCCAGAGTAGGGTAGCAAACCAGACGCATGTCTGGTTAACATCCCTGCCTTATCTCATTATTTCCTCCCCCTCTCATTCATCTCTCTATCTTATCTTTCTATTCTCTCTTTCTACTCCCCAGAGTATGGTAGCAAACCAGATGAATTTCTGGTTAATATCCCTGCCTTCTCTGCTTATTACCTCCCCCTCTCCTTCATCTCTATATCTTACCTTTCTATTCCTTCTTTCCCATCCCCCAGAGTGGGGTAGCAAACCAGACGTATTTCTGGTTAACATCCCTGCCTTCTCTCCTTATTTCCTCCCCCTCTCATTCATCTCTCTATCTTATCTTCCTATTCCCTCTTTCTCATCCCCAGAGTAGGATAGCAAACCAGAGGAATTTCTGGTTAACATCCTTGCCTTCTCTCCTGATTTCCTCCCTCTTTCCTTCATATCTCTATCTTATCTAATAGCTCCTTTTCATCCCCAGAGTAGGGTAGCAAACCAGACGCATTCCTGGTCAATATCCCTGCCTTCTCTGCTTATTTGCTCCACCACTCCCTCATCTCTATATCTTACCTTTCTATTCCATCTTTCCCATCCCCCAGAGTTAGGTAGCAAACGAGACGCATTTGTGGTTAACATCCCTGCGTTCTCTCCTTACTTCCTCCTCCTCCTCCTCGACTGATCCTCCACTCCACCGATTGGAGCATAACGCTGCCTCCTCAACTTATGAAGACGCTACATTTCGCACAAATTGCCGTGTTTGATAATAAAGCGCAGTGAACGTTTGCGTGGAAGGGGAGCGCTGCTCTCTGCTTTCTTGGGCAGAGGTGCAGCGTTGAGTGGAGGGACGTTTAGATTCCGAGGGGTTAGAAAAAAGGTATACTGCAGCCCCCCCCCCTCCCCCAAATTATTCTTTCATGCAGAGCCGTACAAAAGTGAAAGCCAAATGATCGAGTCAGACGCATACGCGAATACGTGAACTGCGGAAGGGTAGGCCAACAGCGGAACTCTCAGTTCATAGTGAAACTTTCGAAAGGGAAAATTGTCTAGTGTCTTGAATATCGTCTCATCTATTGAAGTCAACGTATTACATACTATATGCAAATTGATTTGATTTGATTTGACTTATTCTTCTTCGCCAATGCCCCCAGGAGGATGAGCCATGGCTGAATAACATAGTTACGCTAGCTCGGGCCGAACGCGGTAGCATGATGTGATTGTGTGTAGCATGATGAACGCGATTGGTATTATCGTCTCGATCTATTTATAACCGCAGCGACAGCTTGTCTCGAAGAGTAATAAAAGGGAGAAAGGACAAAAGAATAAAGAGAAAGCTGACTCACCGTGACGAAGACAGGCAACAGTGTTATTGCTTCAGCCGCTTTCTGCAAAGAAAAAAAAAGAAAAGAAATGAATAAAGCAGAAAAACTAGCCGCAGTATTCAGCAGTAGAATCTGACAATGACGGAGTGCACTCACAGCTAATAAGGTAACCAGTTTTCGCGCGTAACCACCGCTAACAAACAGTAACGAGGCGGCAAGAAGACAAACTTCGCAGTCCTATCTCTCACGCCCATCCAAAAAAAAAATTATGAGTACAAAGAAAGCACTTAATTTGAGCTCTACGTTATATGATTTCCCGGGGTAAAGCAACGAAGAAAACGCACAAAGAAGGCATTCACGTGAAAGGTTCGGCGCGTAGGCGACCTTAATTAGGGCGTTTCGGCAAACAGGGTCCACTAGGACACGATGAAACATGCACAGGCACAAGCACTCGTAATTAAGCACGTATCTGAGCAAATTTCTTTAATAACTAGTTGGAGCATTTTACACTATAGTGTAGACTCACTACCGTAGATGTATACCTCGCAAGTGAGACGTTAATAATAATAATATTTGTGGTTTTACGTGCCAAAACCACTTTCTGATTATGAGGCACGCCGTAGTGGAGGACTCCGGAAATTTAGACCACCTGGGGTTCTTTAACGTGCACCTAAATCTAAGCACACGGGTGTTTTCGCATTTCGCCCCCATCGAAATACGGCCGCCGTGGCCGGGATTCGATCCCGCGACCTCGTGCTCAGCAGCCCAACACCATAGCCACTGAGCAACCACGGCGGGTCAAGTGAGACGTTGGTGACGAGGTAGGTTGTAGGTTAGAACCGCGGGGCTGATGTCGACACCTTGAGACGCCTTTATCAACTATAGAATGACTCAAACGGCTTCGGAATTTTTTACTTCTCGCGAGTATAGCTACAGTGTTAAATAAAATATAAATGAGCTTTTCGCCTCGGTTACGTCACCGCTATAACACGTCCACATCACCAGATAAATAGAAGCGCCGTTGCTTGTTGGAGTAGCAATACCACGTGCTTTGGATGAGCACCGAGTCTTTACACGTTATCGCCAGTGCCGCTGATTTCGCCTGCGTATTCTGGAATACGTGTACAGCCTGGACCAACGCTCTCAATTTTACAAACTCAACCGGAAGACACCCTAAATTAGCTCCTAAAGCATCCCTGTTTGCCTCGCAAGTTTCTTAACACTTCACAACTCTTCATTCATATTGTCACAGTCGGTAATGTGGAAAGAAGACGACGCTGATGGTGGTCTTGGAGACGACGAAGAAGTGTTTTAGCAGGATCGATGCTCTACGCTTGTTGGCTCAGCCATTAAAAGCTACCTGTAAATAGACGAACGCTTCTTCCTTTCCGTAACATCATAAACGTGACTGCGCCACTGACGATAAGCGTCACCCGGACCTGACAGGTTTTCACGAGTCAGCGAGCGGTAGTTGTTCACAAAACGAAGACAAACATGGAGGCGCGCGACTCCGCCTGAATGCTCAAATATCGCGGAACTTTTTATTCACGTACTTAGAAAACATTCGTCGACTCGACAAACTTTAGTTATGCTCTGTCGCCTTCATGCACCTTTCACGCGGCGAATTCTGTCGCCTCATTGTAGGACGGCGCATATACAGAAGGAATTTGCCAGTGCACGCTGTTGCCCATGTGTCAGAAAACTCAGTGCCCAATTTTTTAAAAACTTATTCCTTTTTTTTTCTTGCGCCTCCCTCCTACTCTCTTTCTCTCCCCAATTCCCTTCCCTACCCAGAGCAGCATGTAAGCGATGTCTATACGCCTGCTAAAATCTCTGCCTTTCTTTAAAAGGTTCTCTCTCTCTCTCTCAAATATCGTGGCTGTTGAGGACTGCGGTGAGCTCTTTCGAGAGGGCAAAGGAACAGATGCGAACAGTTCGTTTATCTTCGATTTTATTGTTGTTAAAGGGAAAAGCTAATTATCATTTTTTCCACGACGCGATAATCTTTTCAAAGGAAAGTGCATCCTATACAATACATCATATTATAAACAATCCTTCATTCCTGGAACCACTGTCAATTAGGACAACTTGCGATGTGATATTGCCCCTTAAATCGACCTCGCACTTCTCGATTCGGTAACGTTCTGCCTACTGCTGAAATATTTTGATTTTTCACCAGGTTTACTCTTTATTTTTCTATGTCATCCAAGGTCGAAACATCAAGGCGCTCGCTTCAACTTTGTTCATTTTTGGTGTAAATTTCAGTTTATTTATTCAAAAGAACCTTACAGGCCCTATGGAAGGGCATAAAGTAAGGGGGGCACATTAAACAGTGAAAGGTATAAAAAGTACAAATTTCTAATAGGAACAGTGCTACCAAAAGATTACCATGTTACACAATATTGAAGGCACTAGGAATACAAAGCAATATATGAAGGCACACGAACACATGTTACTGTTAACAGAGCAAAGAAATACCGTTTATGAAAATGATATACAACATGGCGAAAATGCACGATAACATACACTAGATTGGTCACTCGTGAACGGTATTGGATTGGTATGAGGTTGCTTTCCATTCAAATGCTTTAGCTGTTACCTTTTTAATATTTCTGTATTGACGGTTATTGTTTTGTATATTATCGTGACATATATTGCATTCACGATTTCCTTTTTCCCCTCTCTACTTAAGTAACTTTATACAAGC
Organism: Dermacentor albipictus; assembly: GCF_038994185.2. NCBI lineage: Eukaryota > Metazoa > Arthropoda > Arachnida > Ixodida > Ixodidae > Dermacentor > Dermacentor albipictus. The sequence continues at coordinate 26,145,893 of NC_091826.1, forward strand.
AGATGACTCGATTTAATCGCTGCAATATTTCCGTAGCTTGTCTCTTACTTGTCGCTGCTGAATAGAACAGGCAACACAAGTCGCTAAAGACGGGTACATCTTGTATAAAGGAGTTATTACGTCCCTCGACGGGCGTCCGGGTTCCTGAAGCATCATTCAAGCAACCGCGGAGCGCAGCATCAAAAACGATTCCGCTTCGAAGACCGCGTAATGGACAGGCTGTAACGGTCCATGCGAGACGACGCACGAACCAGGCGTTCCGATGCTTTTCGTCTCCTAAACGAAGCGTGTAGCACTTACGTGGGGAGGGGGGGGGGGTTGAGCTGTAAATCAGAACCACGAATGATCCGATCAATCGAATCGCTTCTCCCCAATCGCAGATTCTGCGTATCGACAACTCAGTGCGATGCAGCCAAATGCTGCGGCTCATGACAGCCAATCAGCAAAGAGAACCGGCCGCGTGTGTCAGTTTATTGCGCATTGTAGTGTTACAAACATGGATTGCACATACATACATACATACATACATACATACATACATACATACATACATACATACATACATACATACATACATACATACATACATACATACATACATACATACATACATACATACATACATACATACATACATACGTACATACGTACATACGTACATACGTACATACATACATACATACATACATACATACATACATACATACATACATACATACATACATACATACATACATACATACATACATACATACATACATACAGGGAGGTCCAAAGTGAAGGGACTGTGGAGTAGACCTGTTAGAATCGAATAGCAAATCTAAACACACAGCGGCCACATGTAATTGCAAAGGGAAAAAGAGCGTATCACTGGAAGACAATCAAGGAAGGCAACGAGGGAAGACAACGGCTCGCCCAATGTGCGCCACTGATCTTTCCGTAACGAAGCTTTCGTTCAGTCGGCGTCGAGTAGAGGTCGACCAGAGGCGGACAACGGGCAACAATGCAACGCAAATGGATGCGTCTAATTCAGCTAGATGTTGGAGTTTACTTTGTTCTTCATTTTTCGCTAATATGGATTGTAAATGGGTCGTTTTTTCAACGTTCGACTTACACGTATGTCCCTTCAAGTTTATTTTGCATAAATTCTTGTCTGCCTGTAGCGCTCACTGCGTTCGATAACAAGCGGCTGTGGTGCGGTGACAAAAGGAAGTCAATTCCTTAACAGTCTAAGCTCAGCTTGGCCGCGGCAGCGTAAAAGTAAAGCAACAACAACACGAAAAAAAAAGCAAGTTGGAAAACGATAAACAATTTTGCGATATGTATACAGGGGGGACGTGCGAGCTTTATATATAGGTAAACGTAACACAGCGGCAACATCATGTGATGTGAACGCGGTACAGGGGCGAAAAAAAAAACAAGTCATTGGAGCAAATGAAATTTGCTCCATCTTTGCGACGTCCCAAGACGTGAAGAACGAACAGGCACACAAAATGACGCAGAGCACATCGGCGACGAGACACAAAATATGAGAATGCGGTGTTTGAGAACGACGATGAGGAAGGAGACGAAAGAATGAGGAAAAAAAAGGAAAGCTTTGAGAACACAACATTTCACTGCAAATCACAAAATTTATTGCAAAAAAAAAAGCAGAAGAATCTCTGGCGCTGGTGTTCACGACAGCTTCGAGAGCGGCCGTTTCTGCGAGAACTGGAGTGACGGGTAGTGCATGGCATCCACTAAACTTTGACCATCAGGCTTCACACGGCTTTGTCGACTATGCAAATTTGATCACATTCATGAACACATCGCGTTATAAATCCAACAATTCGCGCCTTTGTGGTGCGCTCGCCTTGACATCTACACGTACGCGTAACCTTAATGAAATTTTTTCTGCGTTATAAGTGGCACGACTGCTTCGCAGTATAGGCCAATAACGGCAGATTCGGCGTAACAAGCCACAATAAAGGCACAAGGATGTCTGAAGCCGCAAGTTCGAAGATGCGACAGACGAACGTACTAACCATCATCCCCATACTAGCTGGACGACCGCAGCGCCGCAGTTCGCCCTAGTGGCTTAATTGGGAAACTGTAGGTTGAATACAGGCGTAAGGGGAGGGGGGCAAGCCAATTGCATCGAAGCAGTGGATGTTTTACAAATCCGCAATTAGAAATCAGGTTAAGAATGCGCACCTATGGAGAAATAACACAACGGAAGGAAGGTACGAGCAGATGCCAGTGGTCAGGCGAGTCGGCGATGAGTGAGTGAGTGAGTGAGTGAGTGAGTGAGTGAGTGAGTGAGTGAGTGAGTGAGTGAGTGAGTGAGTGAGTGAGTGAGTGAGTGAGTGAGTGAGTGAGTGAGTGAGTGAGTGAGTGAGTGAGTGAGTGAGTGAGTGAGTGAGTGAAAACTTTATTGAATATAAGTAAAATAAGGCACGATGGTACTCACTGAATGCACACTACTCATTGCATTAAAATAATGCACAGTACTTATTGAATGAAACACGGCAGTAGGAGCGTGTATAGTGGATGGATGGATGGCCGGATGTTATGAGCGTCCCCTTCGGAACGGGATGGTGGGCTGAGCCACCAAGCTCTTGCTATTATACTGCCTAATCTCCTACCTAGGTTAAACAATAAAAAAGAAAAAAAAAGAACACTATGAACTCCCACAACCAAATTTTCTGATCCCCTATTGCGAACTGTGCTTTTGTACGCCTCCATTTTTGTTTTTATGCGAAGCATATTACGAGGGCTCAACCCAGCTCCTCAGGCGCGGCGGTGACCATGAAATCACGTGACACCGTGACGTCACGACAGAGGAGAAGTGGCTTTGGCTCAACTCTTGCAAGACGGGCTGGGTGGGAATCGAACCAGGGTCTCCGGAGTGTGGGACGGAGACGCTACCACTGAGCCACGAGTACAACGCTTCAAAGCGGTACAAAAGCGCCTCTAGTGAATGCGGTGTTGCCTTAGAAACGCGCTGTTTCTAAGGCGTGCGTCTCTTGCTCAGGCGCACATTTCGTTGCCGCGCCGAACGCTGCTTTGCTCGACGCTCACCGCGTCCAATGCGGGGCGCGTAGTCGCTGCCCTGTAGCCCATTGTCTTACACCCCTTGGCGGGTCGACGGGAACGCTGTCGCGTTCCACTCTTGAAGGCGAAGAAGTAATGCATGAGTTGTTTCTTCGTCTAGCCGAACCAAATATAGCCAAGCAACAGCAGTTCACCAGGCTAAACAGTGGTTCAACAACTAAAATAAAGGCTAGTATGCTTCGCATCCTGGGCTTAACCTTACCTAAGCCACAGCCATTTTTGTTTTTGTTGTTTCCCTACTTTTCTTCCACCAATCCTCCAACCGCCTCTTACTAATCCCTATTGCGGACATGTTTACTTCTATACTGCTCTCGCTGAACCCAAGGGCTTCAAGGAGGCCAGTGGTGCCTAAATCGACCGCCGCGTTTAATTCCGCGAATACGGTAACGCGTTAATCAAGCTAGTGCGGCATTGCCGGGTGTACAGCTGACGATACGAAGAGACAAAACATTGACGCACGTGAGATTAGGCTCCATTATTAAACGACCCTTCTGCAACAACAGTATAGGGCTACGCTTATGATTAAAGGAGGCGCTGGGAAGGCGGCAGAAACGTGGGAAGACGTCTCCTCAATTTTCTGTTTCAGCTAACCATGACGCCACGCCGTTTGAGAATGTCTACGAGAGTGCAGGTGTAGGGCCAAGCGTAATCCGCTGCCTCCAGAAACGCCGCAGAGGAAACCTCCTGGCCACGATCCCCGATCCAGACGACCCTCTTCTCAAAGGGCTACCCCGAAGAGCGCAATCCTCATTAAACAACGCCATGTGCAAGATACGCCAAGAGAGGTGGCACTATCGCCCTGTGGCAGTGACGACGGCAGCAAAATCACCAGAGTGTTTTAGTTGAGCGTCATTACGGTACGCTCCGCTCCGAGCTGCCCCGCTAAGCCACAGCGGAGCGGCGGGCGATTTTCACGCTTTAGTTATACGTTTAGCGTAGCTGAGCGGACCTTTCGTAGTTGCAGCGCCCCCTGGCCAAATTGAGGGTAATGAAAGAAAATAAAAACACTTTATGATCACTCTTATACCGTAAAACGTATATATGCATATATATATATATATATATATATATATATATATATATATATATATATATATATATATATATATATATATATAACTTTTCTCCGTGAAGTATCTAAACGTGCGCTTGTAATGCGTTACCGGTCCATTTTATCCAATGGAAAATAAAGCGCCGTCTTGGGGAATGCCACGTGTTAGCCAGCACGCTTGCTTTCTGCATCCAATCCAATCCGTTCTGATGCCAACGCTAGCCAAAGTGCTGCGCGGCACGCTCCGCTCAGGCAGCATCTAAGCGGACCGTGTTCCTCGCTCCGCTATCCCGCTTACGGCTAAGCGGACGGCGCATGCGCATTCGCGCTTCCGCTCCGCTTAACTGCTTAGCGGCGTGCAAACGCGCTCAACTAAAACACTCTAACGCTACTAGGTTCTAAGAGCGTTGAGCGCAATGACCACACCCGACAGCAACCACTTCCGCAAATGAAACGCTGCGCATGTCCACTGGAGGTGCGGACCACCTAGTGCGGAAATGTGAATGCCCGTAGAAATTACGATGAAGTACCGGGTTAGGGCAGGGACTTGGCCCAGCCATGGGCTAACGTCTGACACCTAACTATGAAGCTTCGCATACGAAGCCTCGATAGAGAGTTACACTTAGCCCGATCTCGCTTCTCCTTGCCCATTTGCCCAAGTGAGCCCAGAATCATAATTTAAATATATTATTCTCTCTGCAATCCTTGAAGCGTGCGTATTAAGAACCAAGTATCGGTCAATCATTAAAAAAAAAATGCATACTCTTTTGGGATAATCTTGCCATCCAGCAATAATCGTCAACAATCTATCGTCCGCATTATTTCGCCCCTCGCGCTTGCCGCTTTCATCACACGAACGTTTCGTTAGGCTGACACGCACATGACACCTGTGACGTGAAAGTACCCGGAGCGCCGAGTTAAAAAGTTTAAATTGTGGGGTTTTACGTACCAAAACCACTTTCTGATTATGAGGCACGCCGTAGTGGAGGACTGCGCAAATTTTGACCACCTGGGTTTCTTTAACGTGCACCTAAATCTAAGTACACGGGTGTTTTCGCATTTCGCCCCATCGAAATGCGGCCGCCGTGGCCGGGATTCGAGCCCGCGACCTCGTGCTCAGCAGCCCAACACCATAGCCACTGAGCAAACACGGCGGGTGGCGCCGCGTTAGAGAAGTAATTGCACGCAGAGTAAATTACGATTACTCTTTCGGGGATGAGTTAAGCTCCAAAAGGTGCACATTTGTTTTTTTTCTCAGAGCCCTACGGTGTACCTGCCGATCCCAAATAATTCTTACAATCAACCACCTTTAACCCTAGGGCAGTCCATCTTCTTTACAACACTGAACCGTTTTAGCGATCCTGAAGTTTGAACTAGAAAAAGAAGACAAAGAGAACAATAATGAACAGCGAGAAAACCTCGGCTGCGGCCCACAGTCGGCCAATCACCTGGCCAAGCCGCAGTGCAAGCCCCGGGGCTAGATGTATTGAGAGCGGCTACCACGCTGTACGCACTCCCGAAAAACACGCACACACGCTGCTTACTCTGGGCCCTCGTCCCCTGCCCGGCCCGACCACGTCGTTTAAGGCGTGTGTAAACATCAAACGAGAGCGCCAGGGGGCGCCTGAAGCGGTGAACAACAATCGAGCAGGAGCTGCTGCTCTCTGGCGGTGACCGCCGTGCCAGTTCGGCTGCCGCTGGAGGGCAGGCAGGCCGTTCATTGTGGCCGCGATGTTTGTATGTGTATTCGCCGTAGGCGATGTACGATCAGCGTGGTTCTTTTGTTGTTTGTGGCCTGTCCTTTTTTTACTATCCGCGTTCGACGAGAAGTCGGCATCTGGAGACGGTGTAACTACTCTCTCTCTTTCCCCTAATTGACAGGCGTGCACAGAACGATACAAATGTTACGTTTATATTCGAAAGCTCGCCCTCGTGGTATAAAACGTCTAAAGCATGCGTGTTTAAGGTCGTGTACATGAAAGGGGAAAAAACATTCACAACCTCCCGTCTTGTGGCACAAAGCTACAAAGGAAACCCGTACGCTTTTCTCAGCAAGAACGCTTTGCGGTTGAAGAAAAATTGGTCCCCACCCGGGATTCAAACCCTGGAACAACCTTCTTTGTTTTCACGTGTTATCGTCTGCTCCTTCTTTTTTTTTGTCATTGCTCTTACCACGCTTACACTGATTTCAAGCACACTACGCTCCGGCTGTTGATGTGTGCACCAACTTATAGAACATCAAGAGAAAATAAAAAGAAAAAAAAAGAAAAGAAACAGGACCCACGGACTCCGAAGGGGGGGGGGGGGGGCTCCGCTGCTTGAAGTGCTCCTCGAGTAAAAGGCCTCGTAATCCCCGTAAGCCTCACCATGACAGGTGGACTCAGACCGGCGTGAAGCGCTCACGTCTCCGTAAGCTGACGCTGGTTGAAGGAAGACGCTATCCAGAAGACCCCACCCCCCTCACCCTTCTCCTCCCTTCAATTTTCTTTCTTAGTTATTTACTTCTTTTTTTTCTTCGCTTGACCCTAGTGTTTCGTTCCTTCTCTCATCAAAGCTGACTCTCCATCTTCCTTTTGCTTTTCTTTCGTGCCGAGTCCGTGTCCAGAAAGAGAAATCGAATTTCAACCTGAAACTCCCGCCACTGTGCCAATTATATAGTTGCACACTGTCTCATTTCGAGCAGCCCACTCCCACTCAGTAAAGCCAGCGGTGCAAATCTAGTACGTTCTTTGAAGGGCTGCAGTAAAAGGTGTGACCCCCTTTCCGTTGTCGCTAAAGGGCTCTCTGAGCAATCAAAACAGGCATTATGAAAAACATAGCACGATGAGAACTTCCTAAATACCAAAAAATTCTGCCCCACTTCGTTTCTCCGATGACGAACCGTCGCGTCCCTTTGCGTTCTTCGTGCCGCTTTGGTTGCGTGCGCGCATGTGCGCGCGCACACACGCACATACTCACAAACGCACAAAGTGCACATAGGAACGGGGACGCGCATTACACTCACGCGTTCAAAAACGCACATAATGCGCACACGAACACGCATGCGCGTTCTAACAAACCCACCAATGCACTCGCACGCACACACGTGCACTCAGACACAGAAGCACACACACACACACAAATAAAGCAGCCCTAGAAACCGACTGTGAGGCGAACGCGAAATGTGTTCCTCTTCATTCCCATGTCGTCGTCACAATTACTCTACCAGACCGTGACGTCGTGCCAAGTGGTTCAACATTCCGCGTTGTTGATCTCAACAAAAAGCAATACATCCCTCGAAGCGAGCTCGCGATTGCCCCGACGAGAGGCGACATTCTCGACGCAGACAGAAAATCCTCGACAAGAAAGAGATCCTGAGCCGCGAGGCACAGAACAAAGCGAACCTGTATCGCCGTCGTGTTTGTTCCTGTCTTGTCGTTTCTATCTGCTTTCGTGTCTTTTTTCTTTCATCTCTTGCTGAGCGACCTCCCGCTTCAGCGGTCCATTGCTCGATGAGATGAAGCAACATCCGAGGTTTCAATATATCTATATATATGTGGTAGTTATATATCCCTCACTCCAACGACGCTCTTTTAAAGAGAGGTGCGCACCGTCGATTTGGAAACACGACGACGTGCTCATCAGCGATTCCCCACTCTTCAGTGATTTCCTCCGGTGTACAGACTCGTCAAAGTCGTCCTCGCGTCGAATGCTGGCACGCGAGGCACGTTCATCATCCAGCAGGCAGTGTACCGTACGGAAAAATAAAGAAAAGGTTGCTTGCAACACGAAATGCCTTGCGCGTATAGGCCGGCTATTTTTGAACGCGGTTTTGTTAAGCCCATGCATCGCTGGTCTTTAGCTATAGCATCGCCGTTGCGAAATTGCGCTTCGCTGATCCGTGGGAAATCAACTGAGGTGTAGCCATCTGTGGAGCGTTGATATGATTTGTAAATTGTGCCCACTCAGTCAAAGCACCATCAGCTGCATGGAGTAGCACACGAGAACAAATACACATATAGCTAACGTCTCCAGATATCAGTTAACTAACAGTCTTCCAATTGCGTGCTGTCTATCTATTCAGGTGACTGGACGGTCGTCTGCTTTCCGAACAGACGTCACTGGAAAACGATCCCCAATGGTCGTTGACCCGGGAGTTGGTGATTGCACTCTTGAACTTTTTTTTAGTGCGACCGGGCCTGCCCGAATGCGGTGAACGCGCGTGCGAGTGCTCTCATTTACCGCGTTCGGTCGTTCAGGTGTCAACGCAAATTTTGACGGCTAGAGTGAAGCAATTATACCTTGCCTTCTTCTTATTAACGAGGCAGCGTGAAGGAGCTCGTGTCGCAGAAAAGCCGGTGTCGTCGGCATCAGCGGCGTTGGCCGTGAGTGAAAAATCCCGGAAGGCAATTCATAAATAAAAACAACTTGCAAGATGGGCTGGGTGGGAATCGAGCCAGGATCTCCGGAGTGTGAGATGGAGACGCTACCACTCAGCCATGAGTTCGATGGTTCTAAGCGGGACAAAAGCGCCTCTAGTGAATGCGGTGTTGCGTTAGAAACGGGCCGTAGAAAGTTATACTGCGGTGTATATCGGTAATTATGAGCATGTAAATTACAGAAGTCGCAGGTAAACGAGTAGCGAAGTACGTTTCCGCTACATTTCTTCTGCGCTTGGCGCACATGCAGAGCAATCTTGCAGCAAAACAGAAGACCCCCCCTCGCAATGTACGGCACTGCCCCGACAGGTGGAGCGCCACTCACCCTCTTCTCCCCTTCGTCTCGTCAAGAGCATGCCGGGCGAATGAGTGGGCGGTGCGAACGAGGTGCGATAACGCTATCCCGTTCCACTCTTGAAGGCGAAGCTTAAGCGTCCTCCATTGTTTTCCTTCCTTTCTTGCCATGAATAAAAAAAATAACCGCCCAAGTCCTCCCTACAGGTGGTTAACGAAGCCGAAACGTGCAGCCCCGGTGTTTATCACTGGGTTAATCCCGATGGTTCACTAAATAACGGCTTGGTAGGCTGCCGGATTTTCTGTACGCAGTTGCTGCTTGCGCTCGGCTGCACAAGCCTGTTCTTCTGCGCGGGCTGCAGCATCGGCACGGCGTAGACGTGCTCGTTCCAGCTTATACTCGCGGCGTTGCTGATAGAAAGCTGCCTGGTCCTCAGAAGTACCCATTTAGAAGCCGGAGAGAAACTGCTGCGAGCGCACTAGGCTCGCGATGGAGCGCAACGACGTCACTACTGGCGCAGCCAATCGCGCGCCTCTCTTTCTCTCTCTTTTTTTGCTCATTCGCATTGGGTTGCACCCGAGGAGTTTTCTTCGTACAGGCGACAGACAGACGAACGAACGAATCGGCTAGCCATATACAGCTTTGCTGTAAAAAAACAATGCGCAGGTTTTCGTACAGACGTGATACCACTTGAGCTTGCCTAACAGAAGAAAATTCGGCGCAGTCGCTTCATGTTTTCATTCTAAAGAAAGTTTGGGCGCTTGAAGACATCCAATTCCACCATCACTCTCACTTTCTCTGAAGGCGCATCATGGGCTCTAGATTGCAGACTTATTTACATCCTTGAAAGTGAAAAATGGTGTAAATATATTTAGAACACGCATGCTTACACCTAAACAGCGTGTAAGGGTGGGAGTTATAGGTATATTTATGTCCTTGTGCACACTAAAGGTTGTAAATCGATTTACAGCGTAGTCCGAGATGATATCATTGCCTTGTCTGCAGATTTACGTCAAACAATCTGTTTGTTCCTGCCGAAGTGACCATGCTAAATGGGAAACGCTTTGCTAGAGCCGAAATAAACCTTTAGACAGTGCGGGCTTGCAATTATAGGCCGAGGTAGCTTCGTAGCTATGGTACTGCGCCGATAAGATCGATGTAGAGGGTTCGAGTGGGGCCGCGATACGGCCGCATTTTGATGGGGACGAACTGCGAAAAACGCTCGTGTATACCCAGATTTAGGTGCACGTTAAAGAAACTGCATGCGGTCAGAATTTGTTCCAGAGTCCCCTACAGTGGCGTTCCTCAAAACGAGATTGCGGATTTTGCGTGCAGAAACGCTGAATACATCTAAATTTGGAGGTTAGTGACGTTCATCGCTGACAATACAAAGTATTCTCAGGGGGATGACATTTCTCGCCTGCATCAGTCGAAGTTCAATCCGCCTGTAGCAATTCCTACCACGGTTATTACTATGGCTTTCATTTTAGTTTAATTAAATGATTGGTGCAGTGCTCACAATGATTCTAGAGCAATGCACGTGCTCTCAATTTTCTTTTCTTAAGGGGCACCGGCGTCAACTAGAAACTGTAGTTGCCTTTTGCAGTCCGTGTCCCAGTGTGTGTTGTGCTAGCATGTACCGTTCCAATCCGTGAGCCAATTTCACTCAGTATAAGCAGGGTAGAAAATCTCGCAGTCAGAGACCCTGGGATTGCACTGGAACTCATCTGGAAGATACACTGACGAAGTCGTGGCAGTCAGCTTTGGAGATTGGCTATCATTGGAACGGGAAAAAAGCAATAATCAACCACGGTATAAGCAAGTGAGGCGCTATTCTACAGGTACCCGGATACTTTTTCTTCGAGGCCACTCCTTCTGCCTCATTGAGTAAGAAGTTCTAACCGTCATTCCTTCACGGAGAAAAATCCATTTCTCTTCCCGGTCTTCTCTCTTCTTCTCCCGAAGTGCAGGCCGCAACATAAATCTAGTTTGAGTTTCATAACGTCAAGCGGTAAGGAACTAAAATGAAATTTACCGACGTCTGGGTCTCGCTTACGTTCAAGTAAGCCCGACGACATTGCCATGAAAAACGAACACTGCTATAGCGAAGAAACTCGTGCACCTTCGGTGAACAAAAAAATATAAAAGAATATTTGGAAATGACATAACCAACTCAAGAGAACAAAATTTTGTCGCCTCGGAGTAAAGGGATCGTAGAAGAAATGTATTCGGCGCACCTCGGTATATTCAGAGACGAAAACAAACAAACAAACAAAAAACAGCGAAGAAAATCTTTGGTTCCGACCTCAACATCGGGGGAACAGGATTGGACGAGTGCAGTGCTGCTGCACTCCTAGGCGGGAGGAGCTGGCGACTCTTTGGAAATCCTCGAAAATCCTCTTTAGGGAACTATGCCTCGTTGGCGCTCCTTTGAGACTCGAATGGATGGCTCCGAAGAAGGGGGGAGAGGAGGAGGAAGTAAAGAGAGGAGAAGAGTCCGGCGGCGGCGGCTGGTGGTGGCGGCGGTGATTTCGTTTTCCCGACGCAGAAAATACTGCTTGCGGCGGCGTCCGATCGATATCCGCACTCGCGCTGTGGTCACACAAGGGGAGAAAGATAAACCCTTTTGGCCGAGGCCTGCCTTGATAAAAGTGCTCGCGAGCTGTCACACCGACGCTGGATCGGCGCGGGCTTCGTAGAAGGTGAGCCTCCCTGTAGCACTCGTAGCGAGCGCTGACACTAGAGTAAGCAAAAAAATCGAGTCGGGCGGGTTTCTCTTTTCTTTTTGCCATTTCCAAGCCTGTTATGCTTCTTCCTTAGCCAGTGTTACTCAAATGATGGTGTGGTGATGAACACTTCAACACTACTTCAACGCTTAGAAGAGGAGGCCTCAAAAAGTGTTACAAGCACTTCGTTGTGTTTCTACTGAGTTTTCATTGCTCTCAGTAGGATATTTGTTGAGTTGCAATGGGACGTCGTAAGATTTTTGTAATGGAGAAACAAACGTTCCTGCGATCGTGACAGTGGTGTTGTGTGAGCTGAACTCAAGAGCTGCCAAGCCTGTGTGGTTTATTAAGAGCTCGCAAAACGAGGGATCTAACATATACAGGATGTTAGTCTTTGGCTTAACATTTCCTCGGTGGGTAATCATGATGCCGATAATACTAAACCTGCGCTTGGTGTAGCACGTTTATTTCATGAGTACCGACTCGCCCGAAGTTGCACTCTAGTGAGCTTTATCTATATAAGTTGGGAGGCGAACATGCGGAAGAAATGGGAAAGGGCAGGGAGTTTTACAAAAAAAGTCCGGCAGCAGTGCACCCAGCGAGCAGGTCGACTAAGTGATCCTGTATATCGTTACAGCCACACGTTTCCTGGGGCCTTGGATCAACGCTTCGGCTTGCCATCAACGACGCAGGCTGCCTGAGCCCTTTGGTTACCGTGACGCCCGTGCAACCTACTGCGCATCCTCGTCTCTGCCTACGCTGACGGAGCAGAGTGCCCGGCTGCCTACATAAGCCTGGAATCCCTGCTTCGCTCTTCAGTCCGGCAGCAGTGCACCCAGCGAGCAGGTCGACTAAGTGATCCTGTATATCGTTACAGGTAAGAACAAACGACCTTGACACGTTATAGTAATTACCTTGCTTGCTGCACTGCTGCCGGACAACCAAAAATAGATATATATTTTGTATTTTGACTGCTTTTTGACGTGGGCACACGATGTCAAAGAAAGAAGAAAAGGAACTTGCAAGTGCGTTATCAGACTTCCGCAGGGAAATGCGGACTGAAATGAGGCAAATTAAAGATAGTCTGCGCTTCTGTAGCGACACCTGTGATGAAGTTAAGGCAATTACTGGTGACATCAAGGCGTTACATCAAGAAATAAAAGCGTTAACAGCTCAGAATCAACATCTCAAAGCGGAAAACGAGAGACTTGAAAAGAAAGTGGACGAGCTCGAACAATATCAGCGAAGTAATAATCTGGAAATCAGGGGTGTGCCAGAGGAGCTCGACTCGACCTCAGTGATAAAAAAGATCGGTGAACTTGTTGGTGAAGCGGTAACTGATACTGATATCGACATTTGCCACCGGGTGCCCACGGCCCGCAGTGAGGATAAGAACATCGTTGTACGGTTCATATCGCGAACCAAGCGCAACACGTTCCTTGCTAAGTCAAAAAAAAAGAAGCTGTCATCTGAAGATGTGGGATATAAGGGCACAGGCATCACTACCATTTACGTGAATGAGCACTTAACACGACAGAACAAGCAACTTCTTGGGGCTGCCCTTGCAGAAAAGAAAAAAGCCGGATGGAAATACGTCTGGGTCAGCTCGGGTAAAATTTTGGCACGGAAAGATGAACAGACCGATGCCATTCGAATTGAAAACAAACAAGATATCGCCCGCATCAAATAATCTTAGACGTCATTGTGTTGGCCCGGGTTTCTAATTTAATCAGTATGGTGCTCAACTCATCCTCTTTCATTACTGAATCGTCCACGCTAAAATCAAATCTTCAATACTTACACCCATGTTTTTCCTTATTACACCTAAATGTCCGTAGCATGAGGAACAAACAAGATGAGCTGGACATTTGGCTAAAATCCCTGCAAGTTAATTTTGACGCATTCATGTTCACAGAAACATGGTTAAGCAAAGATGAGCCTTCTCCTTGTTTTACTGATTACATTCCAATACGATTAGACAGAACAGGTAGAGGTGGTGGCCTGATTATTTATCTACAGCGAAAGTATGCATATCATATTGTTGATGAGTGCACAGTTATGAATAAGGATATAGAGTGCTTAACGGTGGAAACCAGCATGTTTTTAATTGCTGATCTGTACAGGCCACCGACTGGATACAAGCGGCATTTCCTACAGCATTTAGAAAATGTAATAATCTATTGTATTAATACTCATAAGCAGTTCTTTCTCTTGGGAGATGTAAACATTGATACGTTGGCCGACGACTCTTCTGCGCGCGACTTGATGAATCTCTTATCCTCTTATGGGTGCGAAAATGCTATTTCTATGCCAACCCGAATTACTTCACAAAGTTCTACTTCCATAGATATATGTGTTTCAAACCTGAATGCATCAGATTTCAAAGCAGGGGCATTATCATGTGACATCAGTGACCATCTGCCTATATTCTTTGCCACACAACACATCCTAACCACGAACTATAAACGCAGCAGGCTTGAACATAGGGTGGTGAATGACTCATCGTTAAGCTACTTTCATTCTTTAATTGAGCGGGCTGACTGGTCAAATGTGTACTTACAGCAGGATGCAAATTCTGCGTATGAGGTTTTTCTTCGGGTCTTTCTTAGTTGCTACAATGATGCATTTCCACTGAGAGAGTATAAGAAATGCAATGGGAAGATTAAAAAGCCCTGGATTGACACCGCCCTGCTAAAACGCATCAAGAAGAAAAATAATATGTTCCACAAATTCATAAAATGCAAAGACGGTGACTTGTTCAAAGAATTTAAAAAATGTCGCAATCAATTAAACGCTGATTTAAAGAAAGCCAAACTTGCATATTATGAAGCAATGTTTGCTAGGATAAGAACGGATCCGGCAAAGATCTGGAGACAGGTAAATTACCTTACTGGAAGGAACCCATCACCGGTTAAGGCTGACCAAATAGTAATCAATGACTCTGTAGGAGGCAAGACGCTAGCAGATGAAATTAACGAGTATTTCATTAATGCAGCCGTACCCCAGCCGTCTATTCAACAAAGTGGGCTCTACTGGCCTTCTCGTCGAGTAAATTCATTTGTTTTGGATGCCGTTACCGAAAGAGAAATCAATGGTCTTATAATATGCTTAAAAAATAATGTCGCAAGTGGGTATGATGAAATTAAAGTTGAACCTGTAAAGCGAGTGTCATTAATTATCAGCCCTGTCCTAGCCTATCTCATTAGTCTCGCATTTTCTACTGGAGTCTTCCCAGATAAATTAAAGCTGGCCAAAGTAATTCCAATACACAAAGGAGGTAGAATTGACGATATTACTAATTACCGGCCAATCTCAGTGCTACCGGTGTTTTCAAAGATTTACGAATTGTCAATCAATAACAGACTGTCAAAATATCTAACTAAGTATCATATAATATCACCCTCACAGTATGGTTTTCAGAAAAACAAGACAACTCAGGACGCTCTTCTTGCCGTCAAGCAGCAAATAATCAGAAATATTGAAGATCAGCTCTTCACCTTAGGTATATTTCTCGATCTGCGCAAAGCTTTTGATTCTGTTGACCACGAAATCTTAGCTATAAAATTAGATTGCTATGGAATTCGAGGTATCACATTGGACCTTATCAAGAGCTACTTATCGTTTCGGCGTCAGTTTGTTAAAATAGACTGTGGTTCTTCAAAACAGCTTGACATTAAACTGGGTGTCCCGCAAGGTTCGATATTAGGCCCGTTACTTTTCCTCTTATATGTTAATGACATTACGCATCTACAAAGAACACCCACAATAACCATGTTTGCAGATGACACTAGTTTATTTTTTACAGGTAGAACATTGCATGACATTGAGCAATCGGCCAATCTGTATTTAAATGATTTATCCGCATGGTTGCAACAAAACAAACTTCAGTTGAATGCAGTAAAAACAAAGTACATGATATTTAAGCCAATCAATAAGCATAAAAAAATGATTAACTTACAGTACAGAGGACATAACTTAGAACAAGTAAGTGTACAAAAGTTCCTTGGGGTATGGTTTAGTGAAGAGTTGTCTTGGACCCCCCATGTCAATCATCTGCTCTCCGAACTCGCGAAGTCTGTTGGTTGTATTAGAAAAATAGCTCCTCTTCTACCCCTTTGGCTAAAGCAATCACTATATTACTCCCTGTTCTATTCTAAACTTTTGTATGGCATTCTGGTCTGGGGGACAACGACAAAAGGGAACTACGATAGGCTACAGCTGCTGCAAAAACGTGTCCTCCGGATTTTTGTGAACCACACCGGCCCTATTAGTTTGTTGCCGACACAACCACTTTTTCCTAGATTTGATGTTTTACCTGCAAATAAAGTCTATTTATGGATACTGGCACAGCGAATTTATAAACAGAAACTCCACAGTATTTACACACCTGTCTTGGCGCAATATGATATCCGTAACCCCCAACGCAGAAATAAAAAAGTCAGAACAAACTATGCAAAACAAGATCTGGAATATCAGGTAATAGACATGTTAAATAACTGTGCTTCTATTTTGGATTTCTGCCTACCCAGAAAAACGTTCAAACGTGAACTGCGGTTCATTTTGTTTTCCGTCGATTCTGTTTTTGGTTGAAAGTGTTCAGTTACAATGACAAATGTAAATTTCCGTTTCAATTGTTGACTTCCTTTTAAGTATTTTTGTGATATGAGCGAATCTTCAATGTGATTAAAAAATAAATAAAAATAAACTGTCCATAGTGTTCAAGTACACCCATATTGTATAGAATGTACGATGTAGGCTGTATGCGTGTACTCTTTGTAACACCGCATCTCTTTTGTTACCAGCTCTCTGCTGTACTGCTGTAGACTGCTCCTTTTGTTACGGGGGCAGAGACCTCGTCAGGCAATCATGCCTTTAGTCTCTGCCACCCGCAGGATGATGTGATTTTCCTGCAAATAAAAACTGACTGACTGACTGACTGACTGACTGACAAATAGAGAAAAATTTGTTTTATAATCAACGCTGCGAACAGGAGAAGGGGAAGATAAAAGATCGATAAGGAAACAGGTAGCAAGCACATCTCTAACAAAAAAAAAACGTTATAATGAGTACTGTGGTGTTTTATTGAGATTGTGTGAAATTCAGAATTCAATTGAACTTCCGTTGAGAAGCAATTGAATACTGTACGTTATTTTTGCAACTGCTGTTTGCTACGCGCACAACCTTCAAAGTAATATAATTAACCACGCGACAAGTTTATCTATCCTATGCTACAGTACAGTCAACAGCAAAAGTTTACGAGACGCTGGATCTGCCAAGAAGCTGAATTCTCGCGAAGCGGGGTCCCACAGCCTCGAATTAAATGTTCCAGAATGTAGTAGCCTTCGCCACCTATGCAGTGATTCATAAAATACGAAGTGCCATGGTTTAACAGGGCACGAATTCACAGTTGAAGGGGAAAGTGCATCCCGTCAACTTTTGCTGCTGACTGTACTTACCAAAGTACTTTCCAAGAAGCGTGTCAGTGCTTTCGTGACTGTCTGCTGTGACGAAACGTGAAGTCGGCCCTCCCAACTCATCAATTCAAAAAGTAGTCGGCCATTATGACGAGCTGACCTAGTAACGAGGCATTGTTGCACATTACCATGGCGGTGTGGCCACCGAGATGAAAAAAAAGAAGTCTACAAGTGTAAGAAAATCATACGCCTCGTTGCAGGCACACTCTCGACGGCTAAGAGCTAGCACACGCTGGGGCCATTAACCTTCACAAAAAATCATTGTTGTAAATCGGCAATGTTTCTTTGAACATTCTGTTGCGTTCAATGAGCATTCCGCTGAGTTGCCACCGTATTTGGTGCATGTTTCTTGCGAGAGTTCAGACTATACACGCCCCCGGTGCCTCAGCGACAAAGTCCTGGGTTCGATTCCCGGACAAGGCTGTGAGATTGTAATGAAAGAAAAATCCAGAATGCCCCGATTACAAAGAAGCAATGAAATCGCTGAAAACGATCAAACGATATATATATATTTTTTTGCTTGAAATAAAGTAGCAATGACTGCGTTCTGAAAGCCGGCGTGCCGGCATCGCATCTGGCAAATCACCTCGCAAAACTAGGAAGCCGAACCAGTCGATTAGGAAAAGCCACCACGGACTCGTCTCTGAAGGGGTGGAGAGAACAACATCAGTCACACGACCAAAGCAGTGCCCATGTTTTTCTCGAAGACGCCGTACAATCCCGAAATCGCTTCGAATTGTTCTTCTTGTTTGCCGTCTCGCGTGCTTCATTCTGCGCTCACACGTAACGTATCGGCGGGTCTTGGATCAATGGCGCCTGGGACCCAAGGCGCCCGCGAGGGGCAACGCTAAGCCTAATGAAGCGGTTGAGCCAATGGGTCTGCGGGGAGAGGGTGAGAGAAAAAAATAAAAGGGGAGGCAGCCGATCTCAGCCAGCCCCTTTCGGCGAGCACTGCGCTTAGCGGGTTGCCATGGAGACGGCGCGGCTTCACGCGACCCGCGAGAGCAACGTGTGGAAACTTGAGGCGAAACGAAAAAAAAAAGAAGGAGCGGATACCTCCCTCGAGGTTTGCAACTAGACGACGCCGAGACGAAGGCGAAACAATGCTGTCGGCACAAACACGTTGCTTGCGCCCTCATCTCTTGGGAAAATTAGCTTCACGACGAGAGGTACAGGAGAATGAGTTCTAACGCTAGAAGGGCGGCTATCGCTATCCGGAGTTCATGAGGTCGTCTTCGGTTTTGCTTTACTTCTACAGGGACCTTAGATCGGCGAAGAGACAGAGCTGAGACAATCACAGCGAGGTAATACACAAGAGAAAACTATTTAAGGGTTAAAGAGAAATATATAAATAGCCACGTTTTCATGAGGCGCCTTCACTGAAGAAAAGTATATGTATGACGAAGAGAGAATTGAATGCCGGCCTTGCAAAGAAATGCAGGAATTTCATTATTCAGTCGAACGCTTTACGCAGACTTCTAAGAAGACACCAGTCAACAGAGACTGCCTTCCACTGCGCCATTATGCTGTGGTAACTCTGGTGACAGAAGCTGTTCGTCTGGAGTCAAGCTCAGTGTGAGATTTCTTCTCGTGTAGCATTGACAGTGTAGCGTCAGCGTACCATCCTGTCAGTGCTTCGGCTGTATTGGCTCCATTATACCACGCTCTTCCTTCTGATGTGTGTCGTGGCGATCATCGTACCTTGTGTGGACGCTCCGGGATCACGTGACCAGAGCTTCGTATAAAGACAAGTGTACTGCCTTCGCTGAACTTCCGGTTGACATCCATTGCACACTCGTATGTCCCTTCCTTCCGTCCTTCCTCTGCATTTTGAACAATTCAAAAATATGCCTACGGACCAACTCATGCAGCTCTCCGCCTTACATTACAGACTCTTTAAATTTTTAACAGGCACATATCGGTTAGGTTGTAATTTAGGACTCAATTTCAAGCAGCGCACCTGAGAAAACGTGGATGTAAAGAAAGGCAAAGAAAAAGAAAGAAAAACACGCACCAAGCGTTTTCTGTGTGTCCTCATTCTCTTCTATTTTCCGTTCTCTCTCTCTCTCTCTCTCTCTCTCTCTCCTTTTTTTTCAAGTGCGGTACTTAGTTGGAAATAAGTCTTTTGGTGTAGAATCCCTGATCAAAGCAATGCTTGCTGTGTGCTCTAAGGCACCAAACAAGGTCCGCAATTCTTACAGTACAATAGAAACGAAACAATAGTGACATGCGATAGATAACAGTGCATCAACAGTTCTGGCGGTTCATCTCAAACGGGCGCCACGGTAATTCACGGCGCCGCCACGCTACGCAGCCAACTCAAAATGGTACAACGAGAAATACCGGCGTGAGCTCGGTTGTGGATCGCGCTGAAGAGGCACAGTTCCAAGCGACACAAAAGAAATAAAGTTGGAAAACGCCCAAGAAGGAGACCACAAACTGGAACCGTCTCAAATATAGCGGCTCTCTAGCGTGACGTTTCCGACGCCTCTTATCGGATTACTAACGATCTCGGAAGGAAACCGGACGCTCTGAAAAATTCCGGTGGTGCCCATATACGTCCCGCCATAACGTACGCCGCTGCCGGTCTTCTGCCAGGAGCAACCGCTCGAACAGCGGGACGCAGATACCAGACTCCCTCCCGGTGGATGTAACCGTATAACCCAACCCAGGTAATGGCCGTGTCGGCAATGTGTGACTGGTTTCTACGGCGGTTGTTTACTTGCGAGACGGTTCCAAATGGTAAACAAAAAAGAATGCGAAGAAAAAAAAGAAGAAATGGAGAAAACGTTCAGCAACTAGAAAGTGCCGTATGTTGGGTGCATGCTATACGTCTCTGGCGATGCTCGTGGTTAAAGCTGACTGGGCGTGGTTTTGGCGTTTCCGCGCAGGCGACGTTAGCCATTTGCGGCCGTCGGATACAACGAAGCCACCGCTGTGCAGTCTTTTCTATTTATTGCCGCGCCTTTATGGGCCCCACTGAGATGGCTGTCGATTTATCGTAAAGGTATAGTTTTCATTGGCTGTTTTCGGCGGTTGGCGTTTGGGAGATTGCGCTTTACGTTCGGAGAACTGAGATACAGCTTGCCGCAAGCCGGGCGCTGCAGTGCTCGGACGTTTAGCTTCGCTTACCTCCAGTTCAACACGACGGTGTAAAAAAAAAAATCATGCGGCCATTCGTTTTATTTATCAATCAACCAATCAATGGCGTGTTTGTTGGTTCGCTCGTTTGTTCGTTCATCCATAAATAAAAAATGATTCACTGCAGTATGATATTAAAAATGGGACGACCACCACCCGTTTCTCCGACAGCTGAAATATACCCTCGTGCCCACTGTCAAAATTTGGCAGTATTTTCAGCGTAAATAAATATAGCACTAAACTAATGTATTTTAAAGATAACGTAAGCGACTGCATGGAGGTAATATAGTTACTACGATGCACAATTATACATATTGCACAGAAAAATGACATTCACTTTAACACTTGAGAAATACCAATCTAACTAACAAGCACACCACCAAGTAAACTGATTGATTGATTGATTGATTGATTGATTGATTGATTGATTGATTGATTGATTGATTGATTGATTGATTGATAGATAGCAGCACCTGGGCTGAGATATACACCATTGTGAGAAACTCCTGATCATTTCGACTGCCTAGTTTTGTTGTTAACCACGCATGTTTGATTGATTGATTGATTGATTGATTGATTGATTGATTGATTGATTGATTGATTGATTGATTGATTGATTGATAGCAGCACCTGGGCTGAGATATACACCATTGTGAGAAACTCCTGATCATTTCGACTGCCTAGTTTTGTTGTTAACCACGCACCTAGAGCCAAGTATGGGAGCATCTTCTTGCATTCCACCTCAGTCAAAATTATGCTGCTGTGGTCGGCAGTCCAAAAAGCACCGTTGTGCAAAGTGCCATTGCCAGTAACAGAGCCGCTGCAACGAGTATCACCCAAATTTAAGTAAGACAAAAAAATTCGCAGTTCCGTCTGCAAAGCGAAGAACCGATTGCGATAGGAAATTAGTAGATGCCAGCCGTGGTTGCTCAGTGGCTATGGTGTTAGGCTGCCAAGCACGAGGTCGCGGGATCGAATCCCGGCCACGGCGGGCGCATTTCGATGGGGGCGAAATGCGAAAACACCCGTGTACTTAGATTTAGGTGCACGTTAAAGAACCCCAAGTGGTCAAAATTTTCGGGGGTCCTCCACTACGGCGTGCCTCATAATCAGAAAGTGGTCTTGACACATAAAACCCCATATTTTAATTTTTAGATTAGTAGATAGCCGTACGAAGTAAAGACAGTAGTTTTACCGGCCGTATAAACTTTTAAACATCCGCTTACTAACTAAATTAACAAAGATAGAATGTGTAAGCGTGACTCAGCGAAGACGTAGAAAGAGACGTACACACAGAGACAACGCTGTCTTTGTGTGTCTGCTTCTTTCTACGCCCTTGTTGAGTCGTGCTTACACATTCTATCATGGATTCAAATCAACTAGCCTGCCAACTTGCTTTAACTAACATAACCAGCGCGGTGTTACGCGCGCGCAGGTAAACATGAACAGATCTCGCTCGGTGAGCGTGGGAACTCGCCGTCGAAATTCTGGAGCGAGGAATCGCGGCAGCAGCGATCGAGTTGACCTTCGCGCACCTCTCGCTTCAACGCGAACGAAACGTCGAAAGCACAGCGCATACCAAGCTACCGGCACTACGCGCACTCTTCAAACATCGCAGATCATCAAATCATACAATCATCAAATCATAACGAATTTTTTAGAACTCTGCAGTTTTCAAAAGATGAAGCGCCAACAGTGACGGCACACTAGGAAGGGACATGCACAGGAGAGTAGCGCCTAGTCCTGTCCTTGTTCCTTTCTAGTGTGCCATCACTGTTGGCGCTTCATCTTTCGAAAGCTATGCACCAACTAGCCCCCAACGTGTTTTACTGCATCTCTGCAGCCACGACTTCTTGCTGCATGCCTGCTTGCGAGAGCAATAGACGCCGGAGCCTCTGCGTTGGGAAACTCGGGTAGACAAACCAAACATTGCCAGGTGCTGCTACTCTATTCTGGGCGATGGGTGTGACAGCATGGGAAACCAAAAAGAACAGTTATGCAAGCGTCATTCTAGGCTATCTGCAGAAAATTGGACTAGACATAAGGCTTACGTCAGAACTACTGCTGTGTTACGCGATTATTGTGCATACGAAATCTTCCTTTTATTAGTAATAACCTTTCGGCATGCTTTGTTGCGCCATTTGCTACCTCCCCTCTGCAACGTAGCATGCTACACAACACATGTTCAGTCCAAGCACTCCATCCTTTTCCTGCAACAGATCGCTTGTCTCTTGTGCGTTTGGCGGAATTAACGGTGAAATTGAAGGTCATAGTTTCTCGTTTTGAACTTGGCGCCCGAACCACATGGCCTATGCGTCAGTGCGACGTCCCGCGTTTCGCCAGCAGAACCACTGAACTTTCGTAAAATGGAAGAAAATTGCTGAAATCGAGCACTGCCGACACAATATACTTGTGTTCGAGAAGAAGCGGTCGCCTGGCGACAAGTACAAAAAAAAGAATGATTATCCTGTCGGTTTACTTTTCACATCTTCCATTCCACAAAAATAACCCTCCCCATTTGCCTTCTGGGGACGCAAGTGTGCAGTATACGACGTCACCTGGGAATGCCTGCACCCTTCTGGCTATATTGTACTGGCGGGTGTCAAAGCGTCGCTCGAAGAAATATGGAAAGCTGTAGTGTTCCACTCTGGCGAAAATGACCTTTTGAAGATCCCACGCACTGCGGGAATCGATGTCGTGCGAACGATTCAGCAGGGAACTGGCTGTCCGGCATCTTTTGGAGTTCTGTAAAGCGTCACACGATGTGCCAACGTGTTCGTGTGAGACGAGAAGTTGCGTGTGGGACGCGAATGTGTTTGTGACGACGGCAACAAGGTGACGACTTCGACGACAAAGTTGGTGACGATGCTGTGACTACTGATTTATTGTACTCCAATGGAGTACCGATAAGCGTTACAATCTATTCCGTTACGCCATGCGTCATTACAAAAGACGGTATGGGTGTCACATAAGGTCTCGTTCTACTCCGGCTTCCGCTGCGTATGGCGCGGAGTAGGGCGGCCGCGCAGGCCCCATCTTTTCAAGCTATCTGCGATGGGGTGCAAAGTCCAGGAGCGCCGAGGGCTGATAGCTTCGTGTGCGCTGTGTTCTCGACGCTTACCCCCGTATTCAGAAATGCAACTTAAGTTGAAGCCAATGCTTGACTTGATCTAAGTGACGCCTATCGTGAAAGCGCCGAAAGAAACGCAGTAAGCGTCTTGGGCTAAGTTAACGCCAGGCATCACTTAAATCAAGTCAAGCATGGGCTTCGACTTGAGTTGCATTTCTGAATACGGGGGTTAGTTTCCGTTGAAGCGACAGGCAGCACGAAGGTCACTTCGCTCCGCTGCTGCTGCCACGCTTCCTTTTTACGCCAGCGTTTTAACAGCGAGTGTCCGCGGTCATCGAGTGAGATGCGTTCATGTACGCGTGTGCGCGCGTGATACCATGCTTGTTAAGTTAGTTAGTAAGCGAATTTTTACAAGCTCATGCGGCCGATAAAACTACTACGCTTACTTCTCATAGGTGCCTCATAATTTGCCATGGCAACCGACGCTTTGTCCTTCCGAGTGAAACTGCGACTTTTATGAGCAGCTTGTTACTACCGTACGTGTCACACGCACGCAAAGAAGATTGGTAAGGCTGATAGTTATTGGCGATTTGCGCATTGCACTACTGCGTATGTGACCTTATAAAGGGCGCCCCACATTCGGCGTTTTTACCGGCGTTTTCCGGCGTCGCGTCTCTCGGCGTCGTAGCATGAGCGCCGCCAGAGAGAGCGTCCAACCACAGGAGTGGCACGTGGAGCAGCGCTGATTGGCCCCCGCTCATCGCGCCGCTTCCGGTGGCGGCGGTGAGATCACGTGTCTCTAGGGCGCGCCACCCTCGCCAGCGTCGACGCCGGTTGACGAAACGCCAGAAGACGCCGGGAAAACGCTGAATGTAGTTGGGCGGCCTTAATCGAAACTGGCGCTCGTGCCCGAATTCTCTCGCTTCGTTAAGTAAAATCTTTCTTTAAAACTGTGGCTCAAGTGCTAATACTCTCAATGGGCTAGTTGGCGGTGCCGCCTAGCGAATCACGCAGGCATATGAATATTTGCCCTAACGGGTAGAACGTGGGGCTTGTGTACTGGAAGACCGTGCTTTGCAGCCTAATATCGGAAGCGGGACAATTTTCGTCGACGATGCCCGAAAGGAGACGAGGCAGGAACCTACCGCAAGGTGTCTGGTATAAGTCGAAGAATGCGTCGCATTAAAAGGCAGCGCCAAATAGCAAAATCAATAAAGTTTCTCCATTCTCTACAAGTTGATATGCGTATACCTGTCGATAGACCTTGATTAAAGCACTGAACACACGTGAAATATTGCCAGTAGCTTCGTAACATCATGCTCTTGCAAAACTGCGCAAACCCGGGACATTTCATTTGCGAACAAAAATAAACGTAAGCCTCCTGCTTATTCATAGCGCGCCCTGCGATTATGTTCTGTAGAAAATTACTGCGCGTCCTCCGATATCAAGTTACTCGTATTATGTTTTTTTTTTCCCACACGGGATCGTCTATCACGCTTCTTCCGACGTGATACGTACGCCCGAAATAAGCGTTTTGCCAGCAAGTTTTTTTAATCATTCGTCACATAAATGAATAAAGATAGAGTTTAGAAGCGAAACCTTATTCCCTTCTAATTTCGCAATGTTGTCGCAGACTAGTAGTCTTCTATAGCACAATCATATAAAAAAGAACACTGTTCTACATTCGACGCATTATTATACTTTTGGCTGCCCGATCGCCGTAATAGGTCTTTCGAAAAAGAGCTCGGTGCCTGTAATCATATGCCTCGTTTCGTAAATAGCGCGCAACGCTACGGAGAGTATCACGGGCATTATGTGTTACGGTGCTCGATAGAGAAATGGAGATCCCATTTGTTTCAAGAGGAAGGTTTAAGGTTACTCAGTGTAATTGCATTTGTTGATGCGTAATCATGATATAGCTGTTGCGAAAGGGGTCATGTTAGAGTAATAAAAAAGCGAAGACATTTAATACTTCTTCGGTAATTACTGTAAGCAATTTTAGATATTTCTTTATGCCCAGACAGCTCCGCAATTTGAACGCAAACTATAGTTAGGCCTAATATGTCATATTGAGACGACACTGCTCTATTTTTGGGGTATGCACACGTAACTAAAAGCTAGAGAAACAAGAAAAGTACAAGAAAGCTTAAAGAACAAATAAGAAGCAAAACACGAAGTTGGTCTACCTAGTGCCATATGTTGGCCCGACACTTTTGTCAGGTGATGTACTTTTGTCGATCTGATTATTTCTTCTCTGTTTCTTTTTCTCTCTCTTCTTTTTCGGAGTGTTACAAACGAGCTCGAATGCCGTGGTGGTTCCGTGGCTATCAGCTTCTGCTGCTGATCGCGAAGTTGAGGGTTCGGGTCTCTTCACCGACGACGCATTCGGATGAGGGCAGAGTACGAGAAGCGTTCTTGTACTTAGGCCGGCATACGCGCCGAACAACCTCACAGGGAGTCAAAGTTACCCTGCAGACCTCTCATACATGGCGTCTGCTATAAGCCCAGTATCATTTTGCACCATTAAACACAGCGAAACAATCATCATCATCATCAGCAGCAGCAGCAGCAGCAGCAGCCTGCTTACGGCCACTGCAGGGCAAAGGTCTCTCCCATACTCCTCCAACAACCCCGGTCATGTACTAATTGTGGCCATGTCGTCCCTGCAAACTTCTTAATCTCATCCGCCCACCTAACTTTCTGCCACCCCCTGCTACGCTTCCCTTCCCTTGGAATCCACTCCGTAACCCTTAATGACCATCGGTTATCTTCCCTCCTCATTACATGTCCTGCCCATGCCCGTTTCTCTTTCTTGATTTCAACTAAGATGTCGTTAACTCGCGTTTGTTCCCTCACCGAATCTGCTCTTTTCTCCTCCCTTAATGTTACACCCATCATTCTTCTTTCCACAGCTCGTTGCGTCGTCCTCAATTTAAGTAGAACCCTCTTCGTAAGCCTCCAGGTTTCTGCCCCGTAGGTGAGTACTGGTAAGACACAGCTATTATACACTTTTCTCTTGAGGGATAATGGCAACCTGCTGTTCATGATATGAGAATGCCTGCCCAACGCACTCCAGCCCATTCTTATTCTTCTGATTATTTCAGTCTCATGATCCGGATCCACGGTCACTACCTGCCCTAAGTCGATGTATTCCCTTACCACTTCCAGTGCCTCGCTACCTATTGTGAATTGCTGTTCTCTTCCGACACTGTTAAACATTACTTTAGTTTTCTGCAGATTAATTTTTAGACCCACTCTTCTGATTTGCCTCTCCAGGTCAGTGAGCATGCAGTGCAATTGGTCCCCTGAGTTACTAAGCAAGGCAATATTATCAGCGAATCGCAAGTTACTAAGGTATTCTCCGTTAACTTTTATCCCCAATTCTTCCCAATCCAGGTCTCTGAATACCACCTGTAAACACTCTGTGAATAGCATAGGAGAGATCGTATCTCCCTGCCTGACGCCTTTCTTTATTGGAATATTGTTGCTTGCTTTATCGAGGACTACGGTGGCTGTGGAGCCGCTATAGATATATTTCAGTATATTTACATACGGCTCGTCTACACCCTGATTCCGTAATGCCTCCATGACTGCTGAGGTTTCGACCGAATCAAACGCTTTCTCGTAATCAATGAAAGCTATATATAAGGGTTGGTTATATTCTGCACATTTCTCTATTACCTGACTGATAGTGTGAATATGATCCATTGTTGAGTAGCCTTTACGGAATCCTGCCTGGTCCTTTGCTTGACAGAAGTCTAAGGT
The DNA here is from genome assembly GCF_038994185.2 of Dermacentor albipictus. Classification (NCBI taxonomy): domain Eukaryota; kingdom Metazoa; phylum Arthropoda; class Arachnida; order Ixodida; family Ixodidae; genus Dermacentor; species Dermacentor albipictus. Next base: position 26,172,926 of record NC_091826.1, read on the forward strand.
GTTCCTGATTCTATTTGCGATTACCTTAGTAAATAGTTTGTAGGCAACTGACAGTAAGCTGATCGGTCTATAATTTTTCAAGTATTTGGCGTCCCCTTTCTTATGGATTAGGATTATGTTAGCGTTCTTCCAAGATTCCGGTACGCTCGAGGTCATGGGACATTGCGTATACAGGGTGGACAGCTTCTCTAGAACAATCTGCCCACCGCCCTTCAACAAATCTGCTGTTACCTGATCCTCCCCAGCTGCCTTCCCCTTTTGCATAGCTCCCAAGGCTTTCTTTACTTCTTCCGGCGTTACCTGTGGGATTTCGAATTCCTCTAGACTATTCTTTCTTCCATTATCGTCGTGGGTGCCACTGGTACTATATAAATCTCTATAGAACTACTCAGCCACTTGAACTATGTCATCCATATTAGTAATGATATTGCCGGCTTTGTTTGTTAACGCATACATTTGATTCTTGCCAATTCGTAGTTTCTTCTTCACTGCTTTTAGGCTTCTTCCGTTCCTGAGAGCATGTTCAATTCTATCCATATTATACTTCCTTATGTCAGCTGTCTTACGCTTGTTGATTAACTTGGAAAGTTCTGCCAGTTCTATTCTAGCTGTAGGGTTAGAGGCTTTCATGCATTGGCGTTTCTTGATCAGATCTTTGGTCTCCTGCGATAGCTTACTGGTATCCTGTCTAACGGAGTTACCCATGACTTCTGTTGCACGCTCCTTAATGATGCCCATGAGATTGCCGTTCATTGCGTCAACCCTAAGGTCCTCTTCCTGAGTTAAAGCCGAATACTTGTTCTGTAGCTTGATCTGGAATTCCTCTATTTTCCCACTTACCGCTAACTCATTGATCGGCTTCTTATGTACCAGTTCCTTCCGTTCCCTCCTCAGGTCAAGGCTAATTCGAGTTCTTACCATTCTATTGTCACTGCAGCGCACCTTGCTGAGCACGTCCGCATCTTGTATGACGCCAGGGTTAGCGCAGAGTATGAGGTCTATTTCATTTCTAGTCTCGCCGTTCAGGCTCCTCCACGTCCTCTTTCGTCTATCCCGCTTGCGGACGAAGGTATTCATTATCCGTATATTATTCTGTTCCGCAAACTCTACTAATAACTCTCCCCTCCTATTCCTAGTGCCTAAGCCATATTCCCCCACTGCCTTGTCTCCAGCCTGTTTCTTGCCTACCTTGGCATTGAAGTCGCCCATCAGTCAAACTTGTCCAAATGCTGGCTTCAGAGGCATCCTTTGTTTGACAACTGTTGATTACTTGCAGTGGTGCCGCTTCAGGAAGACATGAGGATAAGCTAGCCGCACTCCCCCCGCTAATAGTGCCTTTTTGATTGATTGATTGATTGATTGATTGATTGATTGATTGATTGATTGATTGATTGATTGATTGATTGATTGATTGATTGATTGATATTGATTGTGAGTAGACAATGTTGTCAACGAGTAGAATATGTTGCCGGCTCCTCCACAACGTTATGAAGGGGTGATGGCGACGCGGCAGAGTGCGAATTTCGTTTCGCTTTCCACCAACCGTGCCGAAAAGTGGTAGGCGCGCAGCGAGGAAGTTCTGAGCGCCGCCGACGCTCAACAAGTTCCGGATATCGCGAACTCGAAGTTCACGAGTAAATTGCGATGGGGCCAAGCAGCCAGACTCGCCGCAAACGTCATCAGCTCCCTCATATCTAGCTGCGAATCGCGAGTAATCACGATTGAGCAATTCCCTGTGCAGAAGTGAGAGAGCATTAAAGAGAGAGAGAGAGAGAAAGGGGGCAAATAGCGGGAGAAAGGGAGAGGCAAAGATTGCCATAGCGATGGCAGGCGCCACGTTCTCTGAACCGCGAGCCCTGGGCGATATTAAAGCGGCCGTCCTTCCTCCTATCGAGTCTCTCTCTTTTTTTTTTCTCTCTCTCTCTCTCTTTCTCTCTCACACCCAAGGACGACAACTTCCAGCGACCGCTTCGCCCGGTACGGTGTGCTCGGATCCCACACCTCGCGAGACGCCTGACAGGCAGAGGCAGAAGCTCCCCGTCAAAAACTGTACGGTCTCTCCTCCCTGCATTTCATCCCCCTCCTCCCCTCTCGTTCTCACGCAGGACGCCCTCGCAATTTCGCGAGTTCCGACCTTCGGCGAAAACGTTAGGCCTGCCATACCGAAGCAAGCGAGAGAGAAAGAGAGAGAGAGAGAGAGAGAGAGAGAGAGAGAGAGCGTATGTGATCGCAGAAACGCAGGCGGGCACAATGGTTGGCTCAGAAAAGGGGCAGCAGGGGGGGTGGGAGGGGCGATGCCAGCGGAATTCCACTGTGGGTTGTCAAGCCAGCGATGACGGCTCACCAAGACCATGGGGAGCAGGAGTATGACTCCACTGTCTGCACAAGTCACCACGCCTCACTCTCTCTCTCTCTCTCTCTGTTCATCTACATTTCACGGTCCGGGCTACCGCCCCCCCCACTCCCCCCGTCGCCTGTATATTAAAATGCGCCGCCGCCCTGTACCGACATAAGCGCGTGCATATGGGTCTGCATCGCACTTTCGGTCCTGAAGGTCGGGCTGCTTTGAATTCACCGACGAATGCAGTTACGGGTGCAGACAAGGCTGACCGACCACCCATGTGGGGTACCGAGCGCCACGCGACAGCCTGAGCTCAGAAGCGGGTAATGAGGCTAAAATATAAATATAAAGAAAAAGCGAATTAGTGTAAAGCGAACTGCTTTCTTTCATTGTTACCAGCTAGTACTACCCGAGGAATTAAACTTAGTATCTCTCGTAGATTTCATACAGACGACTGGCGGTGCATTCAGGCGAACAACACTGCCGACCAACTACTGCACCTCCTGACAATGAAAGTGCCTTCGGCGAATCGAACCAGCGCCGAGTTCATTATTCCTTTAATCTGGATAAAAGTTTCCGGAAAGCCTGGTGGCAAACTTTGCTTTCTTTTCTTTTTTTAAACGACAGGCTGAGAGAGAGGAGTAACGTTGTTAAGAAATGACGTGGTGGATGGGTGGTACAGCTTTGAAACGCGTGCGCCTGAAATACCTTGTTTCAGAAAAGCCACGACGCCCACACGTGACGTCAGAAATTTCCGAGTGTGTTTGCGCATGCAGTTCCTTTCTTGTGCGGGGGAAACCAACGCTGACGTCTCCAGGTTTAACTGTCCGTTTACCTTGAAATGCCATGCAAATGCTTTCGTTTATCTTTTGTTTCTCTAAGGGTTGATGCTCGAACTGCGTAAACTACGTCAGACGACGGCAGGATGCATTTACGACCTCACAGGAAGCTTCTGCTAGAATGTCAACGCACTCCAATTTTGTTCGGCTTCTGCCTTCGTTTTTTTTTTTTCATTGAAGTACCAAGTCTTGGCTTACGCCCATTATGATTATCATCGTCAGCCTGTCTTTACGTGCACTGCAAGACTCAGACCTCTCCCGGGGATATCGAGTTACCCCTGTCTTTCGATTGCTGATCTTAACTTTCGCCTGCGAATTTCCCAATTTCATCCCCCTTTCCCTACATTTCTGCCGTCCTCGTCCCCGCTTCCCGTCCCTTGGCTCCCGTTTCGTAACGCTAATGGCCCACCAGTTATCTACCCTACGCATTAAATAGCCTACTCAGCTCCATTTATTTTTATCTTATTGTCAACTAGAATATCGGCTGTCGCCGTTTGCTCTCTGATCCACCACAGCTGTCTTCCTGTCTCTTAAATTTACGCCTAACGTTCTTCGTTCAATCTCTCTTTGCGTGGTCCTTAACTTCTTCTCGAGCTTCTTTGCTAATATTCAAGTTTCTGTCCCGTATGTTAACACCGGTACAATGCAGTTATTGTGTACTTCTTTTTTTTTCAGCGACGACGGTAAGCTTCAAGTCAGGATTTGGTAATGCTTGCCGTATGCACTTTAACCCAATTTTATTCTTCTTTGAGTTTCATTTTGACGATCACGGTACATAGACGTTTCCCGCTGTTCAAACCTGCCCAATCTTTATTGGAAGATCTGTCCCACCAGTTTGGCCAGTTCTTTTATGCGTGTAAGTGTGTGTTTTATCTCTCTCGCTCTCTCTTTGTGCGCGTGCGCTTCTCTTCGTTGTTTTCCTTTCCCTCTTTCTGTCTCCCGTAACCTCCTCTCCAACGTGGGGCAGTAAAACGGGTGTTTCTCTTCAGGTTAACCTTCCTTCCTTTCGCATCGCACTTCTCTCTTCCTATTGGCCGGTTTCTTTCCCTTAGTATTTATCATTTGTGACCGTTCGCATTTAACGAATATCGAAGCTGATAACCCCAAACGCCGCTCCTAAATCAATATTTCGCTTTTCTCTGTGAAATGGGGGAGCACAATTGATTGCTGAACGAGCGATAGTATTGAGCGTTTCTAATAACGATCAAAAGACATATTCATGATAGGGGCCGACTGATGGAAGCAACCTATGGGGCACAGTTTGTTTAAACAGGGATAAAATGCCTCAGATAGCCCGTGACAGTGCCTTAAACAACGTGCCCGGGGCACATTATCCCTGTTTATACAACTTATACCCGATGGCAAAAGACAGAAGAAACTTTTAACTCTTTACTCGGTACAGTTTTTGTTGCTCGCGGAGTCTGCGCGTTCTTTGTATCGGAACACGTAAGCTTAAGCGATTTCCGATAAAACACACAGTGATTCCCAACCGAACCGACTATTGAAAGTGTGAACGATCTCCTTCGAAGTAGGACAGTCTACTCCCGTAAAACGTAAGAATATATACGTAAGAAAAAAGAATATATTGCGCCCTTAAGGGAGCTGGTTTGTTATGGCTAATACTCTTGCCATTAAGGGGTAAGACCACAGTGCTGACGGGGGCAAACTTTCTTTTTATGGCGACTGTTTGTGGCAACTAAACACGACGAAATAAACACAACGTCACAGTATTGCACTAACGAATACTAGAACAACTCTTTTATCTTTTAGGTATAGCCATGGAGAGTACAATTGTCGAAAAAAAGCGGATTGTTACACGATACACTACAGAATAAGTAGCGTTATTTCAGTTTTTATTTTATTACTGCAAAATTGTTAGTTATTACCAATTATTATACAGCATGCATGATACGTACGACTTTACATGGATAAAGGGTAAGCGCATTAGCCCTGGAATCAGTCGGGACACTGTAAAGAGTACAAAAACGTTTGCTGCGTAGAAAGCGTCTCGGCAAGCGTCTAAAGTGACCGTTAAACGGACATAGAGCCAACATCCCCGGAACTTCTACTGAACTTAGTCGACATTCAACAACAGATGTCGAAAGCGTTCTTCCAAGGCTTGCATCCGCTCGCCTCGTCGCTCGACCAGGGCTACCACATCCAACGCGACTTTCATCCTGGCTTCACTCGCCCTCCCGTCTTCCACATCGGATGTGTAGAATCCGGAACCGCTTCCGGTGGACTGCGGCGGTAGATGAGGCGGTAAATTGGCAGCCGCTACACTGGCGTACATTTCCCTCCGCTCTGGTGCTTCAACACTGTTTTTTTTTTATTGTTGATGCACTGAATATCGGCTCTATCACGTGTTACAGCGAAGCCGTTAAGGGAAGTTTCGTAGCCGCTTTCGAGCGGCGGTGACGGTCCGCGTGGAACGGTGTGGTCGATGACAATCGACAACTAAACCTGGGTCAAAGGTTTCGATTTTGTTGCTTCAAACCGCATTTACCAAAAAGTTACGAAATGAGGATTTGCTTGCGTACACCTTACTCCAATAAAAAGAGGCGGCTGGCACAGTTTTAGTTTTCCGTAGTTTTTGGCAGCCCAAGTCGTGCTTCTCTGGGCCCCACGCTGGGGGTCGGCTAGGACCTTGTACGGCTGCGGGGGTAAAGAGCAACCAGTGAAGCCGCATTTGTAAAAGGCCCGGAGTGGGCGCGTAGCCGCGTGACCACGTGACGTCAGTGTGATGTCAGTGTGATGTCATTGAGGACGAGCACTCCCGGACTGCCGGAGGCGGTGCTTACAGCCAATTCTCTTTCGTACAGTTTCGCAGTCCATGATGTGTAAGTTGCTCAGATTGACATACACGCCCGCGAAGGATTTTCATGCGATACATTTTTCTCGGACTCCAACCACTTTCCAGGCGCGCTAGCCTATCACACAGTTTTCGTGGGCCGATCCCCATGACAGCGCAGTCTAATACCGGTGTCAGGCGCACAGGTCTGATCGCGATCGAGGCGGGTCCTAATTAAGGTCGATCTGGATCCGTGTACTGTTACACGGTCACTGCCGAAGAATTGTGGTCCCGATCACGCCTCTTGATCGCGATGGCAGGCTGACATGTGCGCCGCATAGCGCAACATTCTGAAAACGCTAAAGAAAGTAAAGAAATGAAGGGAGCTCAATGAAAAACAAAACAGGAACATTTAAGAACGTCTTTATCGGCAGTAGTAAGCTGTAACATTGATACATAGTCCAAATTGTCGAAATAAATAACTTGTAAAGCGCGTTACACGCATTTTACAAGTTATTTGGGCCCGCTGTCGCCACCTGGTGCACTTGATCTGACCAAAACTCGATCGGGATCGTTGGACCGTGTAACAGCGACCATTGTTGATCGCGATCAAGAAATACGACCCGTATTGGCCCCGATCGCGATTAGAAGTACACCTGCACGCTCGTGCAGCGCGCAGTGGGTACACGTTAATGAACCCCAGGTGGTTTATAAAAATACTCCGTACTTTTGAAAGTACTTCAAAATTTAACGCAAATTAATTAAAATGAAAAAGAGAACGATCAAACAAGAGAAGTACCGCCAACAAAGGAAGCAACGATCAACAAGCTTCCGGAACACTTATTCATTTTTTTCTTCTTTTTGCGTCTTTCATACACAAAAACAAAACAAAAAAATGTTTCTGACAATGAAACATCGAGTGCTTCAAGTCTAGAAAAGCCGAAAGGTATGCAAATGTACAACGGCTGGCGAAGATGAATTCAGAAGAATCAAAATAGAAGAGTGACAGAGAAACAAAGCTTCACTGTGGCGCCGAATACAAGAAAGCGAATTAAGTTTGGGGCTCCCTATTTGCACATACGAGAAAATTTCCTACGAAGTGAGCGCACAAACATTTATATACCCCAAGGACAAATGAACGACGAATGGTGAAGAGGGATAAAAAAATTTAAGTAAATACGCATCAACGAAGCAATTTGCATAGCTACTGATGTTGGACAAAAGGTTATATATATACAGGAAACAAACGGACACTTTGGAAAAGCACTCTGGGAGAGAAACGCAAATTAATGGGCTGACGTACTCGTGGGAGAAATCCATTGTCTTATTTTTTTTTTTCTGTCGTGAGGACGGGTATTCGCAGCCCCAAACAGTGGACTTCCATACTGCGCGCTTAATTTGTATGGTGACCGAATCTGTACTACGCTTACTTTTCTTTTTCTCGCCGCCGGTGTTTAAACAGAAATTGCTGAAAAGGTGATTTTAATGTGTTTCGAAGGGAAGTAACACAGTGCTCCGCGAGCCTTTAACGCTGCTAAGCCTTCAGTTGCCCGTGTCTCCGGTTTGAGTCGAGTTCCCCGTAATGGAATGTTTTTATATTCTTTGATAAAGCAGGTCGCCTCAGATAAAATGAAAGGAACACAAAAGACCTCTGCAGAAACATTGTTATCTTAGTAGAGACTTTGCCTTCTTAAAAAATCCCTGCCTTCCTATAGAGTGAATTCTTCCGTCAGTTATAACAGAATTTCACGAGCGAACATTGGTTACACAATTCGACGCTGTAGCGAGAAAGAACCAAACGTTTTGATAATTTGCGTAGAAGGAGACCCAACGAGAATTGCGAAAACGAAGTAAATTACCGTTTGCTTGTTTAAGTACTGTGCCGAATGGGTCATTTCGATATAGACACACATAATTTTGTTGTGCGTATTTATAAGTGCGGCTGAAGAGCATATAACAAAGGGCTGATTTCACAATTCTTTTCTTTCGTAAGTGCTCCTTGCGGTCGGCCAGTAGCCCTCGTTAATAACACGCCCCTCATGAGGGCTGGCTCGCATTCGCTCTTACGAAACAGCTGTAGTGTAAGAAACAAGGCGTAAGAGTGTAAGAGTTCGTAAATATGGGCCCAGATGTAGCAAAAAAACAATATTTTCCACATCAAATGCTGTTACGGAAGGGTAAAAGAAGAGAGAGAGAGAGGAAGTTCGCGAGACGCTGGCTGCTGCGTGTTGTTGCTAGGCAGCCATCTTATCCACATTGACTCTGCTTGTAATACAGTGTGTCTATACTGTATATAAAGTATATATATTGTATTTACAATACACATTGTAGATACAGTGTGTCTATACTCCCAGCATCCCCGTAACAAAACGCACGAGGTCCACCTTACGACCAAATCAAGAACGAGAAGACCGAGCACGCTGCCCTACGATGTCTCCTAGCTCGTTCGCTTTGCAAACCACCGCGTCAGCCCTGTGTTGTAGAATGTCTTGGTCGCGCGGAAGCATTCCTCCTATGCAGAATAGGAACAGGATTGGCCCGCATTCCTATATAGAGGCTAGGAACTATGGCGCGGAATTCGACGGCGACGAGGGAGGACACAAAGCAAGCGCGCTGGTCCCGTGTCCTCGTTCCTCCACGTCAAAGTTTTGTGCTCGTTCCTAGCCGCTAAGTATGTACCAGCTCGTCCAACAACGCACATTACTACATGATGCGTGGATGTTCAAGCTCAGCGGTGCCATGCTCCTCGACCTGGTGCCGAGTCCAATGAAGTGGGCTATGTGTAAGGCACATTCATCTGGTCCTGCAAGCGCTTCCGTTCTTAAAGAAGGAGGAGGCTTCTTTTTTTTCTTATGAGAAGAAGGGAGTTTCCTCACACAAATGTAAAATATTTAGGCTTCCCGAAAGGATCGCGCATAGTGCGCAAGGAAGTTTTGCGCATTCTTCTCACATTTGTGTGAGGTACAGGAGTCGCTGACCCCGTGACGACATACTTACGCCGAAAGAGACGCTCCGGCGAAGTGATTGGCGACCAGGCTACAGGCTAACCTACCGGCTAACAGGCTAACCTACAGGCTAACCTCGCCGGTAGCGGCATCATCATCACCACCACGATGTTGCTCCTAAGTGGAGAGCTGTTTGCTTCCAGATATGCACCGGCAAGCTCATTACTAGTCCCGTGCTTACACAAACAACCAGCAGCATAGACTCCTCTTCATTCCGGGGCTCACCGTTGCAAACGGTGACCGATTGGTTTTGACTGCCTCACATTTCATTTAACTTCAGTTTTTTCGTTTCGTTTATTTCCTAACGAAGATGCTGGATGTTCAGTCTAAAAGTCACCGCGAGGGTTGGTGGCGACTTGATCCTAATAGAAGGCGGAGGTGATTGCATCTTGCGAGCCAACCCATAATCAAAATACAGCACATGTTAGAATGACTGTTTCCAATGTTAGCAGTGTGTTCAATGGGACTTGTTGGTTCATCTTTAGAATAAAAACAGGAACAGCGCAACACAGGACGAGCGAGTAACGAGGTGTGCTATCTATAACAGCAGCAACGGGGATTGTAATCTCCAGAAAAACACCAGTTCGTCTATCTAGGAAAAGCAATTTTCATTATTAGAAAACTCATTAAAAGAAAAAAAACAACTGATCAAAATAAGAGAAAGAAGAATTGTCAGAAAAGTACGCCATTTAACAGTAAAGCAAGGACATGCCGTACTTTTTAATGGTTATTCTTGTTTGCCATTCTTTTTGGCTCCAGCTGTCGACTCGTGGCAAGCGCCCTCCCCCCCCCCCCCAAGAAAAAATATAAAGCAAAAGGTGCAACAACAGCAAAAACAACAAAAAAATGCTGCTTATGCACGCAACAGTCCGCCAAACATCCAAGCACTCGCGCCAGAAGCGCGCGCCATTGGATCTCCGGTCTCTCGCCACCACTCCCGACCTTGATCGGCGCTTCCGTGACCTCCTTTTCCTCCTAATCCCTCATTTGCCCCCTCTCCCTTCTCGCGCAGGCTTTCTTCCTGAAAGATCCCCGGGCCCCGGTGCGATGACGCCAGCGCCTGCGTCACGGTTTCCCGCGCTGCACGTAGGCGCGAAGCCCGGTTGACGTCACCGATTCGCGCAGCCTGCGTCAATCGGTGCCTCCACCACTCTCTCTCCCTAGTATCCTTACTTTTTCCCTCTGTATCGAGCGCACCGACACCAACGCCAGTGCCACATTACCCCGAGAAAACAAAACCAAAGGTACCACCTGCAACAAAACACCGTGGTCCAGTTTCCAGAAACACAAACACACTTTTGAAAAGAACACGTTCACTGTTCTTAAAGCGAGAGGAACAACGAAGAGGGTGAAAAAAAAAACAAATTTTTAACGGGAAAAGCGACCTCAGCTCGGAATTCCGGATGTGTTCGGGTCCACCAAAGAATACGAATATATATATATAGGTCGCATCGCACTTGCAACAATGAGGCAACAGTGAAAATCGCCGAATTTTGCTCTGTCTTATATTCTTCTCTTCCCAGTTGCTGCGGAGAGTTAATCCAAGGAGAAAGAGACACCATCTTTCACGACTGGCACGTCGATAGCCTCGCCGCGACCTCCACCCATCGTAGCCCTGTTCTTGAACTCGGCCAATTGTTGCGAGCTGAGAATTTTTTCTTTCGCTTCGCGCTTTATTTTTTCTTCTTTTCTTCGTTTGTTTTCTTGAAGGTTAAACTGCCGGTGTTCTCTGACACTTCGGCGATTGTTGCGAGCTGGCCTGTCTTACGTAGTGCTTCATATTGCTTTGTAATCTTTTTTTTTTCGCGACGTCGCCTTGCTTCAATTTTTCGACAGAATAGAAGGAGTCGAAAGAAGTGGTGTCGAGGGAGGGATCATATGTTGGCATTCCACTTTGCGATCAACCATTTTCTTTCTCAGGTCATTGTTCCCTCTTTTTTTGCATCTTCTTGCTGCTTAGTGCAGACAAGCTTGGCAGAGAAAAGCAAAAAGACTCTGCCGGTTTGAGACGTTGCCGTAAACTTAAATGGACACTAAAGAAAAAAAATTGTTTGACATGTGTTAGTAAATTACAAAAAAGAAGTGAAGCAGATACAACGAATTCGATTCTACATACAGCGAAGCTATGTCGGAACACGATTTTGTTCACAACCATTGCTGAGTGCGGTATGTTCACATCTCTTGGCAATCAGCAAAGCAGACGACAAAGAAGACGGCACGGGCAAGAAAGCCCATTGAGCTGGCCGTAAACTCGGAACCGCGCGCTTCGTACGAATCGCGGAGCAACTTGGCGTTTTTCTAGTTATTTTCTTTCCCCCGCATCACCACCGCTGCAGCGCATGCGCGGAGGCAAGCGCCATCTGGTGACGGTGCAAGCAACCCAGCGGTGGTGACGTCACACGCGTGCGCTCTCTCCGCTGTGATTGGTTGGTTTCTTCGGCTAGAGAACAGCCACGCACCCCGCACCCACGGTCACGAAAGCCTGGGGAGGTTCCCAAAGACAAGGTTCGCTTTTACAACAGTCTTACCGTAAGAGATAGACCTTGCAAGCCAGCAAGGACGCAAAAAACGAAACAAAGGTGGCGACCCCATGCTGTGAAGTATCCATTATTTTTGTAGTACTCCTTATAGTATTCATTAATTCATTTATTCCCAGAACAAATTATTATTGAACTTGGAAGACCAACGTTATCGGCTGGGAAAAACAACCTTCCTCATGCAATGGTTCCTTGTCTTTCTTCGAAAGAGGGGAGGAGGGAGGTAGGAACGCACCAGCTGCTCACGACGTCATCGATTTTGACGGCACCTGCTCTGGCCCAGTGCAATTTTTTTGTAGGTAAGTATTGCGCAGTGTCTTCTGGAGTACTAAAATACGAACAATTTTCGAGAACCTGTTCCTGCTCCACAACAACCCAAATATGAAAACACACTTTCAAATCTATCACGTCAGACTGACGTATCGGCGCTGAAGCTTCGGCGCGTAATTCGGAAAGTGAAAAATTCGACACACATTTTCTCATTTCGTGATCAACCTGTAATCGAAAATGTAGTTAAGCTGCTTCTCTTCAGTGTTCCCTTAACGCGTATTTGGTAAACCTCTATCACACATGTTGAGTGTAAATCAGGAGGTAATCGGCCTTCGTGTGAACGAAGAGTTGCGATGCGATAGGTGTATCGGGGGTACATAAAATTCAATGGCAAGGACGCTGATGACCCTAGTTTCGAATATAGCGCGAATAAGCCTGTATCTCTTTTTTTTCATTTCTTTTCAAATTGTCGCCGAGACGTTGCCGTATGAAACTTTTAACTAGCAGACACACGCACATACGCAGTCATTTCTTGCAGAGAGAGAGAGAGATAAGGAAGGCAGGGATGTTAACCAGTCAGGAGTTTGGTTGACTACCCCACGCAAGGGGAAGGGAGAAGGGGAAGTGAGAGAAGGCAGACAGAGAAGTTATAGAGACGTGCACAGACAGTCATCGAGTCGAAGCCGCTAGTGCAAGCCAGACGTTCTCAGAAAGCCCAAATGTGCAGCGAGCGTATTAAGCTATGTACCGTTTGTTGTTTCACCGCGTAATTCTGTGCAGAACCATTGGCAAGGAGGTAAGTACAGATGGGCCAACTACATATAAGCGGATTCGTTGTACGAGTGCTGTTCTGTGTCTGAAGCTATACCGGTAAGACTACGACGACGACAACAGTACCCGCCGTGGTTGCTCAGTGGCTATGGTATTAGGCTGCTGAGCACGAAGTCGCGGGATCGAATCCCGGCCACGGCGGCCGCATTTCGATAGGGGCGAAATGCGAAAACACCCGTGTACTTAGATTTAGGTGCACGTTAAAGAATCCCAGGTGGTCAAAATTTCCGGAGTCCCCCACTACGGCGTGCCTCATAATCAGAAAGTGGTTTTGGCACGTAAAACCCCACATATTACGACGACGGCAGCAGCAGCAGCCGCCGTTGCCAGCGGCGGCATTCGTTCACAAGGCGGCGCGGCACGCGCCCGTTCCCTGCCGAACTTCCGAGCCTCAATGCTTTCGTGTTCAGGGGAGAAACCGAACCACTGCGTGCAACGTGTGTCACGCGATCCGCGAGTCCGACCGGCGGCCTTTCACACCCCGCAGGCGACGGCGACATCGATGAAACAGAAGCAGCAGCTGGCCGTCTCCCGTGGTTACAAACGACCCGTCTCACGCCGGCCATACGAATGCAGCCCCCCCCCCCTCCCCCCGGCGGAGGCCCGTCCCCGGCCACGTGCGGTGCACCTGTTGCTGCCGGGGCCCGATCGACGACTGCGGGGTTGGAAGAGACACGAATGCGGCGAAGCTCGGAGAGGCGCAACAGGGTGTTCATATCGAGCGCTTCAATTATATTACAATGAAGCTCTGTTATCGAACCGGCCCGGACGTGAAGGCTAGGGGTCGGCAGCGCAGACCCGGCCTTCTGCTTGGTGTCCCTTTGGGTGTGCAGAATAAGCGAGTGCCGGAACTATCGTTTCGAAATGCCGGCCCTATTAAAACGAAGCTGTGTAGGCAATCACTCCCGGGCGTTGTGGACCCTGTCCTGCAGCCGCCTTGATCAATGGCTCGCAAACGAGACAGCGCTCGTGTGACGAATCGGCGCATGTCTGGCCCCGTATGTACCATGTCTACTGATGTGCCGGTGGCCGTTTGGATTTACCTATGAAATTGCGAATCGAAACAACTGTACGTAAATATACTCAGTGCGTCAAATATTATAAGTCTTCAAGTGCATAATTTCGCCGTTAAAGCTACGCCCTCTGAGTGTTCTCTTCCGTGGGCTCTCTGCATCTGCATGCTCGGTCGGCTTCTTGCAGAGTAAAGTGCGCCGATCTCGGAGGTGGTGCAGTAGCACACTGAGCTGACCCTGACGCGAGGGCCTAACAAAGTCGGCCCGTCACGAAACCAGAGTTCATCGACGGTCGCCTGGGCCACTGGATCGGAGATCTCTGTGTACTGCCCGACAGGCACTCAATCGTTGCAACGCAAAACGCCATGCCCTAGGTGAACAGTTGTTAAAACATTTTATTAACTGATTTCGCCAGAAGGTCAATGTCAATGTGAAAAGTTCTAATGCAAAAACCCTGTGTCTGTCTTTTTTTTTTGCAATGCAAGACATGCACAATAATCACGGCACTTGTCCCGTAGTGCGTGTTTCTGTTTGTGTCCTCATTTCAGTCATGACGTCTGACTTATATTACAAATTACTGTGCTGTGTCAAGTTAGAACTGGTTCTGCCTAGACATAGGCATGGTTATTTCAGACTGCACGATCTGCATCTTCGCTATGTGCCTTATGTGGTGATATCGTTGGCGTTGAACTCTTCGTCTAGCTGCACCGGCATTTCGAAGAGAAAAACGCCCGGCATCCATCCATCCATCCTCCGTCCGTCCGTCCGTCCGTCCGTCCGTCCGTCCGTCCGTCCGTCCATCCATCCATCCATCCATCCATCCATCCATCCATCCATCCATCCGTCCGTCCGTCCGTCCGTCCGTCCGTCCGTCCGTCCGTCCGTCCGTCCGTCCGTCCGTCCATCCATCCGTCCATCCATCCGTCCCTCCGTCCGTCCATCCATCCGTCCATCCGTCCGTCCATCCATCCGTCCATCCATCCGTCCATCCATCTGTCCATCCATCCACCCAAGGTGGCGCACGATAAGGAAGCGCCGTCGCCCCTGATAAGCGATAGGGTCGAAGCACGGTTGATTTTTTCCCTTCAATGCATGGAAGAGAGAGAGAGAAAAAATTTATTCGGACCATCCAGGTGGTTGCTCTTGACGTCGAGTGGGTGGTGTCCTCCTTCCAGGACTCCACTGGCCATGGCTGCTCAACGTACTTGCTGGACGAGAGCTTCTTGTCCCACCAGGGTATCGCCGGTCCGCTGTACCTCCCACCGCTCAAATGACGTGCTAGGCGTCTTTAAGTGTTGAGGTTTGCCTCCGCACCCCAACGAGATGTGAAAGAGTGTAGGGCGTGTGTCGCCGCACCAGAGGCAGATGCCGCGATATGTATGTGGGAACATTTTATTGTATCTGTGTAGGTTTGGAAATGTGTTGGTCTGAATGGAAAAAAAAACACCGAGAATAGAAAGTAGTAACATAACATTTTCTTTGCGAGGTGTGTCTTTTTACGTAGTGTAGAAAGGCGCCTTACTAATGCACATCTACAATTATTTTATCTTCTTTTTTTTACTGAGTGGTAGAATCAAAGAGACAAGCAAGAAAGGCGCGGCGGAGGTGAAGGGGATACACTTGGGGGCAGTGTAACAGAAGAAAAAAGGACATTACGACGTCGCCCATTAATGAAAGCGGAGCGGCCGAATCCGAACGTCTTCGAAACATGAAGATCGGATTTGGTCTAGAGGCCGACCAAGACGCTAGCGAGAAGGCCACTGTGTGCCCCGGGAAGAAAAAGAAAAAAGAAAGTAGGAAAACAAACGCGCCCAGAACTCCGCTTGAAGAATGCTCATCACCGGCCAGTATAAGCGAGGGCCCCGAGAGACATCGGGTCGGATTTCCCGCCGGTTGTTAGCTTGCGCAGCAGCTGTAACAACGTTGTGCTTCGCTCCTCCTCGTCTCGTTTCCTATACTGCCATGTTTCTGCCTTTCTCCCGTGGCTTCTCCCGCGAACGGAAGACGTAATGCTTTTCGTAACGACGTCTCCTTGGGCAGAGCAACCTCTGTGTTTCTTCCTTATACCAGCGGAATGATGTTTTGGATAAGACGTTCGAATTTAGCGGAGAGGTTGGCCTGCCTGCCTGCCTGCCTGCCTGCGTGTATGTATGTATGTATGTATGTATGTATGTATGTATGTATGTATGTATGTATGTATGTATGTATGTATGTATGTATGTATGTATGTATGTATGTATGTATGTATGTATGTATGTATGTATGTATGTAGGTATGTATGTATGTATGTATGTATGTATGTATGTATGTATGTATGTATGTATGTATGTATGTATGTATGTATGTATGTATGTATGTATGTATGTATGTATGTATGTATGTATGTATGTATGTATGTATGTATGTATGTATGTATGTATGTATGTATGTGTGTGCGCGTGTGTGCGTGTGTGCGTGTGTGCGTGCGAGTGTGTGTGTGTGTGTGGGTGTGTGTGTGTGTGTACGTACGTACGTATGTACGTATGTACGTACGTATGTACGTATGTATGTATGTATGTATGTATGTATGTATGTATGTATGTATGTATGTATGTATGTATGTATGTATGTATGTATGTATGTATGTATGTATGTATGTATGTATGTATGTATGTATGTATGTATGTATGTATGTATGTATGTATGTATGTGTGTGTGTACGTACGTACGTACGTACGTATGTATGTATGTATGTATGTATGTATGTATGTATGTATGTACGTATGTATGTATGTATGTACATGCTTGTGTGTGCGTTACGTTTTCGGAAGGTGCGAATGTTTGCGTGATATTAGGCAACCACATATTTTTTTTTCTTTATCGACTGCCTGACCAAGTTTGTGTCGACAAGATGTTGAAACCTAGTCTAAAAAATACTCAGTCACGCGCACGCTGGACATGCACTAACACTAATCAGAGCGCATTGAACATTGAATAGCTTAGAGGGTTGCCTTCGAATTTGAGAAAATAGTCCAGCGATGAAGTGGATCCCGATGATTAAATTTGAGTGCCGTTCAAAAACGGCAGGATGCTCCGCCACTCCCGTAGAAGGTTGAGTAAACCACCGAGTTTAAATACCTACTTAGTTAAGTATAATCCAGCACACTGGAGCAATGGGAGGCACAACTCGGCAGCTCAGGCCAGAAGGTGCAGAAGGCTCTTCTGGGTCACGTTCGGCTGGCGGCAGACGCCAGTGGAGCCCTCGACTTGGGGCCCCACCCATCAAGCTCCCAACCCCCTATCCCCCCTTTCCCCAATTCAAAAAGTTATTCTCTTTCTCTCTCTTTCATAGCGGATGTCTCGATCTTGATTTGCAGCACAGTTCACGGGAATGACAACTGCTTCTGCCGGTACTGGTAGATTAAACACAACCCTCTCCACAAACACGAAGTCACTTGCTGTTTCTCTCGCATAGACATTGTAGCATGTATGGCTTCACGAATGCTAACGACACTCCAACAACTGAGAAACTTACACCATCGAACCATAGAACAGGGACTGCATATGTACTTTATAAGTGGCTGGTCCGGTACACTGTGGAGTCTACGGAAGCGGTCACCCCGACGCGTCCACCCATTTCGCGCACATCAGTGACAGATACGTTTCAATTGTACTCGTAAAAAAATGAAAAAAATAAAATAAAAAAGGCGCTGCAGCTACGGCATTGCTCCATGCGCGCATGTTGGGCCTCGCGGAACTCAACCAGTTCCAGAAACAGTCGTGTACGTAGTACATTCCCTGGCTCCTGATTTGAATATCTGTTCAGAAGTGCAGGGCTAACCGAGTTGCGAAGAAACTACCGCTGTAGCGGCTGCTGGTTTGGTTTCGCGTTTACCGAGTCATACTCGTTAGTAGTTGGATGGGCCAACAGCCCTGCCCATGACGCTTGTGGAGGTGAAGGAACGATCGCACATCCCTCTGTGGGATTTGCCCACCTTGCAGCGCCGG
The DNA here is from genome assembly GCF_038994185.2 of Dermacentor albipictus. Lineage (NCBI taxonomy): Eukaryota > Metazoa > Arthropoda > Arachnida > Ixodida > Ixodidae > Dermacentor > Dermacentor albipictus. The sequence goes on from NC_091826.1 coordinate 26,190,540, forward strand.
AGAAGTGGCAGCCGGGGACAACCATACAGGCCCTGGGAAGCCGGCCACTGTCGGAGTAAAATCTTTAAATCGCTTTTCCCTTTTTCTCACGTGCTGAGTAGCAAACCGGACTTATTTCTTGTTGATCTGTCTGACTTCACTTTGTTTTTGTCTTTCTCTCTCTCTCTCTTAAACACTGATTGCACTGACGTGGTCTGGTGACAGAGGAACGGCCAGTCTGACTCTGTGGACTCACGTTCGTTTGATCTCGGTAGGGGCACACTGATAATTAACTTGTTTTATTACTTTCGAAGTTGATCACGTCACGATAGGTGCGTAATCCCCGCCAACGTCGCATCACCGCAAAGTCAGCCAAGTGTATTATTCACTCTCAACCTTAAGGAGGGAAGATGATATCTTAGAGGAGATAAATAACACGAGAAGCAGCCAATGAAAGAAAAACAAACAAGCTAACAACGAAGAACCGAACGAACAACCGCACAGTCGATTGAACGAACGAACGAACAAAAGAAAGAGAGAAACAAAGAAAGAAAGAAAGAACGAAAGAAAGGAAAGAAAGAAAGAAAGGAAGAAAGAAAGAAAGGAAGAACGAACGAATGAACGAAAGAAAGAAGAAAAGAAAGAAAAATAGAAAGAAAGAAAGAAAGAAAGAAAGAAAGAAAGAAAGAAAGAAAGAAAGAAAGAAAGAAAGAAAGAAAGAAAGAAAGAAAGAACAAACAAGGAACAAGTAAGAAACAGCGACAACAAAAAAACCGGATGGCAAAAACGGCAAGAACGTGCTCGCGCGCGCATACCCGCACGCGGAAGGCACGCGCACAGCGATGCAGGAAGAGTTCGGAAGCGACGGCTAGTGCTACGGGAAGGGATTACGAGTGCTTCTCGAATCCGCTCAAAGCTCGGAGCACGTCTTTCGGGCGCTCGACATAATCTTCGAGCCCGCACTCGTGCCTCGCCTCGCTCGATTCGATTCAGAGTTTTCCAAAGCGAAGAAGAACACCCGCTAGCGAATAAAGAACTACCGCCTAGAAAGAGACTAAACCATACGCGAGCAAAAAAAAAATAAATAAAAATAAATAAATAAATAGAAAAAGAAACGAACAGTGTTCTTGGCAACTAGCACTAGCGCGAAGCCCGTCTCCAAAGCACTCTCGAATGTTGGAAATAAAGCTTGTTCTTAGAAAACTTAAAACGAGGGCCGCATTCTCGGTGTTTTCCTCTTCTCTTATTTCTCGGCCTTCGGAATTGCCCCGGTTCGGCGCAACAAGGAATTGTTCCGGAATGATGAGATAATGAAGCGAAAAAGCAACCTGCACCCGATACAGTGCGCGAGTGTTCTGCAGGGTCTGAACTGCCCACGGTAGCATCTGCCGGGGAGCTTCTTAATTAGGCTCCAAAACTTCATCTTTTCTTCATCGGTTGGCCGAACGTCGTTCGGGGCAAACGAGAAAGTGGGAGGGGGGGAGAGAAAGAGAGGAAAATAACGAAAAGGGCACGCAAGTACCGCACACACTCGAGTAAGAGCCGGAACCCGTGTAACAGGTGAACCCCTCGCCCCTCCTCCCCCCCCCCCCCAGCTCGAGCGAGATTAAGGAGATCCGAGGAGCTCGTTTGGGTCTTAGACGCGGTCATACGAATTAATAGACAACGAAACCAGATAGATGCGTAGGAAAAGGTAATTCTTACGTTTAACCGAAGTGCGTGAGGTGGATGGTAATTAAATCAAAATATAAAATTGTGATGTTGCGTGTCCAAATGCAATATATAATTATGAGTGAGGCATGCGTAGCGGACGGGACTCTGGCGGAGTTGTTTTTACCACGTGATGTTCTCCAACGTGCACCCAATGCACGGTACGCGAGCGCTTTTTTTTTAGGGGGGGACTCCGTCTTCATTGGAAAGGGGCCGCCTAGCACTTGATCGAACCGGCGACTTCGAGCTGAGCAGGGCAACGCCCTAGCTAGGTGATCTACCTTGCTGGTGTATACGAAAATGTAATTGGATGAAAAGACAACCTGTCTCCGGGAGTGGGGGGAGGGGGGGGGGGGGCAGGGGAGGTATCGAAGCCAAACCGTACTTTGCACATTACGCACGCGGGGCTTCATTAATTACGCAGATAGTTGAAAGAACAACGCGTGGGTCTCTTTGCTTCTTTTTTTTTTCATCGGGAGAATTCCCACAAGGTACATAATCTACGGCGTCTCTCTGTTTCTCTGGCTTTATTGTTTCTTACCTCGAAATTGACAGCAGGAATGTTGAAAAATAAAATAAAATAAAGATAGTGTAAGGTGAGCAAAAAGCATCACATCCGCTCATTTTCCTATTCACTCTGAGCTTTCGGAATGTAGCGTCTTCGGACATTTGTTTATTATTATTATTTGCGTAAAGCTCTATTAAACGGGACGGATGGCAACGGGGGAACGACTGTGTCAACCGAGTTCAGTGCCGAACCCACCCTGAGAAGCGGTAACAGCTGGTGACGGTGTTGGCGGACACGACTACGCTCTTAATGGCATTCCACGTTAGTTAAATTGAGAAATTTATACCATCTTGTTGGCAAATATCTTCTACTTAGTCTATTTCCTTTGCGCAACGAGATTACCAGTGTTGTATAAGCAGTGCTGGCACGAAGCTTTATCGAAGGAAGAGCCGACGCTCAGAAACCATCGGTTCAAGAAGGTTCCGCGTAGTCATCATCATCAGCCTATCTTATGTCCACTGCAGGACGAAGGCCTCTCCCTGCGATCTCCAATTACCCCTGCCCTGCGCCAACCAAGTGCAACTAGCGCCCGCGAATTTCCTAATTTCACCGCCCCACCTAGTCTTCTACTGTCCTCGACTGCGCTTCCCTTTTCTTGGCACCCATTCTGTAACCCTAATGGTCCACTGGTTATCTAACCTACGCTATACATGACCTGCCCAGCTCCATTTCTTTCTCTTGATCTCAATTAGAATATCGGCTATACCCGTTTGCTCTCTGATCCAAACCACTCTCTTTCTATCTCTTAACGTTATGCCTAGCATTCTTCATTCTGTCGCTCATTACGTGGTCCATAATTTGTTTTGAAGCTTCTTTGTCAGTCTACAAGTTTCTGCCCTATACGTCAGCCCCAGTAAAATGGCCTCATTGTGCGTGTTCCTTTTCAATGATAATGGTTAGCTTCCAGGCAGCAGCTAATAATGTGTGCCGTATGGGCTCCAGCCCACCTTTTATCTTCTGTAAATTTCCTTCTCATGATCAGGGTTCCCTGTGAGTAATTTATCTAGGTATAGGCCTATTCCTTCATAGACTCCACAGGCTGACTGGCGATCCCGAACTCTTGTTTCCTTGCCCGGCTATTCATCATTAACTTTGTCTTCTGCATATTAATCTTCAAACCCACTCTCTTACACTCTCTCTGTTAAGGTCCTCAATTATTCGTTGTAACTCATGTTGCTCAACAGGACAACGTTCTGCAAACCGACGGTTATCGAACGAATTTTTTGCAAAAAAATATGTTCTTCTTACTTTCTGGAATCTATGTACAGCCTGCTAGTAACAGCGCAAAATCTAGACAAGAGACGAGACAAGAAGACATCACTAGCGCAAACTTTCAACAACGTTTATTCCGAAAGAAACACGGCTTCTTTCAACAACAATAAACGTTGTTGAAAGTTAGCGTTAGTGGTGTCTTCTTGTGTAGTCTCTTGTCTATATTTTGCACTGTTACTAGCAGGATGGAAAACCAACAAGCCCAAGCTGCTATTCTAGCTATGTACAGCGAGATGACGAGTGCGTGGACGGGCACCAGGCACGTTATGCGCATGCGCAAGCGAATAAATTCATTATTCAACAATGTCGTTCACTGGTTTTGTAGAAAGGGATCACGTAGATCACGTGCGGTCGGAAAATTGGAACCGAAATTGCCCGCTTTCGCGCAGAAGGGCCACTGCACCTCACTAAGATCGTTGAAAAAAATAAAGTGCAGCCCATACGCGAGTGTATACGGTAACAAAAGCACTGGAAAAAAAATTACTGCTTTGAGCTTCCCCTTTTCGCGGTGTCATAAGCACACGCGCGCACCGCTTCTATGTTATTTTACAGAAAACGTACGTTTCCGCCAAATTTTATTCACTAAGCAAAGTTTTTTTTTCGTATACGTGGCACACCTTTTTATATTTACGCAGCAACTTGTATTACGACTCAAGGCAAGCTTATGGGAAGAAAAAAAAGAAAACGAGACAAAGAGAAAACACGTAGGTTGAGTTTCGTTTTTCGCTTTAATAACTCAAAAACGGATCTCGCCGGGAGCGAATGAGCCTGAGAAAACTGCGAACAAAAAAAAAACATGTTCTGCGCTGCAAGAATTCCGCGCGGTCGCACCCCTGCCTTTTTTCATGCACTAATTACTTCTCGCGTACAATTTTACGGCAGGAAAGCCAGAAACGTCAGCAGCGTGCTGGATAGCGTCTCCGCTCCGGTCACTAGGTTGTCACGGCCACGATGACGCATAAGCTCCTGCTGGTCAGCCAGAGGGAAAAACCACCTCTGTGGCGACGATCGACCCGGTGATGCTGCCGTGTTTGTTCGAATATAACGGGATCACGGAATTTCCGGGCACCTCGAGATTTGAAAGAAAACGTTTCCGAACGGATAGATGTTGACACGCAAGTTCTCGAAGGGAACAGAAATTCAGTACATTACAATAAAAAGACGTAATCCATTGCTAAGAGGGCGTTTATTTCTTTGTCTATGCCCTCAACATCGTCTCGGAGGTTAAAAGGCCATGATTTTTTTTTAATTGAGTGAGGAGTACGTTACAGGCCATTAGGAAGCCATTGGGTTACGGGGGATTACAGTTACAGAAACGCATGACAAGCATTATTTTTCGTTTCTTTATTTCATTTATTAAGCACAAGCAATTTCTGCTACGTTGTACTTGGTATCCCTGTTTGTTGGCTTCTTAGATATGACTAATAAAAATCGAGTCCCTCGGTTAACCCCCTTTCTTCTAGTTATTCACGGTTACTTACATTGGAAACACCTAAACTAACGAAGCACCTATCTGCATTTGGCAATTCTTATTCCATACAAGATACGATAACGTCTCACTTTTGGCACTATCTGAACTAACGTACGTTCTCCAGTGACATAGCACGGGATGCAGCTGCATAATTGTGCCATAATTAGCATGTCCGGCTAGCCTTCTCATAGCGCAAGACTTATCGGCTTGAGTATTTACCGTTATATATATCTATAGATTTTCCGGGGGATCAAGTAACTGCATAAAATTAAATAACTTTCACTTCTAGTAAGCACACTTGCGCTAATATATTAACCCCGTCATTTTCACACACTGACATGTGTTTGCACGCATCCCATTCTACAACGCGAGGCCTTCAGCGTTCTGTATATATTCACACAGAAACTCGGCACGTTATTGTTGTCGTCGCGCTTTATTGTGACAGCAATTATACGGACGCTACAGGCGAACTTATGGTGTTGCGTCACCCTCGCCACGACTTTCCATACAGAGTCCAGGTGCACTAAGGATGACCGGCCCGAGCAGCGCATGTTGCGGGTGCGAGGACAAGGGTGCGAGAGTGAGCCCAGTTAAAGCCCCTTAAACTTCGTAAAGTAGCGACACTCTCCTCCTCCGCCTTCACTCCTCCTCGGTTCTCCTCTCTTTCACGCGCCCTGCTCGGCCGTGGCGCCTCCTACACTGCTCGAGCGTAGCAACGGCGCCAACACGTGCTCCTCGCCACTCCGCAGACGCTTCTCGAGCAAACATGGCGCTGATGCACGGCGCGAGGGCCCACGTGACGCTATTAGGCCAATTGCGACGCGGCGTCGTCCTCGGCCAGAGCAGGCGAGGAGGAGGCGGCGCTCTTGAAAGCGTGGCACTACCTTACGAAGTTTAAGGGGTTTTAAGCCCAGTAGGTGGGCGGCTAGATGCGTGCCGCCTTTGCATGCGTCCAATGGTGGAGATCACGCGGAGATCCTCCTCTAGGCAGTCCGCGGCTGTCCGCGCGGCTGCGCGCGTGCGCGACCCGCGCGCCGTCTGTTGGCGGTTATCTGGGGCGGGTGCCTGGGCTAACGGCGAGCCCAGATGGCCGGTGGCTCCATGCCTGCTGTCTTTCCGCCGCGCGCCTGGTGTTGGTGGTCACGGGATCCAAGTCTCGGGGACGCGCCGGGGCGAGTGGCTGGACGAAACTTTCCCTCCTTGCCGCCGGAAGGAAGGAAGGAAGGAAAGATAAAGTGGAGAAGGAAAGGTAGGGAGGTTAACCAGTTTAGCTTAACCTGTTTGCTACCCTACACATGGGAGAGGGATGGGGGAGATTAAAGATGGGGAAGGGGGAGAGGGAGAGAGCACATAGCACAGCACACACACATCGTCCGTTGGAGTCCATCAATCTGGCGTGGTACGTGACATCACTCTCACAGCCGCTTGTCCAATCCCGTCTCGTTCAAAAACCGAAGTATTCCCTTTGTCGCCTTCACCTGGGACGTCTTCTGTCGGCGGCATGTGAAAATCGTGTCGAGGGACAATGGTCTACTGTCAAGGTGCGCTAGAACAGATGCCAGGGACTGTCGCTGAACATTATATTCAGGACAGTCGCACATAATATGTTCCAGGTTCTCCTCGCAAAGACCCTGCCGCCGGAACTTCTCATCGCGCCAGCGTTGTCACAACGGGTGTTTGCGATCATTCAGGGAGGGCTGTGCGCGTTTGTTCGTGCTCGCGTGACGCCGTGCTTTTTTTTAAATGCGTGCCATCATATGGCCAATCGGTCGAAAAAATCCAAGTGAAACCATAAAACCCCTTTCCCAATACAGGGCGAGAATGTAAAGCCGGAGAGCTCCTTTTCCAATACAGGGCGGGAATGCGCAGTTTAATCCCATTGTGTTGACAGCTGCCATCCGGAGTACAGCGACAAACGACTCATTGCCTGCGATAAATATGGACGCGCCGGCGCAGAGCGTTCTACGGGCTCATCCGCTTTCGCCGTTCCCACTAAGCCATATACGTAGGAAGGAGGCGTTAAACCTAGGCCAGAAATACTTCAGCTTATACTAAAACAGTGATAGCAAGCAGTACGAGACGCCCCGGTAAAGACCCAACCAGTGAGGATGGTTGATGACTAAAGCAGACCCAAAACGAGAGGATGCGTTAAAGAGAGGCAAAGCTACATTCGGAATGCAAATATGAGCCTCTGACTGCTCGCACTCCTAGCGCATATATAAATAAATAACGCATACTACACCAGCGCAACCCCTCACACATTCCCGCCACGCATAATGGATTCTTCACCACGCCGACCGACATTGTATACTGCAATCTGTACGACCGATAAAACTACAACCCTTACATCTAGATGTCGACCACTTTTCTACCGCTTTCAATGTTTCAACTTCCGAAAGAGGGGGTGGGGGGGGGGGGTGCGGAACTGCGACATTTTTCTTTTAGCCGTTATCGTTACATTGGTTGACGTCGTTTCTTTAAAAGTCTTCATTTACATTTTTACCCTTAGAGGCCTGCGTTAAACGGACCTGGGATTAGGCATGGGTGCACGCAGAAGGCACGGGTAAGGATCGGCCGTCCCCGGTGAGCGGCCAACTACATGCGAATGAACACGGTACTCCTCAGCGAAGCTGTCAGCTCGCGCAATAAGGAACCCAATTTTTGAGGCGCGACATCGGAGATACGCCTTATTCGTCTCCTTCGCGTATTCAATTTCCGCCTCACGTCGTAGATGTCGACAGGTGCGCTCCCTGCGAAGACGCGCACAGAGTCGCCGGCTTCCTCTTCCTTTAGCCCGAACGAGCTTGTGCAATACCATCGCGAGTTGCCTGTTGTAATTTTCTACGGGAACAGCGCGAAAAGAAAGGAGGGGGGGGGGGGCAGAAACAAGATGCAGACGACGCATCGTGTTGCAACGAATAATTACGAATGGTTACGCAGTAATCGATATTACCGGAACACTAAAGAAAGAAACAACAATCGAGGCTTTATTAGTAAATGGGACTTCTACAACACGTAAATCCACAATTACAGCGAGATGCAGCTTTGTAAGCTAAGCAAGACTGGTGGCGACGCCCTCTGTAAGTTCGCGCACTGGTCCGCCATGAAATAATAGATTTCTACGGCGTGTGCTCGAGCCTAGTTAAGCTTTTACTGATAAATATAGACTAGATCGCACACCTAATGAATCCAGGTCTGAAATTAGCAAGTTTCAAGAGCTTTCAATGAGCCCAATGCGCGAACAGAAAGCTGATTGAGCGCTGTTTTACAATTACCCCTCTCTCTCTTGAACACACACACACACACACACACACACACACACACACACACACACGCACGCACACACACACACACACACACACACACACACACACACGCACGCACGCACGCACGCACGCACGCACGCACGCACACACACACACACACACACACACACACGCACGCACGCACACACACACACACACACGCACGCACGCACGCACGCACACAAATATTTTGAAATATGTGACGTCGCGCTCACGCACGGCCCTGATATTTCAGTGCAAAATTATGCAGGTAATATAGCTTTGACCTTCATTTTCTTTTATAATAGTTAGCCTCTTATGTCGAAATTAACGAACATATACCTTTGAAAGGACAGTTTAAAGGCTTTAGCGTCATTTTAGGGAACGATATGGTTGGGGAAGAAGTTAAACTTAATTAGCACGAATTGGTGTCATAAATGCGGTCACAACTTTAGAATTCTTTACGAGGTGCGTCCAAACAAAGGCGTGACGTCACAAAAGCGACCCAATGTAATTTTGCTGACACATCTATGAAATTTCTCCCTGAGATTGATCACAAAGTTTAAAAAAAACAGTTACCAAGGGGAACTCTGTCAATAGGAGCCTAAAGCATGACGCTTCAGACAGTAAGTAGACGACGGTTAGTACGTGGACTTGCCTAAACTTCATGCGTCCGGCTTCAAACGGATTTGCGAAGCTTTTAGTCAGAGATGTTCCTCACAGTGTGCTGGCTCTCCGAGAAAGACGTTGATCCGTAGCCATTACATCCCGCCATTTCCACACGTACAACAGCACGGCAGCACTGGCTGTAGCTCCAGGTAACCATAAAGAAAACTACATTAGGCCGAGTCAAGTAGCAGACGACACCCAGCACAAAAATGGTGAAAAAAGAAAAAAGAAAGAAAAAGGAAATGAAACAACACGCGCCACTAAGTGTTTTGTGTCATCTTTCCAGAAAACTGGCACAGCGCAACAAGGTACAGCCCAATCCTCAACCCTAGTCTTCTCTCAACCCTAGTCGTCGTGTTTTGTGTCGTCTGTCCAGAAAACTGGCACAGCGCAACAAGGTACAGCCCAATCCTCAGCCCTAGTCATCTCTCTCTCTACAAAAACAGCATGGCAGCACTAGCTTTTGATCCAGGTAATTATGAAGGAAACTACATGAATCAGAAGTAAGACGCAGCCGACACACAGCGCGAAGGCGGCGAAAAAAAATTAATATATGAAACAACAGAACAGACGAAGTGTTTGTGTCGTCTGCCTCTTCATTCTGTCACGCATGCGACACCAGTGAAGTTAGGCTACGGAAGAAACCAGCCCGAACCCTAACTCTCCTCGTTGTTTTCTCGTTTTGCCCATGCACAGCCATATTTCCAGTCCCGCTTGTCGAAACCATGGTACTCTGCTCTGAAACAGCTCGGCTAACACGCCCTTTAACCTAGTTAAAAGCGAATGGAATTACACTCGCTGCTTCCGCTCTCAAAAGTCTTTTAAGAAAATTAGTGAGAGGGGATGAGGGAGACAGGAGAGAGATAAAGATACATGTGCAAACGAACAAGAACCCGTACCCCCCTCTGGCATCGCGGAAGAAGTTGCGTTTCCTTCGACAGGGCTTGCAGAGCCACGCTAATTAATTTACCACTCGTGCGACAGCTACGATACAGAGTGGCCTTAAGTAAGCTGGAAGCTGTTGCTGTCAGCCACTTAGGGCCCCAGCGAGCGAACAAGAACAGCGGACAGCATAATGAAGTGCGTATTAAGCAATTTTTCTTTTTTTTTGTTCTGTTTAGGTGATCATAGGTCGGAGCTTTTACCTCCTTCATTTCTCTGTCGTTCAAGAAAGGTTGCCTGCTTCACAAAGGATCCGCTAGCATTTTCCACATACTGTAAAGGGGCACTGGGTAAGAGCACTAAATCAGTTAACGCTGATAATGTTTCTTTTAAATTTAATTTTTGGTAATTTCGCGGTAATGCGCCCTTTATTACAAAAGAGAACGAAGGCGACAGCTCTATTTTATGAATTTCTCTTCCGAAGCAACAGCATCGGCACGTCAGGGTGACGTCACAGATTTCAAGCTGTTCTTCTCGTACTGGGGCAGTTTTTGAACCAGTTAGGGTTTTTGAAGCTCGTCAAGTTTTTTACACTACACTAAGCTTAGCCGTTGGCTCTGTTAGAATATAGTGTGAGCTATCTGCACAGATCACACACACACACACAAAAAAAAATTAACAGGGCTCGAGCAGACGTCGTCAAAATCGGTGACTTCACACCGCGGAGCTCTAGTAGGTGAACTTCACGATGGCGTCGCCACCAGTCTTATGTCTTGCGTCTTTGCTGGTTTACAAAGGCTCCTCTCACTGTAAGAATGGCTTTTTCCTGTGTACTCTAGGTCGGCAATTTATTAGTGCTGATCTTATATATATATATATATATATATATATATATATATATATATATATATATATATATATATATATATATATATATATATATATATATATATATATAAACGAGAAGGAAGGGGGGTTAACCGAGGGACCCGATAATTATTAGTCATATAATGAGAAGCCAACAAACACTGACACCAAGTACAACATAGGGGGAATTGCATGTGCTTAATAAATGAAATAACGTAATGATAAATTAATGGAAATTAAAGTGGATGAAAAAACAACTTGCCGCAGGTGGGAACCGAACCCACAACCTTCGCATGTCGCGTGCGATGCTCTACCAATTGAGCTACCGCGGCGGCGTTTCCCGATCCACTTTCTTGGGTATTTATGTGTACTAGTAGAACCCTGGGAGTGTTAGCCCTGGGAGTGTTAGCCTTTCGCGACATGCGAAGGTTGTGGGTTCGGTTCCCACCTGCGGCAAGTTGTTTTTTCATCCACATTAATTTCCATTAATTTATCATTACTTTATTTCATTTATTAAGCACATGCAATTTCCCCTATGTTGTACTTGGTGTCAGTGTTTGTTGGCTTCTCATTATATGACTAATAATTATCGGGTCCCTCGGTTAACCCCCTTCCTTCTCGTTTATTACATAACGAGGGTCTCGAATCCGGCAACATTGATGCCTTCAGGTAGCATATGTGGGTTTATTGACCAGTTGCCTTCTCCCGAAAAGATCACGTTCTCGGGACGCCTGCGGCAAAAAAAGACGTTCCACGTCCGCCGCCAAGGTCTGTGTGTGGGGGCGCTGGCTAACACTCCCAGGGTTCTACTAGTACACATAAATACCCAAGAAAGTGGATGGGGAAACGCCGCCGCGGTAGCTCAATTGGTAGAGCATCGCACGCGACATGCGAAAGTTGTGGGTTCGGTTCCCACCTGCGGCAAGTTGTTTTTTCATCCACTTTAATTTCCATTAATTTATCATTACTTTATTTCATTTATTAAGCACATGCAATTTCCCCTATGTTGTACTTGGTGTCTGTGTTTGTTGGCTTCTCATTATATGACTATATATATATATATATATATGTTAGTGCCCCTTCGAAACGCACATTTGTCACTATCGTTCTGTAGATCTTACTGTATACTGCCCAGCACGAGGTTCCGGGTGTGATTCCAGACCTCAGCGACCGCGTTTCGATGGGAACAACATGCGAAAACACTCGTGTACATTGCTTTAGGTGTACATTAGAGAAATTATTCCGGAGCCATTTATTACACGGTGCCTCTCGTAATCCGTTGTAGAGTTAGTTTTGAAACGTTAAACTCCATTATCCGATCTTTCTCTGCTTTCCTAAAGAAGAAACGTTAGGGCAGTTCGATTTATTAGCCAAAATAATGAACCGCGTGCCTCTCCAAGAGAAAGATGTCCGTGAAACAAAACCACTTAATTAAACGAGTGGCAAAAGATTCTCGAGACCTCACATTCCTAAAAAAACGGAAAGAAAGATTTAACACGGCGGGAGAAACAAAAATAAGGCAGGAAATTGCTTGATTCATCAGTTTGCTAATGATATATTCAACTTCCGCTGTCATTGGTCCCGGCCCGTAAGACCCATCCGACGTCAGCAGCAGCCCCGCCCACCGTGAGAACTTAATTCCGATGCCAAGTACTTTGCTGGACGCTCCACCGCTTTCTGCTTGCAGAGGGCTAATCCCCTGCATCGACTCGCTGTGCGAGCCCTCCCCCCCCCTCTCCCCCTCCCTCACCTTAATTATTGCAGGACAGCGCCCACCGGCTAGCACTGTATTTTTCAGCCGCCAAGTTTCTCAACGGACCTTCCAGTGCGCTTCCGGCAGAAAAAAAAAAGAAACAGTTTGACGTCATGGCAAAGTTTGATTTGACCTCAATTCTCCTTTCGTCCTGGTACACGCTAGCAACTAATTCGGCTCGTCAGGATTTGTGCCAGACTTTTCGAGTTACCTTCTTTCACACGCACTCGCATGAACTTCTGTTTCACTGCAGTTTCCTTGCTCGCGTGCCGTGTAATGCGCGAAGAGGTCGATAATTATGCACATATATAGCGTGCAGCTCAAGCACCTGTATATTTTGCACCGACAGACATTAAAGCCAGAATTTCTTGGTTCTGAGACGTTTGGTTGACTTCCATGTCTGCTGATGAAAAAACAGATATGCGAATCCATTGCAGATTTTGGAATCTGTGTGCTGCGAAGCGTTCGTGAAGTGGGTAACGAAACGGTTTAAAGTTGCCCATTTCATTCCTGCGTCCTTGACTCAGTGCGAACCTTCCACAGAAGGCGTACCTACACCTTCTCTCTCCCTTCTTACTCTTCCCCTTCTCCCTTCCCCCAGTGTAGGGTAACCAACCAGACTATTGACTGGTTAACATCCCTGCCTTCCTGTATTCTTCTCTCTCTCTCTCTATCTCTTCCACTGAGCGCGAAGCTGTGCTCTCTTTCTCTTCCTTTCTATTTCTCTCCCTTTCCCTCTATCTCTCCTCTCTCTCCCTCTCGCTCCCTCTCTCCCTCTCTCTCTTCATCCCCATACCCCCCTCCCCCTTTGCAGGGTAGCAAACCAGACGTGCGTCTGGTTAACCTCCCTGCCTTTTCTGTCTTCTATTTCTCTCTCCCTCTCTGGCGCAACCAAAAGTGGCACAAAAGCATCTGCGCTCCGCACCCATTCTATGCAATATTACAAATTTTGTAATGGCTCGTATTTCTTCATTTCTTAGTTATTTTAAATGTACCACCCGTTTCGTGGCCAATTGCCCATTGCGGGCCGGTGGTGCCATAGCGCGGAAATAAATCTGATCCTTAGTACGCGACAATCATCTCAAGAAATTTGTATGCTATAGACGCATACGTGAGATTGTGGCCTAATGATCAGGAAGTGGTCATAGAAGGGTTAGAAAGGTTTGCTTTATTGAAAGCATTGTGCTCTCGACGTCGTACATTCGTTGCAAATGAGGAATTTCAGGTATAATTTGTTTTATCACTGAGTAATTCCGTGAAAAAAAAATTCACCCACGATTGCGATACTACCCAATGCGAAATCACGCGCAGTTCTGTACGTGTTCTTATTTCGCGATATATGCTGAGGCAAATAATCCGAGACAGACATGTAGCAGAGTTGTAAGTCGTCGAAAATCTTATCTGCCGGTTGAGCGCGTCGGCTTTTGTAAATGATTCATCGAAGGTTCCGTTGTAATCGCTGGTGCCGCGTAGCTTCCAGAAAGTACTACGTGATTCCTGTCGCGGATACGATCAGATTACTAAACAACCGCAAGCCATGACAATCGAAACGGGCGCGAACGAGATCAAACCAAGCAAACCAAACATGCGCGTGCACAAAGCCGACGCGAGCAGACGATAACGCTGAACGGGTGGTGCAGCCGAGACCAGATACTCGCAAGCATTGAGTGGTCCAGCGGGTCCGCATGAGACCAGTTAATTAATTAAATTATTGGGTTTTACGTGCCAAAACCACTTTCTGATTATGAGGCATGCCGTAGTGGATGGGTGGATACAACTTCCTTGTACGTCCGGCAAGGTTTAACGCGACTCGGGCTCACGTCTCCCACGGGGGAACGTCAAGGCCCTGCCTCAACGCCACCTCACGGGCTTGCTGGACTGCCCACATGTGGATTCTGAGGTCTGAGCTGCGCAGAGCGGCGGCCCACCTCGACGACAGGGTCTCCGGAGTAACTGCCATCCCTCCTATACCTTCCCTAATCCATTCCGTCTGAAGCGTATCTTCCCAGATAACCATCAGGACGACACGTGCAAATTGTGCCAGGAAGGACCAGCAACACTCAAACACATGCCGTAGTGGAGGAATCCGGAAATTTCGACCACCCGGGGTTCCTTAACGGGCACCAAAATCCAAGTGCACGGGTGTTTTCGCATTTCGCCCCACTCGAAATGCGGCCGCCGTGGCAGGGATTCGATCCCGCGACCTCGTGCTCAGCAGCCCAACACCATGGCCACTGAAGCAACCACGGCGAGTGAGACCAGTTTCCCGCGCCCACGTCACTGAAGGAGCCACTCTCGCTGGTCTTCGACGTTCGCGGCTCGCTTCTTTCATAACCGGCTTAGCGTTCGCTCTTTTATCTTCTGATGTGCTCGTTCGGTCGGTTACGCCGACACCGACGCCGACGCCAACGTTCGCCTCGGGAGAGAGAGAGAAAGAAGTTTAATGACACGAAATGCCGAGAGGTCGGCCTGAGGTATATTCCTCTAGCCAGCTACTCGGCATTGGGGGAAGGGGAAGAGGGAAAGAGAGAGAGATTCTTGGTTTGGGAAGGAAGAACGTGGGGTAAAGTGCAGCACAGTAACTGTCTCTCAGATGAGGACACCTCAACCGCACTGCACAGGGAGGGTAGGGGAATAGATAGAGGGGTGAAGGAGGGGCGGCGGCGGCGGCTAGAACGCCGTGCGCGGACAAGTCGGTGGCCTTCGCTTATGAGGCGCGGTGACGCGCCTAGTCGTGTCGGAGCAGAGCTTCCTGCGCAGCCAGAGCCGCGTCACACATTTGACGAACGTTGCCGTCGATGGCTGGGCACTGGTCGAGTAGGGCCCGCAGTGCAGTAGCGAGAGCGGCTATTAGCGCGGAGGGAAGAAAGAGGTGCATGATGGGTGACGATAACGATAGAAGGAAGATGTAGAACATATGGCAAGCAATTTGGCATGCTCAAAGTCTGCAATCCAGGCCCGTAATTTTTAAAAAGTTCAGTAATGCCTTGATGTCCTTGAAACTCGACTGGGCGTCTGGCCAAGGGCCTAAAATAACGTCCTCCGACAACGGTGCGCTGGCGAACGGGCGCCTAAAAGGTGCGCTCTAAAGCAAGGCCAGCAACCTGGACCCCTATGAGGGTTGTAGAGAGAGAGAGAGAGACAGAGGAAAAGGGAAAGGCAGGGAGGTTAACCAGAGTAAAAGATCCGGTTTGCTACCCTACGCTGGGGAGAGAGGGGAGGGGGAGGTAAAGTGGTAACAAAGTGCTCCAAGTGTTACTGTGCTGTGCGGTGACAGTATGCGGTGACAGTGACCGATTGTGATTGTGTGTCGATGCTCCTTTCTTTCCTTATCCCTACTTTGAGGGTTGTAAGTTAATAGTGCCGTTGTGCGTACAGGCTATCTGACAAGACAGCAGGCGCAACCAGCCAGCAGGGAGGATCACGAAAGTCCGGGATGGTTCAGAAAGAAAACTTCGCTTTGAATGGAATGGAAAAAATGGCTGTGGCTTAGCTAAGGTTAAGCCCAGGATGCGAAGCATACTAGCCTTTATTTTAGTTGTTGAACCACTGTTTAGGCTGGTGAACTGCTGTTGCTTGGCTATATTTGGTTCGGCTAGACGAAGAAACAACTCACGCGTTACTCTGCTTCGCCTTCAAGAGTGGAACGCGACAGCGTTCCCGTCGACCCGCCAATGGGTGTAAGACAACGGGCTACGGCGCAGCGACTACGCACCCCGCATTGGACGCGGTGAGCGTCGAGCAACGCAGCGTTCGGCGCGGCAACGAAATGTGCGCCTGAGCAAGTGACGCACGCCTGAGCCTTAGAAACAGCTCGTTTCTAAGGCAACACCGCATTCACTAGAGGCGCTTTTGTACCGCTCTGAAGCATCGTACTCGTGGCTCAGTGGTAGCGTCTCCGTCTCACACTCCGGAGACCCTGGTTCTATTCCCACCCAGCCCAACTTGCAAGAGTTGAGCCAAAGCCACCTAGAATATCAGTCTCTGTAGCACACCGCAACCTTCGCTTCTCATTCCAACGAGCAGCTCTGTCTCCAGGAGGCACCTCACCTCGTGAGTGTCTAGCAGAGGCAAGCGCAGCTGCTTATATACCGCCGCGACGCCGCGAGCGACGGCGCGAGTTGGAGCCCCGTTTCTCCTCTGTCGTGACGTCACGGTGTCACGTGGTATTGAAGGCGACACCGCCGCGCCTGGGGAGCTGGGTTGAGCTCTCGTAATATGCTTCGCATGAAACTGTATTGCTCTATATCTCAGAGAGATTGGCGGTGGGCCGCTGTCTTCATGTCTTGAGTCCTGGCCGTGTCACAGGGTCGGCGCCCCTATTCCAGGGCACCGCTGAGTCTTGCTGCCTCGCAGGCGTGCTGCACAATCGCCCGTTGGGCTGCGAGCTCGCTGCTGGTGAGCAGACCCTCCCATAGTTCCGCACTTGGGTTATTTACTTTATAGAATGAGAAATTACGCTTGCATTCCCACATGATGTGGTATAACGTGGGGGTTGCCCCGCACCACGGACATGTATCCCTGTACTGGGTAGGGAACATTTTGTGTAGTGTGTGCAGGTTGAAGAGCGTACCTGCTTGCAGTCTTCGCCAGCTGACTGCCTCGTGTTGTGTGAGTGATGTGTGGGGTGGGGGGTATTTAACTCTCCTTCCTCTGTAGTGGTTAAGTATTTCTGCATACGTCGGCTCCACCGACGCGGGTTTGACCGAGGAGCGGAGTTTGACAGAGAGCGAGTTTAGTCTTGGCACGTACAGCTCCATCATCCAATTCGAGTTTAATGCTTCTGCCACGATGCGACGTGCCATGTGAGGCAATGACTAGGCTCAACCTTCTCAGAGGCTATGAAATATAGCGCACAACAACGCCTCAAGCAAGCACTTCTCCCTTTGTGTTTCGTGCACTACGCAGACAAACAGCAGTGGTGCACGCAAGGTAACGTCTAACATCCACTCACGACGCTTGCATTGGAAAAAAAGCTTTGAAGAAATTAAACATTCTCGGTCAACATCACCGCTAATTAACATCAGTTAAAGCAAACAGCTCAGAAAACTTCGCTCACATCGATTCCCACACTGCGTGGGATCTGCATAAAATTTTCGCCACTCTCCTTCTCTTTTCATTTGCATTAATTTTCGTATGTCTTACATTCGTGTCGCCACAAATCAAGCCACAGTCCGCGCAAGGATATGCGACTCAGCAAACCTTCTTATTTTAGTGGTTTGCTTTGAAGGTTTGCTCCTCTCACGGTTCTTCTGACGTGCATTTATTCCAGCACTAGCGAACTTTGCGAATAGGCTTACGGAATCGGCACGCTTGGTTCCTGGCCCGCGGAGCACGGTTTCCGCTTATCCAAGCGAAACCACTCGCGCGCGCCATCGCAAAATTCAAGAGGCGATTGGAGGAGAGCAAGTGGGATAGGGGAGGGTGGAGGGGAGGGTGGGAGTGAGTTCGAGAGAGCTTAAGTCTAGGAAGCAATCTGGCCTCCACGGCCCGGAGTGCAGAGAGCGCTAGCGCAACGCTCGAAGCGCATTTACATCGTATTAGGGTCGACCAAATTTAGCAGCTCGCGCTTGCAGGTGAGGTGGAGCGCACGGCGTTCGACTCCGGCGCGTTATGCAGATCAGCAGGCCGGGATTAGGGAGGCCCGCTGCGCTGGCGTAAAGGACTGGCGTAAAGGTGTGTGCGTGCGCGCGCGTGCGCGCACACACACACACACACACACACACACGCACACACACACGCACGCACGCACACACGCACGCACGCACACATGCACATGCACACACACACATATATGCGTATGTGCAGTCGGCCTCAAAACTTTACGTACCACGGGAGCTGAGGCTGAGCAGAGTATTTTCGCAGCGTGCCGGTTTTAGTGGCCATGGTAATGAGGCGCTGGAAAAATTCCACCTTTCCTGACATTCACCATTTGTTTAAACGTTCAGCGGGCAGTGCACATACGTACACGCGCATGCGCACTCCTGTAAGTCGACCACTCAGCGTAGATGAAGGCCAGCGGTCCACTCAGGTGAAGACCACTTAATTATGCGTCGGAAAGCCTCCGGTAAACAAACGAGACTAAACATTAGATGCTGTGTTGGTCAGTCGGTTGGTCCGTCGGTGAGTATGTAAGTAAGTAAGTTGGTCAGTCCTTCGGTCAAATGGTCAGTCAGTTGGTCAGTCCTTTGGTCAACTGCTCAGTCAGTCAATTGGTCAGCCTAACAGTCAGTTGGTAAGTCAATTGGGCACTTTGTCTGCTAGTAGGTCACTCGGTTGGTGAGTCAGTCGGTTGATAAATAAAAAATAAATAAATAAATAAATCTAATATTAGTTTAACAATCAATAAATAAATCCTTCAATCAATTAGTCTTTAAATCAAGCAGCCAATCAATGGTCTTTCGATCATAACGTCATAGAGGTACACAGTGATGCTTTAAGCAGGACTCTGAGCGCTAGGCCCTGTACGGGGACGTCGTATTTCTTTACCTTATAAAGCTTTCTTTCTTTCCTTATTTTCGGAAGCCGTTATCTTCCCAACAGAAGAGTATTTACACTATCCATTATATATCTATATTCGATTGCTGGTGCTGCAAGTGTGTGGCTAAACGTCTAACTAAATGGATCAAGGCCTCCTGTCCACGTTAAGAAAACGTTGCTTGCACGTTCTAAGTGCGCATCAAATTTGAAAGAAAGAAAAAACAACAACCAAGCAATGGTTATTGTCAAGTTACTGAAGACGCTACAGAACGTGAACCTTATTTCAAGGGAGTGCTTTGTCTGAACCACGCACCTGCAAAACACGTTTTAAATCGAATGTCGACTCCCAAGACATTAGACTTCCAATGCGATACAGTTTCCTAGTGCTACGATAACATTTTCACACGTTTTCAGATGACTGGATGCTGGCGCTTCACGCGTCTTAATTAGAATAAATGTGCACCATAAAGCAGAGTAACCCAAATCGCACAGCGCACGACTTGCCACAACTATAGATCAAACAAGAAATTAAGCGTAATAAAGCCTTCTGAAATGAGCCATATAGTTTAGATAAAACAAAGAGCTTGTAGATACATATTTTCTGTTTTTCAGTTCTCTAAACACTATGGGGAGCTGCGAAACCTCATATCATGGCAGTGAAACGGAAGCCGAAAGTGAGCAGACGACCAGAAACAGAAAAGCTGAAGAAAAAGAATGAAAGCCTGTTCCACAAAATCAAACCTGTCAAAACAGCGAAGCTGGTGGTCGTTTTCTCAAGTTCGAACTCGTGTTTAGCACGATTTTCATGAAAGTCTTTTGTCCCGTTGTGGTCCTTTTCCTAGATTCGAGCTTCGATTCCAGATCGCGCACGCTCTTAGTTGGGTGAGGTCGTGATCAAACCACAGTCTGTCGCACACCTTGCAGCTGTGGCTGCACTCAGTGTCGAGGAGTTCACTCTTGAAACGTCCATCGGCACCCTCCGCGGGAGGAATCTCTCTGCGTCGAGGTCTCTGCTCGGCCTCCTACTCTCGAAGTTGGGGGTCAGCTTGCCTCCGCTGACGCTCGGCTTGGTTTGCCTTCTCTCGAAAGAGGGGTTGATTTGCCTCCAACGGGACTTCGCTTGCGCTTCCCGTTCTCGTTCCTCCGCGATAGCGGCTTCCCTCCGCTGGCGCTTTGCCTGCGCTTCTCGCCGTGGCCTCCGCGATCAGCTCCGGCGAACGGAGAGCTGATCGCGGAGGCCATGTTCTCGCTCTCGAAGCTCGGGATTCGCGCGACGTCGGCACTGGCGCTCTCCTGCGAGCTCCCGCGGCCGCTCGCGCCGAGCGTAATCCATGGGGAGAAGGGGCGCGCGCCGGCGAATCCCCTGCTCCCATTCCCCTCTCCTACCCTCCCCCTCGTCCGACGCGCGCTCTGCCCCCTGCGCTCCTCGGAGACACCGGAGGGGGGCGGGGGGGGGCAGAGCGGAGCTGGAGATCGCGGGAGCCGGCGCCTAGGTGAAGCGTGGCCGCGATTCACAGCAGCCGCAGCCGACAGACCCACCAGACGACACACTGACACACGCACATGAAGCAACCCGCCAATCTACCTTCCAGCACATTTTTGGTAAAGTAATTGAGACGCATTACTCAACCTCGCAGAACAGGTCCAATCAGAAGTGTTTCAAGATGTATGCCCAATACTGTTTAAGCGTCATCATCTTTATTAGCGCTTTTGCTGCTCTTTGTGCGTTATCTCGGAAGCTCAGTTATGCAGTGAGCACCGAAGGTCATGCAAACCTAGATCACATGTCGTGGCGCCCTCTCCCGGGCATATACACATGGTGCCCGAGGACAGTGCGCTTGATATACTGCAGTCACGCACCAATGACTTTCCACGCGCGACGAATGTGGCCAGGCTCCAAGAATGTTCCTCTCAGCAAATGTGCCGGAGCCCAGCCGGGTTAGCGCCGACTTGCGCTCAATCCGGACACCTTCCGCACGCGTGCGGTAAAACTTCACATGTGGCACGCAGGTGCACAAAATTTCGGTTTACAATTGGTCCGATGGAGCAACGTAAACCGAAATGTGTGCCAGCGTAAACCGAAATATGTTCACCCGTGTGCGACGTGTGCAATATCCCGCACATCAGCACGTGTGCGGACCCGCTGTGGTTGCTCAGTGGCTATGGCGTTAGGCTGCTGAGCACGAGGTCGCGGGATCGAATCCCGGCCACGGCGGCCGCATTTCGATGGGGGCGAAATGCGAAAACACCCGTGTACTTAGATTTAGGTGCACGTTAAAGAACCCCAGGTGGTCAAAATTTCCGGCGTCCCCCACTACGGCGTGCCTCATAATCAGAAAGTGGTTTTGGCACGTAAAACCCCATATATTATATACGTGTGCGGAAGGCGTTCCCATAGCCGCGCCGATTCAGCGTAACTCGGCCCCTCAGTGCATGTTTGCGTAGACACGCCGTGGAGGTAGCGTCCAGCACAGATGCGCAGCCAGTGTTCGACGGCTTCTCCAGATCCGCAAAAGAAAACGCAAAATCAACGACAATCCAACTGCGAGAATAAAAAAGCGGAAGCCCGCTTGCTTCTCGAGCTCATCGCACACTTGGTTCTTTTCTTGTATTTCTTTTTCTTCTCTCCGCACGCATATCATCATTCTCGATCGCGCGCGCCTCGTACGATAATGCCGGAGTTTATTTCGCTCGCGTAGCACATGCACTATATGGGACTCCGAGCACATAGGGCACGTAGAAAGATCGCGCCGGCAGCACCGATGGGCATCTGGAATCGCGCTATATAGCAGCACTCAGCGAAGTGAGCGCTGAAACATACGCACGTAAAACAGAGAACGAGCAAGAACGAACAACAACAACAACAAAAAGGAGTAATGGAAGCGCAATGGCGCACACACATCCAGCCAGGCCCCGGTTGTTGCCGTATACTTCCGAAGCCTCACGTCAGAACTGCCTTTCCGCCATCATATATCTCCGGTCGCCGTATAACCGCCGCCGTCCTATCTCATTCCCCCCCCCCTTTTTTTTTTCTGCGGCGCCTATTTCTCTTCTCTTTCCTCTGCTAGCTCATCCTATTTGTTTTTCCTTTCTGCGATGCTCGTTCGTACCCGGTCCTATATACGCTGTCAGAGTGCGGCTCTGCTAGCCTGGTATGGGGAAACGAAGACGATGGCGGGCGAGGGAGATGTGCGTTGGAGAAGGTGGTCTGCGAGCTACAGCTGAGCGTAGAGTTTCTCGCAGAAATTACGCAGAGAGGAGTCGGGATTTAGTGTACACGGGATTTGCAGAGTATGGCTGTTCAGCCAGTGTGGGAAGTATTAGCTGCGCAAGATTCGGGGGAAGAAAGCGTTGTCGTCGTCGTAATCTTCGTCCTTGGCAAGAACTTTGTCTCTGGCATAAACTTTGTCCTTGGCGTAAACTCCGTCCGGCAGTGCATCCACCATCGCCTAGTGTACAAAGCTAGCTTGGAGTGTCCATATAATCGCTATCGCAATAAAAAAAAACGCGCTTCTCTCTTTACACTACCACTCGACATCTGCTAGTAGAGCATGGGGATCCTATATACGCGAGCATCTAGAATGCCTGCCATGTGTAGGTTCGCAAGTGGCGGGACAAAAGCCAGCGCCATGTTTTTTTATCATCAGCTGCCTCTCGCACGCCCTCTTCACTACACTCGCGAAAGCAGAGTGCCGCAGGAACACCTAACACCCTCTGAACACTAGGAAACGGAACCACAGCCAGCGTATCCATCTCTTAGAAGATGCTGCTCCAGGGTGCATGAGCCAAACACAGAGCCAATGCAATACGGATGCATACCTGGGGGAGTTGCAGTGACGTTTGTTGCCGACGATTGGGGAACGTAATGACTCTGCTCATGCGCGATGTCTGTTCTGCAATGCTGTTGGATGCGTTTTAACTAGTTGCGGTTCCGTTATGCGTGTAATCATGCAACCAACATTTCGAACTTTCCTGTTACGTGTAAACTCACACCATGTCGATTTCATGGACGTCGCTTATAAAGTGTGTTCGGTGTTTCAGTGAACATTTTCGAAAATTTTATTAGATATAGCTTTTATGCACTTTACAAAGATCGATTTTAGGCCCCTGTACAGCTACGTCACAATAACTCACGGAATTCATCTACCCACTGCAAACCCATCAACACTGACCTGGCGCTCTTTGGCCATAATTGACCCTTGCGACATAAAAGAACAAATTCATCATCATCATTTTCAAAAACTTAAAACTTGCCTGTGGCTGGTAGCACAATTCCAGTCCATGAGCCGGTCTACTCGAAGAGGCGGACATTACTTATACAAAAAAAATTGGGATCCACAATCTACTATATAACGAAAATTCACTAATTAGGTTTTAACCTTATTACCTTATGGCACGTATTGCAATTTACCAATTCTAGTTCGTGGCACTGCAAGGTATATCAACTTGAAAATAATCGTGTGGAATAAAGTATTTACGAGATATACGCCGTCAGACTTGCAGTCAAAAGGCATTGTCATTCCACTTACTCTCCTTACTAAACGTCGTTTTTTGTGTCTAAGCACAAGTGTAACTTGAATATCAACGCATTTTCCTGCAAAGTTCGCGAATTAATATCTCGAAACTAGTTTCATCTTGAGAATTCGTTCTAATTGGCTCCGCTCGGGAAACTCCCCGGCTAGAATTTATAAATTGCAATATGTGCCGTAATGTAATTAGTATAAAACCAAATTAGTGAATTTTTCTTAATTATCCTATCATGCATTTTAATTTTTTGCAAGTAATGTCCGCCTCTTCGAGCAGACTAACTTATGAACTAGAATTCTGCTAGGTGCCATTTGCAATTTAAAAAATGAGAAAAAAACATTTTTGGAAGCGTCTTTTGAAGAACGCAAACAAAAACATTTCAGTTCGCTACTTAACTCCCCCATCGATCATCTATTGAATATCTTGTCGCTGTTGCGCCATCACAATAGACAAAAACGTGGAAGACTCGAAGTTCTTACGCAATCTGTTGTTAGGTCATACCGTTCAATCTTTTTTTCGCTCCGATGCAATTCTTCATCTTCATAAGAACTTTCATAGCTCAGAAGGTACGAAGTTTAATTTCGTTCCGCAATTTTCATGCGGAACAAGTGGCTTTCCTTTCTTTTTTTGGCAGCTCTTCTACTTGCATATTTTTCCTTCTTTTTGAGAATAATATTGCCTTCTCTCTATCGAACGATCCATGATTTATCGCCGCGCAGTTTCGTACACCGGAGGATCAATACAAGCCATACGTTGAGAACTCTAAGATCTTGAATATAAGCAATTTCTTCTCCTCATCCTCTTCTTCTAGTATATATCTATATCTATATATATATATATATATATATATATATATATATATATATATATATATATATATATATATATATATATAGATATATATATATGTACTGCGAAGAACGCTGGGCAGCTACAACCACGTTTTTGAGTTCTTTTTAAACTGCAGCATGCCTTACTAAAAGCATAGCAAACGAGAACGAAGCCAACAAAGCCATTCCAACCACAGTCGCGAAGTAAAAACTTGACGGAAATATTGTGAAAAATAACCGAGATGGTTTTTTTGGTGACCGTTGCTAGCTGCCACTTCTCAGATTTTTCTCGTGTTTCTTAGAGCCAATTTGTATATGGCTAGCGGATTCGTCCGTCCGTCCGTCTGTCGCCTGTAGACCAAAAACACCTCCGGCGCAACCCCATGCGCATGCGTAAAAAAAAAAAATGGCTGTGGCTTAGGTAAGGTTAAGCCCAGGATGCGAAGCATACTAGCCTTTATTTTAGTTGTTGAACCACTGTTTAGCTTGGTGAACTGCTGTTGCTTGGCTATATTTGGTTCGGCTAGACGAAGAAACAACTCATGCGTTACTCTGCTTCGCCTTGGACGCCCCGCATTGGACGCGGTGAGCGTCGAGCAACGCAGCGTTCGGCGCGGCAACGAAATGTGCGCCTGAGCAAGCGACGCACGCCTGAGCCTTAGAAACAGCTCGTTTCTAAGGCAACACGCATTCAGTAGAGGCGCTTTTGTACCGCTTTGAAGCATCGTACTCGTGGCTCAGTGGTAGCGTCTCCGTCTCACACTCCGGAGACCCTGGTTCGATTCCCACCCAGCCCATCTTGCAAGAGTTGAGCCAAAGCCACTTCTCCTCTGTCGTGACGTCACGGTGTCACGTGGTATTCAAGGCGACACCGCCGCGCCTGAGGAGCTGGTTTGAGCTCTCGTAATATGCTTCGCATAAAAAACGAAAAAAAGAAAGGCGCCCGACTGGCTGCGCCAGTAGTGACGTCATTGCTCTCCGTCGAAGCTGAGCTCGCGCGCAGCAGTTTCTCTCCGGCTCCGAAATGGGTCGGCCGCTCGTCATACGCACTCCTGAGGAGCAGGCAGCTTTCGATCAGCAATGCCGCGAGCGGAACCGGGAACGAGCTTGTCTACGCCGTGCTGATGCTGCCGCCCGGACACAAGAAAAGCCTCGTGCAGCCGAGTGCAAGCAGCAACTGCGTAGCGAGGATCCGGCAGCCTATCAAGCCGTCGTTTAATGGACCATCGGCGTTCAGACAGCACACAGCAGCCCCCCCCCCCCCCTCCCAGCTAAAGCTGCCTCTTAAGAACAGTGCCTATCCTTCGCCTTCATCCGTGTTGCTTCTTTCAAATATCGTTACGAGACGAGGACACAAGGCTGGATGGAGAATAAGGTAAGATTAATTATTGAATGACTCGATAGATAGATAGATAGATAGATAGATAGATAGATAGATAGATAGATAGATAGATAGATAGATAGATAGATAGATAGATATATGATAGATAGATAGATAGATATCTAGATAGATAGATAGATCAAGTTGAAAGTCTTTATAACAAAGTGCTTTGGCGCTCCAAACTTTTTCGTTATACACGTCACTTCGTTGTACAGGCGTTCGTTGTAGAGGCGTTCGACTGTAGATAGATGATATAGATTTGTCCAGCTAGCTTTCTCTCTAATTGTGCTCCTGAATGCCTTGTGTAAACTTGACTACTCCTGTGCCGCCAATCCACGGTCCCTGTGTAGATTTGTCTGGGGACCGCACACACTTGGTAATCATGGCGCTTGCGAGGAACCACATCGACTTTGGGTGATCTCGCACATCGCTGTTTCACCCACAGTTTTATGCGAAGCATATTACGAGGGCTCAACCCAGCTCCTCAGGCGCGGCGGTGACCATGAAATCACGTGACACCGTGACGTCACGACAGAGGAGAAGTGGCTTTGGCTCAACTCTTGCAAGACGGGCTGGGTGGGAATCGAACCAGGGTCTCCGGAGTGTGGGACGGAGACGCTACCACTGAGCCACGAGTACAACGCTTCAAAGCGGTACAAAAGCGCCTCTAGTGAATGCGGTGTTGCCTTAGAAACGCGCTGTTTCTAAGGCGTGCGTCTCTTGCTCAGGCGCACATTTCGTTGCCGCGCCGAACGCTGCTTTGCTCGACGCTCACCGCGTCCAATGCGGGGCGCGTTGTCGCTGCCCTGTAGCCCATTGTCTTACACCCCTTGGCGGGTCGACGGGAACGCTGTCGCGTTCCACTCTTGAAGGCGAAGAAGTAATGCATGAGTTGTTTCTTCGTCTAGCCGAACCAAATATAGCCAAGCAACAGCAGTTCACCAGGCTAAACAGTGGTTCAACAACTAAAATAAAGGCTAGTATGCTTCGCATCCTGGGCTTAACCTTACCTAAGCCACAGCCATTTTTTTCGCTCTTCAACATGCACGAACGCTTCCTTCGTTGTGCGCACAAGGGGTAAGCGAAGCCACTACACCGATGGCGCGACGAGGTGCACCCTGGGACGGGCAACACTCACGCTTTTGCAGTCGAGGCTGTTTCTTTTGAAGGAGGCTGCACATCACGCTTCTCAAATGGAGACGCTGAAGGTATGACCAAATTCCGACGTCACCTCGAAATGGCAGCTGTCCCTCCATTCCACACAGCTTACTTCATTGCGCAATACGCAAAAGTGAATTTCAGACGAAAAAAAAAAACTGCCAGAGAAAGAGAGAGCAAGAAACGTCAACGACAGTAACTTCTGGCCAAAACACGTGAGGCTATTGTCATATCTTCTTCCTTTCTTTTTATTTTTTTACTGTCGTAAGGACAGCGCTGCCTCCGATCCACAATCTCAGTGCTTGCATCAACACCGCTCGAGGCCTTTACGTTCGCTAACCTCTCAATACGGCGTCCCTACGCAGCAGTTTTGCTTCAAAAGTGCACCGGGCCTCAAACAACCTGTGTTCTCTCTATAGGCTGTCTCATCCTTTATGGCGGCCTTTTCCAGAGAGAGACGACTTTTCAAAATTGGCAACAGCTGCGCAGAGCACCCTCCTCATTCCACCCCCTTCTCTTTTCCCACAGAGGGGAAAACCTCCCTAGGGACAACGACGCGGCGTTCCACAAAAGGGAACCGGCAAAAACGAAAACACCGAAACTCGTTTACCCGGCTCGAAAGAGGTCAGTGTGCTCTGGGGCGATACACCGAGGGTCGCGCACTTATTGCTGCAATCTCTGGCCGGCACGCTCGCTTACCTTGCAGGCCATTATTTGTGCGGGAGCAGTTCTAAAAATGGGCCCCGTTCGCTTTCCCGTTTGTGCTCGGGCGTAGTCAGCGTGAACGGCCGTCCGTTGCCGGAGTGAAAGTTCCTTCAACCAACAACGTCCGCCTATACAATGTAAATGAAGCTTTTTTTTTATTGGCAGCCCCCTTGACACGAGGTACCGACAGATTGAGACCTAGCATGCTTCAGCTAATTAGGTTTTACTTGTTCCATTTCAGGCTAGCACTAGGCCTTCTTCGTCTTTATAGTCTCTTTCTTCACTAAGACGTATATTGTTCAATTGTAAAGTTACGTATGCATGTAACGAGCCCAGCTTTATATCTTCTCTTTTTTTTCCTCCTCTAATAAGCAAGAAGGCATCTTGCTTCTTTAGACCGCTGACTGTTTAAGGCTACGGCGTTAAGCCACAGGGCTTCTGTAAGGTGGACGTTCCTTGCGGTTCGTGCCGGCTGACCACCTTGGCAATCCATTACAATGTGGAGAGTCATCTCCAGACGCAGTGCGCGAAGGTAGTGCCATCTATCCGGCGGCAACATTGTTCTTCACCGGCTTATTTCTTATGCGGAGGGAATACATTCAGGAAACACATAAAAATGAAAACATTGTCGACGCTTCCTCCAAGCTGCCAATGTCGTGCTTTACTTGAGACACACACAAAAAAAGAAAACAAAGAAAACAAAGCGCGAAAGGCCAATTATACGCTTGCAAAAGCGGCTGAAGCTGTTATTAAGAAGAGCGCCTAACTGGAGACAGTGGATGCATCGATTTATTGTGCTGTATCGTCTTAGGAATTCTTTATTTTATTTTATTTTATTTTTTCCAAACGATGAATTCAGACGTACCGCTCGAGAAACGAAACGCCACTAGGAAAAGCACGCACCAAACAAAAGAGAAAAAAAAATGAAAGGCTGGAGAGTAGGGCGGGTGGGGAGCGGATAGCAGTGACAGTAGGCAACGGTTTCTTTACGGAAAAGACGGTAAGGGGCCATCTTTGTCGACCTTGGTCGAAGTTTGCGTACATGCGTGGCAATTGCGCAAACACAGTTCTAACTTCGGCTGTTTCTCTCCATGTACAAGAACGAAGCGGAGGAATCCGACAAAAAAAGAAAGAAGACAAAGAGAAATAAACGCGACGTCCAAGCGATAGGTGGACAGACATACAAATGCACGTTTTCTTCTTGTTTTCTTTATTTAATCATCTTTCTTGCCGGGGCAAACTTGTTTGTCGTTTTTGCGCTCGCGTCTTCTCGACTGGCCTCCATTGCAGACTCGGATCGTTCTTTACACCGGCCTTGCACAATTTTAGCGCATACTTCACCGTGGATTACAATAAAGAAAAGAAAGGAGAACAAACAAAGAAGAAAACGAACTTGAAAAGGGAAATGTTATGAACTCAGACTCTTACTCGGGTCGTGTCTTTCGAATGTGTCGTCGTTTTGAGCAGGGGAAGAGCATAGAATGAGAAGCTCACCGGGAGTAGATGTCGCGAAGGAGCACCTCTGTGTACGACTCGCGCATTGCGACACGGTATGAGATAGTGTCGAGGCGCTTTCGCAACGCGTGTCAGTGCGCAGTACATAAAGTCGGGGTCAATGGAGCGCGTCGAGCGGGTTGCGTTTCAACCGTGGCTCAGCGGGGGTGTAATAGCGCATGTCCGCCGCATGCCCCTCGGTCTAGTCGTAACGCAGTGCCGTGAAAGAGATGAGAAGAATCCTCAAAAAGAATTTTAAAAAAGAAGCATTGACAGTTTTTTTTGTGTGTGTGCTAGGAAGCTAATGTAGGGCTTACACGTTCCCAGCCCTGTTACAAAAAAAATGAAAAGATTCTGAGTTATCACTTAATGAAAAAAAGAACCGCAGATTTCGGCGATTGCTCCGTCTGTGAATTCGTTTACTGCGACAGCGGCACTGTCTTACAGGGAATATCAGCACCTTGTTCGTGCTTGCCTGCTTTGTCATTAATTTTTCTTATGTTTTTTTATGTGCCTGTATTTTATTCTGGAAGTGCAATTAAAGGAAACGTGTGTGCCTTCATCGGCGCCGACTGTTCCTCTTCGCAGGGCAAGCAAACTAAACACACACACACACACACACACACACACACACACACACACACACACACACACACACACACACACACACACACACACACACACATGTACACGCACGCGCACACACACACACACATACACACGCACACGCACACACACGCACACACACACACGCACACACGCGCACGCACACACACACACACACACACACACACACGCACACACGCACACGCACCCACACACACCCACACACGCACGCACGCACGCTGACACGCACTTTCGCGGAACTTTCGCAGACTTCTGCACATAAGCTATGCAATGCGCAAAGGACAGTAAAAAGACACTGGGAAACAATCAAACGTGAAGTAGGCATATACAGCCTGCGGCATACCTAAACAAAGCTGAAAAAAAAGAAGGCCAAGTGTTGTTCAGCGACCTGAGAATGCGAAACCACGCTAGCCAATTCCGGCGCGTAGCCATTACAGGCAGCGCCGTACCGAAAGGAGAAGAACAGTGTCATTTCCCATTAGAATCGCTAGCGCACAATGTTCGCAATTCCAATGCGCTCGAGACCGGAAATGGAAGTTTAGACGCGAGCACACGTGAGACAATGGAGCACGTGCTTCATGAAAACAACGTTGCTACCGTTTTCGACAAGCAAAATAGTTTTTTGGGGAACTCGTAAAAACAAATCACCGCAAATATCTAACACTGGCCTTTGCGCGTGCACAACGGGCTTAAGCAGATGCGTCCCTTCCTCGGAGAATGCCTCGCGTGTTAAAAAAAAAGGGAACAGTGGTGAAATTGGAGAGAGGAAACAGCTTTCGGCTGCTCGGCGATCTCCACGGGAAACATGAACAACAACAACAACAACAACAACAACAACAACAACAGCAACAACAACAACAACAACAACAACAACAACAACAACAACAACAACAACAAACTTTGTGACCCCATTTTCTTTCGACACGCATGCTTGCATCTGCACGGTCTGCATTTTTTGAACGGCGAAAGAATGACTTAGCTTTCTCGATGGCAACATTCCGTGCCATTTGCGTTGAGGTCGAATCCCAATTGTTGTAAACCGAAGCAGGCTACGCTAAGAGCCGTATTTCATTTTGTTTAAAGTATCGCTACGGGTCGGCTTGTGAACACTGATGTCGAGGCAGATACATGCGCTATCAGATAAAGACAAAGAAGAGATAGACGAGGAAACGGGAGAAGATAGAAAATGGCGACTAGTGAGGCAGTTGAAGTATATTACCAAGGGCAACGTGATGTTTCCGTAATATTTTATAAGTTACCGAAAGATTACAAGTTGCGTAGGAGATGTTCGCGCCTTTCATCTGCGCTGGTTACTCATTTTTGACATTGAACTACATGTAATGGGAGGCCACAGTAATGTAAGAACTACTACCAAAAAAATACTCTCAAATGTCAGCTGCACATTCTGTGGTTCTGTGTACCAAAACAATGACGTGGATACGAGGCAAGCCGTAGTGAGGGGGACTCCGGAACAATATTGAAAACCCGGGGTTCTTAAACGTGGGCCTAAATAGAAGTTCACAAGCGTCCTTGCATTTCGCAGCCGAACGAAAGGGAGACGACGCGGCGGGAATCGAACCAGCGACCTCGAACTTAGCGGCGAATAGCCTTAGCCACTGGGCTTCCACGACGCGTCTTGCGAACGTAGCGAACTCAAATGAATAAACACACTTAAATTTTAAACTTACCCCCTATTTACACAAAAGAAAGTTCAGGAAAAAAGTGGCAGATGAAAGGAAACTGAGGTGCTCGACTTGGTTAAATTTAGAGGAAACCAACGGACAACGAAATTGAGGAAAACGCAGGGGAATGTAGCTGTGATTTTAATTGAAAGGTATAAATACTGAGGAGAAAAAACAAACGAACGAAAATAGACGAAAAGACAACTCCCACCGAAGAGGCAAGTCATCTCTTTTTTTGTTTACTTCGACTTCCATTTTCTTCGTCATTTATGCGTTCCACTTAAAACCACAGGTATGTTCCCTACGCTCTCATTGGCTTCACAGTCTGCTTTGCTCACATTTGGTTGTGCCTCACAAAAAAACTATCAGCCAAAGCAGTCCGTACAGATGGTTAATCAGGAAGCTGAAACATGCGCCCCCGGTGTTTAAAACTGGGTAAATCCCGACGGTTTATTAAAACCTTTCTCAACTATTGGTTACGGCCCGCCGTGGTTGCTCAGTGGCTGTGGTGTTAGGCTGCTGAGCACGAGGTCACGGGATCGACTCCCGGTCACGGCGGCCGCATTTCGATGGGGGCGAAATGAGAAAACACCCGCGTACTTAGATTAAGGTGCACGTTAAAGAACCCCAGGTGGTGGAAATTTCCCGAGTCCTCCACTACGCCATGCCTCATAATCAGAAAGTGGTTTTGGCACGTAAAACCCCATAATTTAAAAAATTGGTTTCGTCTTTGTTTTTATTATTGAGGTTACGCAGACATTCGGCTGGGACGGAGAAAATGACGTCACTGACAGTATGCCCTCAGTCCGCCGCTGTCGCTTGGGTTCGATGTAGCAAGTTTGCTGGGTGGCGTGTTCTGCAGCGTCTGCCAGGCCTTGCGGCAGAAGCCAATGGAGTCCTGGACTTGGGGCGGCGCCAATTATCTATCTATCTATCTATCTATCTATCTATCTATCTATCTATCTATCTATCTATCTATCTATCTATCTATCTATCTATCTATCTATCTATCTATCTATCTATCTATCTATCTATCTATCTATCTATCTATCTATCTGTCTGTCTGTCTGTCTGTCTGTCTGTCTGTCTGTCTGTCTGTCTGTCTGTCTGTCTGTCTGTCTGTCTGTCTGTCTGTCTGTCTGTCTGTCTGTCTGTCTATCTATCTATCTATCTATCTATCTATCTATCTATCTATCTATCTATCTATCTATCTATCTATCTATATATCTATCTATCTGTCTATCTGTCTATCTGTCTGTCTGTCTGTCTGTCTGTCTGTCTGTCTGTCTGTCTGTCTGTCTGTCTGTCTGTCTGTATGTCTGTATGTCTGTCTGTGTCTATCTATCTATCTATCTATCTATCTATCTATCTATCTATCTATCTATCTATCTATCTATCTATCTATCTATCTATCTATCTATCTATCTATCTATCTATCTATCTATCTATCTATCTATCTATCTATCTATCTATCTATCTATCTATCTATCTATCTATCTATCTATTTGTGTCTTCAAAATTAAACTGACTAAAAAATCTGTCCGGCACGTGAGACAACGAATGGCTCATACCCCTTTAAGCAATGGCTCGTGTCCCCGTAAACGCTGCCTCCCCGTTACGACTACAGAAGAGAAGCGAAATTAGGCGCTTGGAATGACGAGTGGTAACGGAGCCAGCTGTGGAAGAAGACGACGACGCTCGGGCCACTGCCGATAATCTTAGAGAAGTCCGACAACGAGGGCACAGGGTCCGCATAAACGGCTTCGCTGTGAAAAACTGTCACTTAAAAGCGACGAAAGCGTAAAGCCCACCCGTCACATGAGAAAGCTAAAGACAGGGCGCAAAAGTAAGCGCGGGAATGAAGTCGCCGAAAGGAACGCGGAATCGGGATTACACAAAGAAAATCGCTTGTCTTCGTACAGGCAAACGTAGATTGCCTTCTTTCACGTTTCTTCCGCGTAGCTTTGCACTAGGAGAACGCAGTCATCGTGTCATAACGACCGATATTTGTGCAAAACTTTATTAGAAGGATCGCTGGCTATGCGATCGCCTATCTACCAAGGGAGAAATGCTTATTGTGTAAACCTGTATGATCTCTAGCGACGCACATCTGGTGGACACTATTGCACAGATGCCCTGTGCACATTCAGAAAGGCATCGCCCGCATTTATTTATTTTCCCGGTCAAGGCTGAACTACGGGGCATGTTGCCAAGGGCGGCAGTGAATGCAAGTGGTGTTTGTGAATTTGAACAATCTTTTGACCTTTGTTTACAAGATTACGCAGCGTCTCGATACCTGTGTACGCTTAATACGTATGTAGTTCGGCAATGGCTATTTTAACGCTCCCTGGGAAAACTCTCGTGAGAAGCTCGACAGTCGGTATAAAGGGAATATTAAAGTACCACGCTAACCTTAGTTTCTCACGCGAGCAAGTGACTTGGAACAATCGTATACATAAAGAAAGAAAGCCGACAAGCTTAAGCCTCGAGAAACGGTAAACGAAAGGCAAATGGAGATGTCAGAGAGCGGAAAATGAAAGGACGATATTAAAGGAGGCAGAGACCATACGAACGGAATTTGAGTGACGTGAAACACGAAATTTAAATTACAATTATATGGTGCGCGGCGCTGGAAGAAGTCATTAGCGGAGACAAAGCAGAACCACACCAACGCGTGTCAGCCTAACGATGTACGACACACGTGTTTGACGTTAATTTCTTATGCGCCGCCTTGCTTCAATGAGTAGTCGGCGGCCATCCTTGAAGCGGCTCCGGTCACATATGCTCGACTAGGTACTAGGTCTCAGATCCGCAAAGTCGGCTTCGAGGAAAGCTGTGCTCGGACGCTCCCTATTAGTTTGGCGCCGACTTCCGGCTGGTTAAAACTACCTGCTGGACTGGTTAGTTAGAGCTGACTAGAGACACCTAACACAGTAAAAAAAAAAAAACGGATGTCTAATGAAGATGGTGCAGGAGTCTCGGCACATTGCCAAGCTGTTCAATCCTTTTTTTCTTTTCTCATACTATAAAGACGGGTACAGATAATATTACTAATACATCTGCTTATCATCTCTGCAATTAATTTCAATTTGTCTGACAGGTTACAGTGAAGGGTTCCACAGCAATGAAAGCACGTGCATGCCTTTGTAGGCATGTGGGACTATCGCCTGCAACATTGCTGGCTAATTTCCGTTCGCCTACAAACGAATAGCGCCTGTCTCGTTTGCTCCCTCGTGTGTTGTGTTATGGCACACGGTACAAAATGACTGCCCAAACACTTCGTATACACATGGCTAACCAGCGCAGCTGAAACGTGCGGCCCCGGTGTTTATCACTGGGTTCCATCCTGACTATTCATTAAACGATGGTTTAGTAGGCTGCCGGATCCTCGGTACGCAGTTGCTGCTCGCGTTTGGCTGCACGAGCCTGTCCTTGCGCCCGGGCCGCAGCATCGGCACGGCGTAGACGAGCTCGTTCCCGGTTGTGCTGGCGGTGTTGCTGATCGTAAGGTGCCTGCTCCTCAGGAGTACGGATGACGCGCGACCGACCCGTTTCGGAGCCGGAGAGAAACTGCTGCGCGTGCGCGCCCGGCTGCGACGGAGAGCAACGACGTCACTACTGGCGTAGCCAATCGCGCGCCTCTCTTTGTCTTTTTCTTTTCGCGCATGCGCATGGGGTTGCGCCGGAGGAGCTTTGTGTGCACAGGCGACAGACGAACAGACGGACGGACGAATCGGCTAGCTATATACAGCTTTGCTGTAACACATACGGTAAGCCTCTTGTGGTACTCAACCGTGCAACTAAATAGCAATAGACGAACAGTTTTGCAGTCCAATCCAGCCGGAATGAGACAACCACTGCAGGGAGTCGAACTCACGGCTTCACCTGTATAACACTATAAGTACAGTGAGCAACTGCGGCCAACACTGGATGCATATCACGGTGAACGGGGAATCTGCGTGGGAATAGATGTCGGCAGAGGTTGACAGTGGTGCGTTTCGCCATGACCACTGATCGTTTCTAAAGTGCAGTGCGGTGATCGTGAATCGCGTTATTCACCGCTTAGAAACACAGCGCTCTTTCCTCTCGTCTTCATCAGGCTGTTAAGAGAGCAGCGAGCCGGAATATTAATGCCACGCTCATCAACGTGCTCGTCCTTGCGGTGAATGAGAGCGGAGATGACAGGAAAAAACATGGATAAAAAGACTCAACAGCACTGTTAATTCAGAAAGCGATTCGAATCGCCATACGTTTACAGGGAAGAAGGGAGGATGACGCCTGTTCTTGACATTGACGAGCGCTGTGCTTTCGTATTCCACAGGGCCAGTGCTGAGCCGTATACTTGCGGAAGGCAAGTCCGTGCGTGATTTTTTCGCCAGCCAGTGACTGCTACCTTTTAAGTGTACACATTTCCTTCTCCACGTGCACAAGTTCTTTTTTCCCCTCATCTTATTACGAACAATGTGTTTCAGTTGTTCCGTATGTATAACATCTCGGTATGGTACCTTTCTCGTTAGATAAAAAGAAAAAATGAATATGATCCCACGAAAGGACGTGGCCCATTCTATTATATTCTGCTATATTCTGCGTGATGATGTTATCCTGCTGTCAGTGCCTCCTTCTTCTGCATTACTGCGCTCAAATTAGGAGTGTCGGCCCTATGACAGTTATTTTTTCCTCCGGCATTAAAGCATGTCATTCTTTCCTTAACTTTCTACCTTCATGGATATGGAAGAAAACGTTCTTGTCACTTTAGAGAACCAATTTCGTATTACGTGCTTTAGCAGCACTTAGCTTCACTCACCACTTAACCCTCGTTTCAGCCCGCAAACGCAAAGAGCAAACCTCTCGGCCCCTCAAGACCAACTCGATAAGCTCCCACTCACGCAAGACAACATTCTTGAAAACTGGCCTACACAAACATCAGCGCGAGCCTCTATGAAGCCAATGCTGCGTTATCTAAAGGCCACGGGATTGTGCGACAGGTTGTTACAAGTTGTGACTGCACAATGTGTGACGTAGAATGTATTAGTGGGACATTGACGCTGTGTAACACTATGTAACGCCTTCGCAGACTCTTTTTCAGCGCCCATAGAGACAGTTCTCTATTTTTGTGTGTTTCTTCCTTTTCTTTTCTTTTCGCATTCTTTTCCTCTCTTCTGTCGCATTCCTTTCTTCCTCCTTCTGTACAGGGTGGTCAACCGGAGATAATCTTTGGTCAGCCTTCCCGTCTTTCCTTTGACTTTCTCTCTCTCTCTTCCCGTGTCCTTCGCGGAATTAGCTATCCAAAATCTCTAAAAATGCTTTCAGCTACTACCGCAAAACAACAAATGGCTAGACCAGTGCGTTCCCGACCTTGATCGCTTCAGATCATCCAATTATGTTCAAAATCCTGCGATCGCTTCGTACCAAGCTTGTTACACAAGCTAACGAACCGGAAAAAGCCCTGGTTGCTTTCTTCTCGTCTTAGCCCCATCTGCCAATACCACCAACGTAGTAAGCTTGTTATCGCTTATACAAAAAACTACCGCACGTGTGTTCGTGCAGTCGAAGTTTTACGCGATTCTATTACTTCGTCGCCGCTCAGTTCCTCGTTGGCGTCACGGTCGTTGTTGTTTTCTGTAGTCTATGATTCGGTGGAATGGTGTTTCTACGGCGACAAGAAGGGTTCCACGAAAAGCCGCAAGGTGGAGGAAGATTCGCGAAAAATTAACATTGTCTTTTTTTTTTATTGTGATAAAGACTTGCCCTAAGGCATAATTCTTGGTGCGTATATGTGTATTATATGTCTGCTGTGAGGCCTGTGTTGTGTATGAATTGAAGCAGTGTCTTGTGGAATCTGTTATGATGTATCCAGCAGTCGTAGCTGGTTGTCGCACTGTAGCGGAGGCCGGCTTGCAGTAGGAGACGCGAGCGTTCTGATTTTAAACCCCTACATGCCCTTATTAGGTGGCATGCATCTGCTTCCATCACAGGAACGGAGCAGTATGGACACGTAGCACCCAGTGGTAAATGCGACCAGTTCCACCTTGAGATAACAGCCGGTGTAATTGTCATCCACTCGACAACAACACAAAGCTAAAATGTACTATGCACGGTTTTCACAGATAAGAAACTTCGAGGTCAAAAAATATTCTTCGTGGCCTGGGGATCGAACCCGGGATTAACGCTTTTTCCGGGATGGTAGGTTCAACATTTGCGCTCACTAGATGGCTAGGAAATCGCCGAGCGGGGCCGAATTAATCAATATCTCGATGCACAGGAACAGTGATTACGGCAGACAAATTCTGCGGAAGCACTCGTGGTGGAGGAGAGAGAGAGAGACAGAGAATGAAGCGGAAAGGCAGTGAGGTTAACCAGATATTTTCAAGTGGTGTTACTACCGCTTTTCGCCTAAGGGACCCCCAACTGTCGTTGGAAATAAAGATTGATTGATTGATTGATTGATTGATTGATTGATTGATTGATTGATATGAGTCTCCGGTTTGCTACCCTACATGGGGATGGGGGATAGGGGTTAGAAAGATGGCAGAGAGGAAAACGCAAAAAAAGGAACGCGCACACATGGAGACACACACACAAAAGGCGTTCCAGTTAAAGTCGTTCACACAGGCCGGTATATAGATCGCAAGAAGCGCAAAAGCGTTTGCACGGCCTTCTTCTGTGACGGTAGGTCCTTTCGATGTTGCAGAATTCTTTTTTCGGATAGCGGTTGGTCTTCCACTAGGTCCAGTTCGTGGCTAAGGCATGCCCTCTGTGGACTGTCGAGGAGAATTTATGAAGTGCTATCCTCCTGACATTCACACGAAGCTTTGTGGCTCCTTGGCACAAATAATAGCATGAAGTTACTTTGTATTCGTGGAACTGTCGAGTCAGTGAGAATCCTTTCTTATTGTAAGGTGATAGAGCGCGCGTGAAATGGGAATTGGAATGAAAGCACGCATCAGAGGACAAAGGCTGTGTATTAGAGACCTCGTTTCCGTCGTCCTGTATCAGCTCGTCTTGAAGATGCAGCAACCATAACCTTCACCCTCATGCTGTTACAAGTTCTCCCTGTCATGAATACCAATAGAACTCTCCCATGCGATTCTGTATGCACCCTTCATAATGCCAAGGATGGGCATTCTACATAAGCGTTTCCTAGTAAGGTGTGAAACCGAATAAAAAAACAACATGCAGTATGGTGACTTAACCCGGGCAACGCACATTACCAACATCATTTCATCTGCGAACAAAACACTCGGATTCTTAAAACGCCATTTGCGCCACGCCCCCCAAAATGTAAAATTACTAGCCTATCAATCGCTCGTCAGGACGAAATTAGAATGCGCTTCCCTCATTTCGAACCCGCGTCAAGTATATCTGATCAATCAGCTCAAATCGCTTCAAATTCGAGCTACAAGATTTATTCATTCGAAGTACCCTTACGAACGTTAGCATATAAGCGCTGAAAACAGAATCCGGCTTATCACTGCTTGCATCTCGTCGCCGCATTGCTAGTGTTTGTCTTTTTCGCAAGTTCTTTTACAGCTCACTCCGCAAGCCACCACACATTCTCCCCCCTGCCCGCATCTTCAGTCGCACCGGTCACTCGCAACAAGTCGCGCTCCCGCGTATGCGCACTGTAACTTTTTCGTCTTCATTTTCTTTTCGTGTGGCAACAATCTGGAACGGCCTTTGTAACGAAATGACAGTAATAGCCTGCCCTTCCACAATTTTGAACACCGTAACAAATTACCTTTCAGTGTGATAAAAAATATGGCGATTTTTTATGTATGTATCCACCCCTTATGTAATACCCCTCCGATGGGCTCTTTAACGAAATAAAATGAACTGAAACGTGAACCATGCTTTTATGGCGATCCCAAGACGTCCAAATACGTTTCGTACAATGAGTAACCAGAACAGGACACAAACAGCACGCAGAATCGACGATGTAAGAAACAAGCGTTACCCACCGAGAACACGTGGTCATTACACGCAAGAATGCACAAACGAATTCTGAGGATCGGGACAAACATATAGTACAATTTCGTCACTCGCTTCTGCGACGCCCGCGATGAGGAACGTGTGTACAGAACGGCGAGAGAAATAGAAGCTGCCGCACACGGACGAGATCCACGCAGTTCCCACGAATAGCGTCTGCGCTAGACAAACTGCCCAGCGCTAGACAAACTTCCCGGCACTAGACAAACTGCCCAGCGTTAGACAAACTGAATCGCCCCTCGTCTGCGTCACTCGCCGCTCGTCACGGCATCGATGGCCTCGTAATGCCTGTGTGAGGTTGATCAGGATGGTGGTGAGGGAGGGCTTTCCACGGCGATGCGGGCATCAGTCGGGCCGCATTCGCGTATTCAGCGAACCGCCCCAAGCTGGAGCCGCTTTGGATCCCACAGTTGACGCGAATGAGGATCTTACCGGCCGGATACAATCGTGCTGCAGCGTGGGCCGCTAATCGCTTAAGCGGCC
The DNA here is from genome assembly GCF_038994185.2 of Dermacentor albipictus. NCBI lineage: Eukaryota > Metazoa > Arthropoda > Arachnida > Ixodida > Ixodidae > Dermacentor > Dermacentor albipictus. Next base: position 26,230,348 of record NC_091826.1, read on the forward strand.
ACACTGGTCGCTCTTAAGCCGTAGAGCGGGCCCGGCTTGGGGCATCGTGGCCGAGCGCGGTCGGGGTAATGAGATTTCTTGCGGAGCTGTCGAGGAACCGGTATTGAATTAGGCGATGCTGCGAGATGTTACGTACGCGCGTGAGCGAGTGCGTCGTGGAGTGCTAATGACGGCCGGACGATGATGCGGGTGGCGTCAGTGTCTTTCACGTGGACACCAGTATCACACGCAGTATTACTGCACTATTCAAATTATAGAGGGTAGTTCTAAAGTCCACCACCACCCCCCCCCCCCCCCAGCACACTAATACGATGCATATGCTTGCCAAATAAGATTTCGATGATCGGAGAAAGGCGAAGGAACATTCATTAGCCCTGAAGGAGACGACGCTGGTAATTAGTTGTCACATTACGGGCTTTGCGATAGGTGAAAACTGCTTTTTCCTACCATTGTCGTCGTAACAGAAAGATGTCTCAACAGACATCCCATTCGATAAGGCAGAGAGAGAGAGAGAAAGTTTAATGGCTGCTGAAAATGGGAGCCCTGCTGTATGCAGGGTTCGCATCGGATGAGCTGACGTGAGAGCTACGTCGGATGAGGTGTTTCGATTGACGTAAAATAGACACGACAAGAAAAAAACGAAAAAGAAAGAAACAACAAGAAAAATAAACAGACAGATCAAGGGCGGGCGATTTACAAAAAGCGAAACGATGTCCATAAGTCCTCACTGGCGTAAGTGTTACAGCAGCGCCTTCATAGTTTGGAATTCCGTCAACACTTCTGCACCACGGTCATAAGAAATCACTAGTCTGGTGAAGCTGCAACGAAGCTTACGCAAGAATAGATTACTTTTTTTCAGCGAATTACTGCTTGAGCAAATGTTGTCCCAAAGGGCTGTACAAGTTTACAATCAGTAAACACCTTGGCAGAAACAAATTTATATACAGTTACAATGAACGTACAAGGCATGAAACACCCTAACAAAGACGAAGCAGAACAGCCTGCATTGTCCCTACATACCAACACATTTACAAACAAAAAAATCGTTATACTGAGACGCATGTAATACTATCTGCGCTACAGTACTGATCAATGACCAATGATCACGTTCAACTGAAATAGCTTTCTCGTTTGTCGAAAGAATGAACTCCGAAGTGCCGAACTACAGTAAGCAAACTTCGAACTCCGAAGTTGGGAGCGGCATCACGAAAGAACAAGAAATGTATATCGCATTTCTCTTTCCGGCCATAAAAGAAGACCGTGGAGGAACGACCACGTTAGCTTGCAAAGGAAACAAAAAGAGCCAAATATAGACTTGCGTTGGCCAAAACCTTGACGTGCTTGCTAGAAGGTCTGCGCAGGAGCCAGGTCGGTCAGTGGCCTCCCCAACCCCCCGTATCCTATCCGGTCGTTAATCTCAAAGCCGTTCTTGGGCTGCCTCCGCTGCTGACATTTTCAAGGCGCCAATTGTGAACGTGACCTTTCTTTGCTTTACCCCGTTCCACCTACTTCGGCCTCGCCTCCTGATATCTCCTCGTTTATCTCTCACGTACCGCTCTTTTTTGCCGACCGTTTGTTCTTCTCTGTCCTGGATGATCGACGAAGACCGGGACCGCCAGCTTCCCTTCTGCTTTTCTTTATTTCATTCTTTAGTTCTTTCTTTCCTTCTTGGTGTATTTACTTTCCATCTTTTATTCCTAGCTTTCTTTCTTCTTCCTTTTAAGTCGTTTATGTTTCGTCACTTTCGTTTTCGCCTCATTTCTTTCCTTCTCTCGTACTTTCCTCCAATCAATATTTTTCGTTTCTGTATTTTGTTTAGTGATTTCGTTCATTCGCTTCCTTTATTTCTTCTTTCCCGCCCTCCTGCTTCCGGTCTTTCAGTTTGTATTGCTTCCCATTTTCTTCACTTCCTTTCTTTGTTTCCTTCTTCCGTACTTCCATTTCTGTTCCCCTTTTTGCTTCCACATACTGTCATTTTTCTTGTGTTCCTTCCTTCTTCGGTTCTATCCCTTTCCTACCTTCGTTGCTTCGCCATTCCCTTCTTTTTTTACATCGAAGCTGTTAGCCAGTCTAGTTCGTCGGGATACTTCGTGTACGCCCGATTGCCTTTCTGCGAGGCATGGGGGCTCATCGACTCCTGGCGACACATCCCCAATCTGAACTCATACTAGGCTCAGGCGAAACAATTGCCGGCTCCGCATGCCTGGCCAACCCCGCCTGCTGCAACGTCACCACCACCACCACCGTGCCCGCGTGAGCAGTGCTCACGCAAAGAGAAATGGCCGCTGGAATGCTTCGTGTTTTGAGTTTCCGCGTAACAGATTTGTGTTTTCTCGTATATTCAAATAACAATCCGACGTTATGATGTTGGCAGCTTGTGTGCAAATCGTACTTTACGTCCTTTTCTGACGCAATTTACTTTTAAACATTAATTTAGTTCAACTAGACACTTGCGCTTGGCGGATGGCCGATAATAATGAGGACTTATGCTGCACTTTCGCATACGTGCGTGCGCACGCGACGCATGTTGCTTGTGGTGGTGGCGCTTTTGTAACGTCGTCTGACGTCACTACATCCACTTTCACAGGGTGGAATGGAGGCGGATTTTTTTATTTAATCCGAGTCGGCGTCCATGTTGTGGCTCTAACGGCTCTCAAGATCGCGATGTTGTAGAACAGGACCTTGTATATCGCGTTTTAGCTCTTTAAATATTTGCATTGGTCACATTGAGCTCAGAGGCTTCAGTAGCCGGTGGAGCAATTCACGAAGGCTATTTCGATGTTCTCCTTAATGCGATGGCGACAAAAAGAAGTTTTTTAACGCGATAGCCTTAAGGGCCCCGTGTCGTAGAAAATCCTGTGTCAGCGTCGTATGAGCGAGAATTCGCGTATATATTTAGGTATATCTATATGCCACGCCTTGCTATGTGGCATGCGGTATATGCGGGTTATATTTTAACAACATTCCATCACCAAAGTTGCTCCTACCTTGCCATACTTTCTTGATAAGGTTATTCCTCGGAATTTTTTGAATGACAGCTCACAAACCTCCTGAAACAACAAAATGACAGAGTATGCCTTTTATGTTAAATCTTCTCAGACCGCAACACAAACCACACAATGATGTAAATTCTTTTGACACGGCTGTGCACTACCTCCGGGATCGGCTCACACAAGAGGCCGCGTTTCTACCTGAAAGCTCACCTTCGTGCATAGCGTTCTCCGCCAGCGTTTCCCGGTAAACATTGGGATTACATAAGCTGCAGTGACTGGGAAGCTTGAGAAGCAGTCACGGATCTCTGAATGCCATCGCGTTCCACTCTTAAAGGCGAAGCTTCAGCGTCAATCCTCGAATTTTGCATAACATTCACGAAAGATGGGAAAGAATGGAGGGTATGTATACGTTGTAGACATGACCCAAGATGCAATAAGCTTCCCCTTTAAAAATGCGCGGGATGTTTTTACCTTGTACGTCGGACCACTCTCACATCGTGGCCAAGTTGTCCATGTGATTTGCTGCGACATGTAATAGCAATGTTCGGGTTAGTTCATTAGTGACTCACTGGTTGCGGTTCTCATACAGCTACACTATACACTATACAGCTACACCTATATCTTTTCGGTCTGCGATCTCTTCAGCTGAGGGAGACTGGTGCTCCATTTGAAGCCATTCGAAACTACCGGGGAGTACGGTACGTATAGCCCACGTGACAAGGGACTACGATTCCGTCATACGAATGTGCTCATTTCGTGCCGCTGGAACACCATGTGCATGTCGTCATTAAGAGGAAGCTTTAGCTCGGGCCCAACTTTGATTGATGCCGCCAATTCAAATACAAGCAAAACGCAGAAATGCTTTTCTTGAACAACCCATCGGCCGATTATAATACGAAATTTGTTGCATTTGACAGCGCAACATAAATTCTGGTCAGTGTAGGAAGCGGAATTTGGTTTAGGAGACTGATTTGTTTCCTTTCTCCAATGCAATAGTTTCTTTTCAATTTTTTTCCTTATAGCTTCATTTTTTTTCCTTTCGTTCCTTCTCCCTCTGGTTCTTTCATTACTCTCCTTATCGCTTCGTAATTTTCTTCTTTCTTGATACTTTCCACCTTTCATTTTGTCATTTGTCCTCCCCGCTTGTTTATCTCCATTCTCTTCTTCATTCGTTCCTTCCTTCTTTCATTCGGGCATTAGTATATTCTGCTTCGTAATTTTCTTTTTCTCTCCTTTCTTCCTTAATTTTTTATCCAGTTTTGTGTCGTCAGGTTTTCGTATTTCTTTCATTACCTCTTGCCTGCCCTACTTGCTTCGTCATTTCGTTCCCTTTTCTTGTTCTCTCCTTTTCTTCCTTTATTCCTTTCCATTTTGCGCCATCATTTTGTTCTTTATTTCGTTCTTTAACAACCTCGTTCTCTCATGTGTCTCATTCTTGCTTCATCATTTTCTTCTTCGTTTGGTTCTTCATTTCTTCCTTCATGTTTCTTTGTTTTGTCCTTCATGTTTCATGTCCTTCGTTCTTAAGTCGCTGATTCCTTCTCTCGCTTTCTCATCTGTGTTCTTTTGTGCTTCGTCATTTTTCGCGTCTATGACTTGTTTCTGTACACGATTTTGTCTCTCTCCTCGTGTCCTTCCTTCCTTGCTCCATTTCCTGATTACTCCCTTTCTCTCGTTCTCCAGCGTCAACCGGTTGCTCGACAAACACGATGGCTTAACGGGGCACTGTTCTGTTCCCAAGTGGAGAAGCCGATGGAGGCCGAACTGGGTGACGTCAGCATAATAAAGATCGGGAGCTTTCGGCGAGAAACCATTTCACCACTGCCTGCCCCGCATATCAATCGCGGCCGTAAGTCAATTAACTCTTGCCCAATGATTCTCCACCCCGGCTACCGCCCCCCGCTAGAGGGGCACAGAGACGGTGCTTATGTCCGAACGCAGTTTTCTTTTTTTGTTTATTTTTTATGCTGCTTTTCTAGCGCCAGAAGAAGCTCTACGCAGCACCTAATTGCTAGGCAATAAAAAGGCGTTCGAAGGCCCTGCGAACGTTGAACTCCAACGCTCAACGCGGCCACTCATTCGTATCGCAGTAAAAAAAAAATGATTTCGGAGTCTGTAGCCGAGCAGTTGATAGCGACAGCATCCCCTTTGCATTTCGCAACAAAAGTAAAGGCTGCGGTAACGAATCACGTGGTCGTGTGAAGAAAATCAAGCACTCAAAACGTATACCCGGCGGTCAGAATCTTCAAATTCGCAACAGTCATGCACACCCATTACTGAAATATCGACATCTCCTTCTTAGTCACAGGAGATGCCACGCTCTTAATTCTGAATTAGGTGACGTTGCCGTTAGCCCTCGTCATCAACGGTGACGATAACACTTGCTCTTGTGATATATATATATATATATATATATATATATATATATATATATATATATATATATATATATTGCGCAATGATGAAGAGGGCCAAGGTCCCTTGGCATCGGTGCTGCTGCCTCCCTCACCTCCAGGGACCAGGCGACAGCAGCGAAACTAGGGCTCTCTTCGGCGTTACAGTTGGAAATGATGTTGAATGTTGCACCCCATCTCATCTGATGCCTAGTGCCTCCCGTGTTACTAAAGTACCTGCTTTTCCAAGCATGCGGCTGATCACGGAGGACTAGTAGCTACCATTATTATTTTTATGCCACTTGAAAACACCCATATGGAAAGGACAAGGAGCTAAATAAGGAGGAAGCAGGCTGGAAAATGGCAACGAAGGAGGGCACTAAGCCTGCCTAGTCTTTAGGAAGGCGGGAGTAGGAAAAATAACTAAGGTAAATTAAGTTTCGGGGTTTTACGCGCTAAAACTATGGTCCGATTATCAGACACGCCGTATTGGCGGGTGCAAGGACTCCGGATTCATTTCGACCATCTGGGGTACTTTTACGTGCACCCAATGAACGATGGTACACGGGCGTTTTTGTATTGCGCCCACATCAAAATGAGGAATAGAAAATAAAAATAAGTTGAAGATAGGGAGAAGGGAACTAAAGGGGCCAGTACGAACAGAACGGGTGCACAGGAACAGTAAAGAGAAACGCGCGCATGTGAAACTAATAACAAAATGAATGTAAACGAAAAATTAAATATCTTATCTTTCTTTTATGTTTTAGTATTACCTCCTTAGTTCGGGCGATATTTTTCTTGACCCTTTGGGCATGTGCTACTGGGTGGCACCAATATGTGTGTGCGTGTGCCATTCTTGGCGAACTCTCTAGAATAGGTGTACACCCGTGAGCAAAAGGTATACGGACCAAAGGACCAAAAAAAAAAACTAAACTTCTTTGTAACTAACATACATAAACCTAAATTTTCGAGTGCACTGGAAAGTTCACAATGTCAAGTTTGGACTGCAGTGCTCAATTTCAAGTTGCATTCAGAGGCAGAGGGGACAAAAAGTGGGCTTTATCGGGAAATTCTTGGTCCGTATACTTTTGCTCACTGGTGTACGTGCTACTGCGGCACATGGGGTGCATAATCCTTATATGTATTTAAATGCGTGCTGTACTTATCGTGCACAGACCTCTCCTTACGATACCTCCCCCTCCCCTTCACCCTCCTATGTCATTGATATGATTCCATTCCAAACATCATTCATCGCCTGCGTCATTTGTGACGTAGCTTCGTGGGCGGGGCATGCTACACGTCCGCATAAACCGCCTGTCACATTTCGGCACAGCTTGTCAACTGTGCTGTGCTTAAGCATAAACAATGCACGAGATTAAGGTTATGACCTGTGCGCGGAGCGTAAACATTACTGTTGCATGAGATAGCGTGTTGGACAGGCTGAAAACATAGAGAGCCGCGCGCATCACATTCAGCTCGTTAGCATTTAATTAGCATTTTCACTAAAGCTTCTGTTCGCATAGATTCCAACACGTACATTACATCCGCATAATATTTTTAGCGGTTTTATTTTTTCGTATACCTATGCCTTCGCTGGGCCGTACTACAGAGCCGAGATCGCTCACAGATTTGTCATGCTGCAATGATACAAAGAAAAGAAAGAAGATCGAGAAAAAAAAAGCAAGAACAATAAGAAGTTCGCACTGAGACGTAACCAGTATCACGAATATCTTCGAACCGCTCAGCCACGGGTTTCATTCGTACGAGTACGACCCCTTATTGTCTGCGCGCGATGTTCTCCGTCCTTTATTTCTTTTTTTTATTTCCATTCTTGCACGTAATTTTATTTTCTTACTTGCCTTCTATTTTCTTGCGCCCGCGCAGACTTTATATTTACGGGTCGCCAGAAACGGTTGAACGCCGTTCGGGGACCATCGACGTGGTTTTAGTATTCAGGAATAAGTATGAGGAGAATCGCCATTCTTTCGGAAATATCGAGTCTGAGCGCAGGGAGACCGCGCGAGTGGTAAATTCGCGGAAGAGGAGAGAAACTGCGGAGAAAGCGTTAAAAAAAAAAATGGCGACACTCGGCGCGTTGCTCTGTGAAGCCTGCGCGCCGGTTTCGTAGCAACCAGAGCCGAAAACCGTGTGTCCCCGATTTATTCATAAGGCGAAAGTGCTTCGCGAGACATCATTTTTTTTTTCCGGCGCCATATTCCGCTTGAAGAGGAAGCGAATTGCGAATGATCTCCGAGGTCACTTACTTCTTTCATTATTTCTTTTTTCTTTGCGGGTGAATCACGAGCGTTGAAGTGTTTCACACTTTTGCAACGAAACGATGTCCTCTTCTTTCTTTCTTGTTTTTTTAAGGCATTTATAAATAATCGATCTGAACTACCGCTTTTGCACAACCTTTTGCGGGTAAATAACGAGCGTTGAAGTGTTTTACACTTTTGTGCCGAAACGATGTCCTCGTCTTTCTTTCTTTCTTTCTTTAAAGGCATTTATAAATAATCGACCTGAACTACCGCTTTTGCACAATCCTTCCCAAGTCTTGCTCACAAAATGTGACGTTGTCATGCGCAGAAATATCGGTAAGTTGGGCGTCTGCGCACCCGTCGCGGCAGCTCGGTGGCTACGACGTTTCGTTGCTGATCTCGAGGTCGAGGGTATGTTCTCCGAGGTCGCTTACTTCTTCTATTATTTTTTTTTCTTTGCGGGTAAATCACGAGCGTTGAAGTGTTTCACACTTTTACGCCGAAACGATGTCCTCGTCTTTCTTTCTTTTTTTTAAAGGCATTTATATATAATCAACCTGAACTACCGCTTTTGCACGATCTTTCCCAAGTCTTGCTCACAGACTGTGACGTTGTCGTGCGCAGAAATATCGGTAAGTTGGGCGTCTGCGCACCCGTCGCGGCAGCCTCGTGGCTATGACGTTTCAGTGCTGATCTGGAGGTCGAGGGTTCGATGCCGGCGGCGGCAGCCGCATTTGAATGGTGGTGATGTGCAAAATAAATAAACAAATAAAAACTACCGGGTAGTTGCATTTAGGTGCATTCGAAAGAAACTTGAGGCGGTCAAAACCAATCTGGAATCCTCCCCCCCCCCCCCCGTCCCTATGGCGTGCCTTGTAATCAGATCGTGGTCTGGCACGTAAAGCTCTCGTATCTAACTAATTTTATTTGGTCTAGTTAATACGGATTTGTAGTGGTGTAGAGGCGCCACCGATGATGAACGAAGCGTAATGAAGAAAAGAAGTGTGCAAGCACTTACTGCAAATTCGAAGTTTCTGATAATGATTTCTGAAAAACAAAGTATCAGGTTCATCATCATCATCATCATCATCATCATCATCAGCCTGGTTACGCCCACTGCAGGGCAAAGGCCTCTCCCATACTTCTCCAACAACCCCGGTCATGTACTTATTGTGGCCATGTCGTCCCTGCAAACTTCTTTCAGATTAAATCTGTTATCAGAATAAATCTGTATCAGATTAAACCTGTTAAAAAACCTTGAGTTCAGAGTCGTCACTCATGTTCCTCGTGTCTTTATCTATTTTTTTTGTTTGCTATCTGTGAATTGTAATACATATTTGTAGCGATAACTTTGACGAGGGTGCTTAGTGACTATGGCGTTGGACTGCTGAGCACGAGGTCGCTGCATTTTGATAGAAATGAAATCGAAAACGTCCGTGTACTTAGATTTAGGCTCACGTTAAAGAACCCCGGCTGGTGCGAACTTCCGGATACCCTCAATACCACACGCCTCATAAGCAGAACGTGGTTTTGGCACGCAAAACCTGCTAACCTAATTTTTAATAGTGGGAGTGAGGCTTAGCATCGAGCCATATCGATCGTACTAAACTAAAACGCCACACGCAGACAGTCACAAAAATAAAGAAAATATACCTCATTCTTTCTGCAGGAATGTACAAAAACCATATGATCGCCAGAGCAACCTGCCATCGTGGTCGGGTGAAAGCCACGATGCTCTGGTCCCGTGTCAACGATATGTCCAATTTGGCACACGGCGGTGTTTGCCCAGACAACGCCCTCCGCATGAGCCCCCTCTATAGCGGGCAAAAAAATTAAGGAGAAGAAGAAAAGAGAGGCAAACAGTAGTAGAGAAACTACGCGCTATACTACACTTGTGGATGAAGCCACAACGGGGGATGACCGGAAAGCTCTTCCATTCAGAGAAGCATTTGGCAGGTGTCCAACGGCGTTTTGTCTATTTATGTTCATGTCTGAATTTTCGAACAGACCGAAAGAAAAAGAAGACCAGGAGAAAAACGGAAAGTGCAGGCTACAGACGCCGTTATAGAATGATTGCTGCAAAACCTGTCTTTCCGTCTTTCTTGTCTCTCTTTTACGTTTTTTATAGGTCGTTTTCAGAAATGGATAATGTACGGTTAAAAACTTGCGCTCTCGGAAATGAAGCGGAAAAGAACGCTCATTGGAAGGCGTAGATTATCCCATTTTTTGAGGGTCAAAGGCCAGACATCGGATACGCAATGCTATACAAATTCGTGACTTTCTGACAACTGACATACCGTTATACTTGCGTCTTTAGCATAGTGTTCTGCTCTGGTATAGAAATTCTTGTCCAAAGATGCATTTGGCACCGTTGTGAACGTATCACAGAACTACATACAATACCGGCAACACCTGAAAAAATACATGACAATCTGACATACGCTTGCCTCGTCAGGATTATGAGGAGGCTAGGGACAACAGCGACACATCAACGGCGTGCTACGGGTAAGTGGACGTAACTTCCCTTCAAATATTTAAGCAGCGCTGACTTGCTGAAGCAGTTTGTTTAGTCTTGACGCTGTACGGTGTAATATTTCTAGTCTTGATGAAAAAATAATTGGGTTTAAACTAACACTCGCTGGTTTTCTACGGCGTGTATATGTTAGCTTAGCAAACTAGGTGTGACGCTGTAGCCACAGAAAGGAGGCTGAGTAGCGTAAGTGCAAAGACACTGAGCTTAGGCTGAGAAATGCGTGGCCACGTCGACCACATTAGGAATACCTGTGCCGCTTAGATACCACGGTGGGTAGGATTGTTCGCAGCGTCCTGTGGAATCGCAGCTACTGCTCAAGATAAAGGCTGCGCTGTTATCGCCACTTCCTCGTTGATGCAAAGACGACGCTACATCATTTATGGGTGCCACAATGGATCTAGAGGCTGTCAAGTCCATAGTGTCGAAGCCGGTCGTATAGCCTTCCTAGGAAAAATTTGACGATGCGCTAGTTGGTTGAAAAAAAATATGTCCGCGAAAACACTGGAATGGCCAGGCTCAAGCAAGTGCGAAAACAGACGCAAGCGCAAGCTTCTAACCATTTATATATTCACAAGTTTCTGAAAAAAAAAACCGTTGATAGCTTGCGCTTCGTGTTCTGTGTTTGGGCGCTTACTTTGGTGTGGTTCTCTCTATTGTGTTTGCGCACAAATTTAAGTACATTTCCAGCCGCCCGTTGTGAAATACCAATCCAAAGAAGGTTGGATTAGCTAATGAGCGTGGCCCTACTAGGTCACGCAGCGCAGCGCCTCGCAGGCAGCTCACGCAACACACACGAGCTGGTGGTGCGGCTGGCAATTTTCATGTTCACTACCGTTTGATGGCCTAAATATAGCAGGGCGTGTTTTCTACCTTTTTTTTCTATTACGGTCAGTTCTACTGTACACTCATTTTTCTTCCATTGAGGTGGCACGCTGCCCCGAAATCACGTCAACGTCACAGGGATGAACACCACTTCCAGCCCCTCAAACTATGGGTCACGCACAAGTCCAACATATCGACGCTCATCAGCTCCTGTAAAGGGTGCACCACTGCCTTTATCGTAGTCGTGAGAAAAAGAATACTTTACGTAAAGAAGTGTGCGTTTTTTGTAATCTCGCGTTTTGTGCGGAGAATTGGCCTGTACTTTCGCAGTCAAATAAGTACACCAGGTTTAAGAAACGACACTCTTGTGAGAGCAATTTGCAACTTTGGGCTCGTGAATACATACCTCACTTTCAGTTCAAGCATATTAAAAATTACGTCGTCTTTACACCGAAACCATTTCGTTTATCACAGAGCCATCCCTACTTCAAAAAAGCTACATGGGCTTATAATCCCTATTTTTGTTTGTCTTTGAGTTTCTCTATGCTTTTCTTGATTTCACGTTGTTTGTCGCGAAGTACTTATGCATGCCTGCATCCGTGCTTGTTGCACGTATGTATGTATGTATGTATGTATGTATGTATGTATGTATGTATGTATGTATGTATGTATGTATGTATGTATGTATGTATGTATGTATGTATGTATGTATGTATGTATGTATGTATGTATGTATGTATGTATGTATGTATGTATGTATGTATGTATGCATGTATGTATGTATGTATGTATGTATGTATGCATGTATGCATGCATGTATGTATGTATGTATGTATGTATGTATGTATGTATGTATGTATGTATGTATGTATGTATGTATGTATGTATGTATGTATGTATGTATGTATGTATGTATGTATGTATGTATGTATGTATGTATGTATGTATGTAAAACAGGTTCACGTATCGCCCACATTTATGTGGACCATGCTCAGGGGGTCTGCCTCTCGTCTCTATTAAAGTATCGCAACAAAAGCGACCTCACCAGAATCGCTCATTCCACTAACTAGCCGCTCTTTCTCCCTTCTTATCTCTTGTTTTGCATTCGGTGAACATTTTACATTGCCACAACATTTAATTGCGCCCACCGCGTGACGTGCTCTTTCCTTTCTGCGGCTCCAAAAGCCATAAAGGAAGCGTGCCAGGCCTGATTATATCCGCACAACGACGCACACAAAAGTGCGGGCCCAACGAAATGAAGGTGGAGAGGAGGGGAGGGGAGGGGGGGAGAAGGAGAGCTGTCTCCGACCTCGGCGACGCGCTCGAACGATTCACTTTAGCCTCTTTCATTCTTTTTTTTCCTTTCTTTCACTCACCGGGCGTTGCATTCTCGTCGGGGGAATTGTGTGTGCGCAGATTGTTGCAGCTAAGCAGCAGTGGTAGTTGGATCCCCGAGACGGGGGCAAGGGCAAATGGTGGCGTAGGCTTCGCGGTTAATGCCATTAGCTTAATGAGCGGGTGCCACCGGAAGCTTTGCGCCGTTCCCGCCATGGGTTGTCCCAAAGACCGACTGCTTTGGGCTGCCGTGCTCCGGCGAGCGGTACAGATTAGCGCGAAAAAATGCGCCGGTTCCTGGACCCCTCGGTAAACGCCATCTATGTCACTCTTAACCTCGTTTCCCATAGGTTTCTCTAAGTGGAACACATTCGAAAAGAAATGTGTTCCACTTACTCAACGGAACCTATGCTGAACATGTATATCGTGTGCCCCAGCTATAGTTAGCCAAGCTGTTCAACTAAAAAAAAAAGAGAATATAAAAACATAGTGCTAGATACAGCAATAATTACGATGTTCGATCTTCAGGGGTCTGACGATCCAACACTGTGCACCGTAGGATCGTACCTGCGCCATCTTTTCTAATTTTATTTTTCGTTGATTAACTTGGCTAACGTTAGCTGGGTCCCCCTATATGAGTGAGCGTCGACTTCTCTGTTGTTGTAGCTTCTTACCTCTGCTAGGGCCTTGCCCCCAAGTATTAGAGCATTCCTCCACACAACAATTCACCTTGACTCAAGAATGTAGCTGCCTAAGAATAGATGGCGCTTCGACAGAATTGGTCACTGCGCTTAACTAACACTCCGCGGTGATTCTTGAGAAGCGTAGTGTGATATTCAGTCGAGGGGTAACTTCGAGTCGAGGATCGTTTGAGAACACGGAGGTTAGCTTCACTCCACACCACGCGGTCGTCTTATCGAAGCCACACAGACAGACCAAACTGGCGTAGAGTAACCAAACAAATACCTTCGCATTTAGCACTCTCCAGATGCCCCAAAGTGATTTGTCGAAGTGAGCAAAGCCTATATGGTTTAGGCCAAGCTGCGCTTGGCTATGCGCAGTTTTTGTTTTGTCTATAGTTGGAGTTTGATGATTGTGTGCGGCTGATCTGCGGCTGCGCCTTGCAGTCCAGCGCAGGAATCACAACGAAAGGTAGTGGCTACACGTGAATTTCATCACAATAAGTGTGTTTCGCTTCTACACGATCTCGATGCCTCTTTCCTGCAGCCAACTTGTGCCGATCACGTGAGGGTGGTGGCGATCTTCTGCTTCCGTGAACGGGAGTTCTCAGACTCGTCCGAGACCCCCCAAAACGACACCGATACCTTGAGAAAAGACAATCACCGTTGTTGTTGTTGTTGTTGTTATTGTTGTTGTTGTTGTTGTTGTTATTGTTGTTCTTGTTGTCGTTGTCGTTGTTGTTGTTGTTGTTGTTGTAACATGAAAAGTACCCGTCCACGCCAACTCGACGAAACGCCTAAGGACTATCAGTCTCAAGTTTACGCTGTCTCCGTGTTCCTAGAGAACACCGAACTGCACTGAAATATTCTGGGGCTGACGTCGGCTGAGACCAGGATTCAAGAATTCTGTTTTCCGTGAGGTGACACCTGTCGAGACTGTCGAGGGCGAGGTTCTTGGCGCACAGGAGAGACAGCCTTCAGAATCTTCTCGCTTTGCAAAAGTTCATATTCGTGAGCGCTGGGGGATAACCGACGAGAAAGGACCAGGCACACCGGGAACGCTACTCCGAGCCGCAAACGACGTACGACGGTTATGCATGAGCGCACGTAGGATATTTTATGTACGTGGAGGTGTGCACATGTACGTGTTTGCAAATGTTTGTTCTGTCAAAATAAATACTGCTGCTACTTAAACTACTACTACGCGTTAGACCCTGTGGTAGGCGCAACTTCAGATGGAGGTCTAGGTCACAAATGCGCTGGCTTGTAAAGTCTGCCGAATTCCACTTGACCAATTAAACTAGCGTGCAAGCACCTGGAGGAATTTTGTCTATAGTTGGAGTTTCATCGTTGTGTGCGGCTGTTCTAGGGATGCGCCTCGCAGTCCAGCGCAGACACGACAACGAAAGGTAGTGGCTAGATCTGGAGCTGGAGCCGGAGCTGGGAGCACATGGAGCTTTCCCGCTGCATTCACGCTTTTGACAACCGGTTAGCAATGCAGCCTGAAGTATCATGGGCACATCGAGCCGCTGCATCTGCTCGATCCTTTCTAAGCATTTCCTAGGTATACTTTGTGGCGCAAAATACATTTCTGGAAAAGGGACAGAAGAAAGGGAGACAGATTGGCGCTTCACTGTCTCCCTTTCTTCTGTCCCTTTTCCAGAAATGTATTTTGCGCCACAAAGTATACCTAGGAAATCTAAGCACCAACTTGCCCAAGAAGAAGTCCTTTTGGAACATCTTTCTAAGCATTTCGCTGTGGTAAGAAAATGTCATTTGTGCACACCACCATGGTTCGCAATAACCTGTTCATGGTGTGCGCGATGTAGTGCAGAGGATATAAGCTTTGGACAATTACCCGATACCGACGGGTACGCTGTAAGGGTGCATATCCGACAGGTAGTTCGAAGACCACTCGATCTTCTCGCTTCCTTTCCAATAGTATAGGCCTAGTAACAGTTTTAGCCTTATTCCTGCTGCCATCGAAATGAACAACTGCAGTGCAAGCGTCGACGCTGTTGTGCTTCCGACGTTTATCTCGAGTATGCTTGACAACGTCAGGCATCAAGCAGGCACAAATGCAGTGAGTAGTTGCGAAACAGGAAACATTGCTGCAATTAAAATAAGTCTCAGTGTCTACTTTCGTGTTTGCACCGACGGATAGGTTGCTGCAGTGGTGGTTCTCGCTAAATCCATTGAACTATAATTCAATACTTTTCATTGGCCGGCGACAAACGCAGGGAGAGCTTGCTGACCTGCCTGAGTCACTTTAGCTCGCCAAATAGGAAGCTGCCGACCGTATGTATAAAGGTGTATTATATGAAAACGAAGCACCCGAAGTTGTGGACATCGAATTTTATAATATCTAGCACCTCGTCTGAACTTGAGTATGATAATGAAGAAGTGTTCATAGTACCCTTCCTTTTTGTTTCAATTATCCCCTCATAAGATATGATGTTTGCCAGTAAGGTAGGCACCATTTTTCGAACACACTGTTTTGTTTTCATTCAATCAACACAATATTTACTCAGCAATTTCAGTAAACTGACACCCATTGTTTCTAAAGTCTACACGCGGTTCAAACGAACATCTCGAAGTATGAACAGAGAGGCTTTAGACATATGAGATTCTCAACAAATGTCACATGGGATAAAGAGAGGAAGCTTCACGCTTTCTGGATAGTTGGCTGAGGCTTGGGATGTTGCTATAAATGTAACATGGGGTGAGGGATTGCAACAGGTGAATACAGATTGCCGAATATGTGTAAACACGTTTTGTTTATAAGCTACCGGGACAATGAACAGGTGCAAAAAGAAGTATTTAAAATTCCTATATGTTGTCTAGGTGCTGCCTGTCTCACAAGTGTTTTCTAGCCGTAATTTCCACAACGCAAGGTATTCGATAAGAAACAGAGTATAGCTGCGAAGTGGCGTTAACGTCATGAGCATGCCACTGTCACAGTTTCCGTGGCATTCCTAGCCCGGAGATCTACTAATAATGCCTTCATTTGTTCTTCCTTTTCTTTTTAGAATTTGATCCAAACTAACTCACCAATTTGTGATCACCGCTGTCGGACGACGTGGGCACGGTGACGTCTCTTTCTGCACGCTTTCTGTGAAAAACAGAGAAAGAATAAAAAAAAATCAGTTTGACCGGGCTTGTGCAAGGGCCAGCTGAACAAACTCACGCACATTCAACGGCAACAACGTCTTATAGTTCACGTGAGTGAGGCGAAAAAAAATAAAGCGTGATCTTGAGAAAGGCAGTGGCGAGTATATAGACACACTCTCTCAAAAAACGAAAAAAAAACGCGTCAATTGTCGAAACGGGTGTAGAAAAAAAAATTACGTGGTTAATTGCAAAGGCGCCTCGTCGGCTGTTGAACGATAGCCCCGGCTTCGGCTTCAATTCTTTTTTTTTTCACCACTATCAAAGCACCAGCAGAAGCTCATTGGTGGCAAACAAATTAGATATTCGAAAGCAAAAAATATATTTATTAAAACAGAACAGCAAGAACAAGCAGTTACATTCTCAACGGATACGGCTCTCCACTGAATTTCAAATGTTCTTTGAATGATCCAAAACCGATAAGAAGGGGAGATAAAAAAAATAGTTTCGCTAATTGGCAAAGCAGCCAGCATATTTCAAGTGCAAATAATTCGATTAATTTATATTTTAATGCCGCGGTGCTGGGGAGTTCGTTCGAGACCGAGAAAGATTGCCCGCGCTCACTGTGTTAGGCTGATGGGTTTGATTGTGCGAGCGTAACGAGAGTAAGAAGCGATAAAGTGTCCGGACGCAGAAACAAATTGAAACGCCTGCTCGGAAATGGCAACAGTGCTGCCTTCTTCTTATCAGTGCCTCTCAGTCTCGACTATTCATTTCAGGTAACGAATGCATTACAAGTGAACGCTGGTTTAACCAACCTACGCGCGTTATATAAAGCTACGACGCAAACAGAGGCGAGCATGCCGACTAGTCAAGTGCACCGCGCTCAATGCCTTCGGTTCCTCTGTTCTCTAAATAAGTAAGCAAACGAACTTTAATTAGGCGTTAGTCTATTCCTAATTAGAAACCCAATCTTTGGGCCGAGAAGAGGCATTACGCGGATCGGATTGCCGTGGGATGGGCTAAGGCCGAACAGTCTATTCTTTTTTACTAGTACTCGAGCTTGAAGCAAGAAAGCCAAAAATAACTCGGGAAGCTGTAATACCACGCTGGCACTTCGTTACGGCGAGTGACCTCCTCCTATACATGCAAGCCTCCAATTTTCTGTCGCCTTTCGTTAGGAGTTGCCTTCACAAAGGCATACTCTACATTAATTGGAGTGACTGAGAGTGCAGCATGCGAGGTCTGTAGCACCGAAGAAAACATCGACCACCTGCTGTTCCACTGTCCAAAATATGCCCTAGAGAGACACGAACTTGCCAAAGCTTTCCAAAAACTGGATAATCGGCCACTTTCTGTGCAGGTGCTGCTGGAACACCGCGCCCATCGCCCGTCTGCCCATAAAGCGGTGAAGGCGCTTTTGTGTTTCTTAAGGACGACGGGTTTGTGCGACCACCTGTGACTATTAATGCAATTTCTGTAAAACCACACGCGTCAGCGAACTTGCCGCAATTTCCTTCTTTCCTTCTCTCCTCTCTCTCCCTGTGATCTTTGCTTTCCCCTTTCTCATTCCCCCGGTGTAGGGTAGCCAATCGGACGCTATTCTGGCTAACCTCCCTGCCTTCTTGTTTTCTCTTTCCTCCTCCCTCCTCCAATTTTCTCGGTTCCAGGTTAGGTCTGAAAGAGACGGTTACCGCCACTTCCACACAGCTGTCTAGTTCAAAAGAAAGCATGCAGATTGTTCCGCGTTGGCTTTAGGCGACTAGTATTCGTTTGCCACCAACAAGTTCTCTCGTTGTCTACGAAAAGAGTAACGAATTGTGGCACTTTGCAGTGCGACGAAATGTCATTAGCTTAAATTACGTAATACAGCGTAGACGACACCGGCAAGCGAAGAATCTCCGTGATGACATTTGCTGCATATTACGTCGCGGGGAGTGGGAGGAGATGCTGAATTTCTTTTCTTTTAGCTCTTTCCTTCACCTAATACACGTCGGCTTCATGCCTCAATGCTACCATAAGACGCAACAATAACTGCCCAATGCAAAGAATGTTATTCATCAAATCAGGTCTTCGGGAAAACCGAGTGGAGCAGGAAGGCTGCCCAGGAGGGCTGTTGGTCCTAGGTTCGAACTCCGGAGCAAGACAAGGTTTTCTTCAACAACGAAGCTTTGTCTGCGAGAAACCGAAATGTTTCCGTCGTAGCTTCGTGCTACTGTCGTATTTTTATTCCTTTCTTTTTTTTATTTTTGCATTTCAACAATAAAATAAAGCTTTTTTTACTCGTGGAACTTAATATAGAGTTATCTCATTCCCATGTTTCTGTTTCGCCTTCATATCACTGCGTCAATGGTGCGAGGTAAGGTTTCGTTCCTTTCTTTGTTTTGACGTTCCCCTACGGAATTACGAAATTCAACGCATGAAAAAACAGAATTAGGAAATCTCAACAACAAAAAATCCTAGTGAATATAAACTATACGGACAGGTAAGTGTAGATGCATCTTTATTACAGTACGACAACCGCCTGCCTCACATAGCCCCACAGCGAGAGAAGGACTATAACGTGGGGTAAATTGTCACACATAATGTGACTCGGCTGAAGCCGTATTGCTTTTTACTCTGTGCTGCGCTGGGTCGTGCAAGGTCACGTCTGATTACGCAAGGAAAGGCAACTGCGTTGAATTAGGTTGCGCTGTGGGATGTTGTACAGCGCCGCGCCATCGCGCTTTCCCGTCTACACGCCATTTGCGCGAACCGTCTCTTCAAACATGAAAGATTCAGCTTGCAGAAGCTCCCGAGTTTGGCGTCATCGTCAGCCCCAAGATAACGCCAGATGGCGCTGCAACGGGTGGCTCCGTCTCGCCCGCTGTTTCGTTCTTGCAAAGTGCAACGAGGCCCTCCCGCTAAATGTGCCCGCCTGTCGCTGCGCATCATTTATTCACGTCGCAGTGGTCACTTTAGTTGATTAAGAGTGCGGCTAGCCGCCTCCAGGGAAGCCGGCCATGAAACGACCAACAACGGCTGTTTTCTTCTTTTTTTTTCAACGGACAACAAACAGCACGATCGAAACGGTCTCTGGCCATTTCTGATGTGCCTAAACCGGATAACCGACTCTTTTGTGTGCGCTGTCGTGGCTTCTTTGAAAAATTCCGTTGCCTTTGAAAACCGTGAAGCCGGCCGAGTCGGCAGTCCAGACCACGATCGGAGGTTACGGAAATCGGTCGCCGTACCCTGCTAAACTTGCGTAACGTGACGCATGCGTCATCGCGTATAAAACTCGAGGTGAACGGCCTGTAAGCTGAGGCGTTCCCGTCTTACGCAACGATTGGCGTCAGTAAAGCCGTTAATACTTGGCCTGCCAGTGACATGCGTCCCGAGAAAATCTTTTTTTTTTACGGCATCTTTTCCAGATTGCGTAGGTGAATGAATGAAGAAAGAAAAAAAAGGGACGTTTGATGGTGGAGCGGGAAATTGAGGAAACAAAGAAAGGAAGCAAGATGGGAGGAAAGAATGAACGACGAATGAAAGAAACTAAGAACGGAAGAGGAAAGGAAGCAAAGAAAGAAGGAACGAAGGAATGAAAGGCGAAAGGAGGTACGGAATGAAGCAAAAATGGAATGAAAGAACGAAGGAAACAAAGAAAAATAAGAAAAAGCAAGGAATGTAGGAAGGAGAGAACGTAGCCAGCAAGGAATGAAGAAAAGGTGGAACCACGGATGGACGGATAGAATCTATGAAGGAATGAAAGAAAGAAAAAGGGTAGTCGCAAGGAAGGAAACGAAGGAAAGAAGGAACGAACTCACTAACGTCAATATTTTATTATATAGTATTTAGGAGATGTTGTCGCCTTTAATTGGCGCAGCATCTCCTCTTCACAAAGGGATAAGAAAAGGGTAAACCATAATAAAAATAGTGAAATCATAACAGCACACAAATGTCACACAATAACTGCACGTCAACTCCAAATCATGAAAACACAAAGTCCAGTCACGTAAGTAGACTAATTGAACGAACGTCTTAAGCTATTAGTAGTCGGCCCACTAGAGTTCCGGCCTTAGTGGCCTGACTGGAGGGACTATCAACGAGGATTAGCAAAGCTTAGCCAAATTGCGAAGAAATCCTCCTTACGCGTACTATCAGCGTTCCGCCTCGGCTAAAACACCTCCTTCAATCCTGCCGACAGATCCACGCCTTAAGTCCCGCAGCTCCTAACTAATCTGTTCTGGAACCAGCGGCTTGCATTAACATCAGAATCATCAAACAGCTCCGTAGCACCTGCTTCTTCATCGGATCTGCGCAGGATGACACCGTCGAAACGAGCAGTTACAAGCGCACTGACACGGTTTCGTAATAAAACTAGTACAGAAAGTAGCTGCGGTTACTCTCTAAGTATGCAGCAGCGTACTTAGATTAGGACGTCTATGCAGGTGCACATTGGTGTGTCATGGGCAACATTGCAGATTCTCATTTATCAACGTGGCATTTGATACACACTCTAACGTGCTCGCAGCACCCCTCCAGTATTCGGTTTGATAATTCCAAGGCGGATCATGTCCGCGTATAATGTGACAGAGCAATGCGTGACCTATACTAAGATCGAGCCACTGTCTTTCAGCACAGCAGCCCAATGCTCTAAGCATTTGGCTACAATTACGCGCATACTTCTATCGTGCCAAAGTCACTCACTGAAAAGGCTGCTACGTGCATCACGTGCTAGTTTCACGCACTCTTCTCCCGTGACAGCTATAGCGCTTGCGACTCTGTGCTCGACAGCGTTGGCTTCGGTATCGGCGGAAATTCTTTATTGTTGGGTACTGAACACCTCTAATGTGGGTGAAATCAGCTTGCAATAATATCGCTGTTGAATTCTTCGTTCATTCCCCCCTCGCTACGGAAACCTTGACCCCAAGTCCACTGTCACGTAACTACTGTTGTTTACCACCGAATTCGCCAGATCCACCACCTGGCTCCGAAAGAGCAGACCTGAGAGGGCCGACTTCAGAGAGGAATTAGGTGCACCATAAATGCTACGTCAGGTGTACTTCGGTAAGCTTTATGAGGTTGTGCATAGTTAATAACCTATTACGCTTTCACTGCTGCAGCATGGTTAGGCACACACCACGCCAAACGCCCAGGTTCAGTGAGCGAGAGGGAATAAACGTAGGAGGGTGAAGAGCTCAACCAAAACAGCGTTCAGTTGGATACCCTATACAGTGAAACGATAGAAGGGGAATGCAAAATAAAAATAAACGGCGAAGTTTAGTGAAAAGATGCCCAAGTAGTCACACTCGCTCAAAATTGAGACATAGGCGAGAAAAGGCAAGAAGGTGGGTAAGAAAAAGGAAGAAGAATCCTAAAGTCTACTGCATATTTACGAACAAATATCCAAGAAGAGCTAGCGCACAAGAGCCGACACCGAGGCAAAAAAGGAAAAATACTAGAAAAAAAACTAAATAATTGTCTACCTCGTCCAACTAAAGTTCAACGCCCACACTAATGACCATTACTACGAGGAGGGATGGGAAGAGGTATGAAATAAAATGCAAACGAAACCAACAAATTAAAGGCACCTGTGCACGAAAAGCAGCGATTACATTTTGTGCGTGCGTGCGTGTGTGCGTGTGCGTGTGCCCGTGCGCGTGTGTGTGTGTGTGGGCGTGTGCGTGTGCTTGTGTGTGTGAGAAAGAGCGATTCCACTGTTTCTGTTTGCTTTATTGCGCATAAGTGCTAACTAGGACTGCCACTCTCCAATCTCATCGGCCACTGTTTGCGCTGTGTTCAGCCTGAACACGATGGAAACGAAAACGCCATAGGCAGCCTTTTACCCAGTGCCTTCAATACGCAGTCTTCAACCTTCCAGTATTAGGGAAAAAAGCATCATGTTAATTCGGGGAAGCAGGAAAAAGGAGAGGGCTTAAAACAGTAGTTGGAAAATTTCTCGACCGAAAACAAGTATACTGAAACTTAAGCCTTCGCAGGCAACCAGAAGAGCACGCCCCATCTCCCGGATATAAACAAAACAAAGTACAATGTGTAGAGATGCCTGGAGTGCTTTGTGCCTTCGATCAATTAGTAAGCGTGGACTTAATACAAAAACTGGGAAGCACACCCGCATATTGAACAAC
Source organism: Dermacentor albipictus (assembly GCF_038994185.2). Classification (NCBI taxonomy): domain Eukaryota; kingdom Metazoa; phylum Arthropoda; class Arachnida; order Ixodida; family Ixodidae; genus Dermacentor; species Dermacentor albipictus. The sequence continues at coordinate 26,252,595 of NC_091826.1, forward strand.
CGTAAAACACGGCTCCCGTCGCGCTAAAGAGCTAAGTGTTTCGGGCAAAATTGAGGGTTTGTTCGCGCTGCGGCACGACACAATAATCTAACAACGTGGTGAGCGCCAAAATTCAAAAACATACAGAGAGAGAGAGAGAAAGAGAGAGAGAGAGAGGCGCGGAGGTTGATGAGCACGTGCGGAGGCAGTCCCTTTGTTCGACATTTGGGTCGGCGAGTAATAAAGCAGATCGGCAAATCCGCTTGGCGGGCTTCCCCTCGTACTTTGAAGTAGTGTCCTTGTGAAAAAGAGAGTGAGAAAGAAAATACAAAACGGGGTGGTGGGGGGAGGGGAGGGAGGAGGGCCAAGCACTCACGTAGTTTAAGAGACTCAAGGCCAGGGGAGGGGAAGGCGCTGGAAGATTAACGCATGTTCGGAGGAACACGCGCGATGTCCGTGATGAGGACACCGGAGAAGATGAGAAAGAGACAGAGAGAGAGTGAGAGAGAGAGAGAGTGGTTCAGTACTCGAGAGTGCCAGCCTCGAAGCGGGAACCCGGAGCAATATGGTGGTGAGGCGCGAGAGAATATTTATGAACCGCGGCGTGACGCAGGCGCCGAGACAAAAAGAGATGGTGGCGCAAAGAATGAAGGCGAAACGGAGGAAGTGATGACGGAGAAGACGTCGGCATGGGCGAGCTCCCCGGTGGCACTGCATATTCATGGGGCAGAGACAACAGGGTACGAGGATTGTCACGCCACCCTTCCACCTCGTTACACTGTCCCCCCCTCCCTCCTCCGACTCTCACTCCCACCAGTCGCGAACCGAGTTTCCTCTGCGGCGACGTTGCCACGCACTTAACGCGCACGTGTTCCTTACGAGCATCCGCATCTTTGATGCACCGTTAACCCACTCTGTTCGTTGGTCGCGATATTTTTTTTTCTAATGTTTTCGTCGCTACTTTACTTATTTATCTGTTTGCCCACCATCTGTTATGGCCTAGCGTTAATGTCTATATCGTCAGGCATGCGTGGAGCACGTAATGTCTCTGCCTTAGGTGCCACGGAATGATAATGAGTTGGCAGTGCTGTGGACGGACGGACATAACATCCGGTTCGGTATCTTACAATGACACAGTAGTATTCTGCAGTGCGGCGGCGTTGGTGTAAGCCTGCAGGCAATAGTACGCTACACGTATGAAAGTGCGTTTGGAAGGGCGACAGAGAAAATAATGTTCGTAGAAAACGAAAGGGGAGCTTTTGGCTATGCATACACTAGGAATGGGAGTGTACTTTAATAATAGGCACCATAAGGACGCTTCGATTTTGGATGCAACTCTCGTGCCAAGCATGCTGCGCGCACGTCAGCCTCCCTCCCCCTACCCCCCCCCCCCACCCCACCCCGCCCACGGGCACAGGAAAACATGGAGTGAACGCCGTTAAACCCCGGGAGATGCGTGACAGTTGGTGGCGTGTTCGTCGATTTGGATCTAAAAGACCGCTTCCGCTTCAGTGTTAATCAGTCAACTTGGACGCAGGCGACAAGGTAGGGAAGGAACACTGCGTTATCTCGCACTAGAGCTATAGTTAAAAGCCAGAGAAAGATAGCGAAAGGAAAGACAGAAAGGTTAGCAGGAAGATATATCCGGTGGACTACCCTGTACGGCGGAAATAGACTGGTGGAGAAAACATTACATAAAAATGGAAGAAAGAAGAAACTGTAAAGACAAGTTAAAGCGCATGATATTTCGCAGTGCCAGTGGGTAACACCCAGAGCGACCTAAATTGAAATGCGCTGTCTAGAGACAATGCTACTTAGTGACATAATAAATAAAAACAAAGAAGGGGAAAACAAAACACCTAGAGGAACTCCATGCACATCATCACCATGCTTTTCTTCAAGTGACAATAGAGAGTTTTAGAATATCGTTTGGTGCCTTACGCGCGCTAAACGCTAGCACCTTTGCGGGAGATAACGGTGCAGGTCTCTTCAATTCTTTGCGTTTAGCGTACGGGAATGCGGATGTAACAAGGACGTTCAAAGACTGAAGGCCGTCTGGTGCCTCGTTCCAAACATATCCTAGCCAAGACAATCTAATGTCAACCATTGTGCCGTTTTTATGGCGACGCGTCTCGTTAGACTTACGCCGGAACCGCCGAACGATCTCAGACATCGAAAGAGCTCGTAACCAACGCGTCAGGTTAGTTTAGAGGAAGCGAAAGCCCATTTCGACAGTTACTGGCAATCAACGAGAGCGTAGCCATCACGAGAATTTGTGCTGAAGCGGGAGCGATGTGGGTGCCGCCGTGTTAGAAAACTATTTCTTAGCTTACGTAAACGTTACATGTATGTCAAACTCGCCAAAATAACGTACTGTAACATAGCGTACGTAGTTCACAGAAACCAAATAAACTACGGATCATGCGCAGCAAGGACAGGCCTATTTTTCTAACGTAGTGCGTTTACGTTTGGTTGCAAACGCCATTCTGAAGCACTCTAATGCCATTTGAGGGTCAAGGTATTGAAGAAACGTCCGGCGAGTTACGTCATGACGAAGCACGTCAGAAGCAGACGACCGCATTCGTTGTCACATTCCCAATGAGCAACACTGCTTTCAGTGCGCTGTCGAGACTGAATGCGTTGCGCAGCTGGCCAAAAATGGAACGCGCTGGCTGCACCATGAGCGGAACCACCGAATGCACTCCACTTTGGCGTGTACGCAACGAGATAAAAGATAGTGAGCGTGTCGGAAGAAACGCAAAAAAAGAAAAGCGTAACCAGAGGGCAGTGAAACTCGCTAGGTTGCACCGTCAAGGACGAGCTCGTGAAACAGGTCACGCATACATTGGACAGCGGAAGCACATTGTAACGTTTACCGGATGACTTCAACTCTGCGCTCGCAATCTGCAAGTGATGTTGAAGCAACGCATCAGGTCACTTACAGCTATAAACGGTAGCACTTTTTGGGAGGGTTTTGGTATATGAACTCGTATAACTTTTTCACGGATAACATGTTGCTGAAGTGCTAAAGCGCCAAACAGACGACAGAAGAAGAGACACGGACGAGCGCTTCCGTGCCTCTTCTTGTGTCGTCTGTTTGGCGCTTTAGTACTTCAGTAACATGCACCAACTAGCCCAACAAAAAGTTCTGCTGGGATAACATATTGTTTCGTTTTGCTTGTTAAAGAGGGGGTATTTTTTGACGGGAGTAGTCTGATGTCTGGACCGCGGTTTCGCATACTGTGTGAACGTGCGAATTTTCCTGTGAATAAAACTGCTGAAGCTGGCGCATCGTGGAGATTACGTCTCCTTTCGCTCCATTTATGCTTGGCGCTAAAATCCAAATTGTTTTAAACCTGTCATGGAGCTTCACATACGGGTAACGGTTGGATTTATCCCGTAGCGTAGATTACCTTATTCGTCATTACCTTCCACCCCCCTTTTTCTTTTGGCGGCGGGGGGGGGGGGGCGGTGAGCGTCCACCCACAGAAAGTGAATAAAAGCAGCAAGTTGGTGAAAGTCAGCACCCAAATGCCCACACGTGCGTCCATTAGCGTCACAAAATTAAACATTTACTTCGCCACCCACCACCTGACCTTTCTCAAAAGGAAATGAGCAAAATGTCAGGCTTAGCTTTGCGAGTTCCTTTCTTTCGCTAGGCTATACTCGCATTTCATATATTACTGTCCTTATAGTTAGCGCGTAGTTAGTTTCACCCATTCTCCCTTCTAAAGGGATACTGAACAAAGATATGAAGAAAAAAGATGAGGGACGCATTGAAATTCGACTCGGCAGACGCGGCTGTTCTGATGCGCAGTGGTGTTTTTTTTACATATCTTTTTTTTACGGATGGCTGTATTTCTGGAGGATTGTGAGCGCCCAGTGGCTCTACGCCTACAACGCCGTGATGTCATGCACCCACCACCATGACGTCACGCTTGCACTGGCTTGCAGCAGCAGCGGCAGCAGCAGCAGGCGTTTTGTAACAAGGAGTTACAGTTTCGAAATTATCCGCGTCTAACTTCCAGAACACTGTACAGAAACAGAACGGAACACGGAACGAGCTGGCTTCGCGCAAACAACGGGCAATCGAGAAACACGAAGCACACCGACGTTCTCCGTTTGGTTCGTTCTCGCGAGCTTTGTCTCACAAGGCGCGTCTCAACCGGCTATTCTTATCTCTTCGCGTGCCGAGCTTGACGACGCAAAATCCAAGACAAATTGGCTGTTAAGCGGGTCTATCTTTATCCGCGCGCGTGCGGGCAGAAACGGATTAGGGAAATTTCGAAGAGAGACGTAGAACTTTCCTTTTTTTTGTAACTACGCCACGGCCGCATTTCTGTATAACGAATGTCCCCTAGTTATCAGCAACATTTCCTCGAGTTCGAGAGCTTCCTGAAAAGTAAGGGCGCCCATTTGGAAATTGGTTCCACGTTTGCCAAAGGAAAAGAACTGAATCGAAAACGTGGAAGTTTCTATACATTTAGGCCTAGTACTAACAAGGAGTAAGGCCGGTCCAGCGCCGGAATAAGGGGATAACAGTTTTGAATTCTTCTATTTACGTAGGCGAAGACGAAGCCAGCTTAAGCAACGGAGGCACACGTGCAGCGGCCACTACAGTGCTGATACCCGCTCAGATAATGAAAACAGACCCTTGATTGAGAAAGCGACAACACTCCGGCCCGACGGAAGTTTTCAGCGTTCTGAACGTCAGAGTCTGCGTCAACTGTTCAGCTGTTCGAAAGCGAGAGGCAGGGGGGTGAGGGACAGGGGGCGGTGGGGTAGGGGCTCGCATGGCATGGCGTCTTTTGCCACTAAAGTTGACTTGTTCCGTGTTTTCCATGTTGAATTACTGGGGTTTTACGTGCCAACACCCCGATCCGATCCGATTGCGCCCCCCATCGGAATGCGGCCGGGATACACGCCATGGTGCTTTATCTATCTATCTATCTATCTATCTATCTATCTATCTATCTATCTATCTATCTATCTGTCTATCTATCTATCTGTCTATCTATCTATCTGTCTATCTATCTATCTATCTATCTATCTATCTGTCTATCTATCTATCTATCTATCTATCTATCTATCTATCTATCTATCTATCTATCTATCTATCTATCTATCTATCTATCTATCTATCTATCTATCTATCTATCTATCTATCTATCTATCTATCTGTCTGTCTATCTGTCTGTCTGTCTGTCTGTCTGTCTGTCTGTCTGTCTGTCTGTCTGTCTGTCTGTCTGTCTGTCTGTCTGTCTGTCTGTCTGTCTGTCTGTCTGTCTGTCTGTCTGTCTGTCTGTCTGTCTGTCTGTCTGTCTGTCTGTCTGTCTGTCTGTCTGTCTGTCTGTCTGTCTGTCTGTCTGTCTGTCTGTCTGTCTGTCTGTCTGTCTGTCTGTCTGTCTGTCTGTCTGTCTGTCTGTCTGTCTGTCTGTCTGTCTGTCTGTCTGTCTGTCTGTCTGTCTGTCTGTCTGTCTGTCTGTCTGTCTGTCTGTCTGTCTGTCTGTCTGTCTGTCTGTCTGTCTGTCTGTCTGTCTGTCTGTCTGTCTGTCTGTCTGTCTGTCTGTCTGTCTGTCTGTCTGTCTGTCTGTCTGTCTGTCTGTCTGTCTGTCTGTCTGTCTGTCTGTCTGTCTGTCTGTCTGTCTGTCTGTCTGTCTGTCTGTCTGTCTGTCTGTCTGTCTGTCTGTCTGTCTGTCTGTCTGTCTGTCTGTCTGTCTGTCTGTCTGTCTGTCTGTCTGTCTGTCTGTCTGTCTGTCTGTCTGTCTGTCTGTCTGTCTGTCTGTCTGTCTGTCTGTCTGTCTGTCTGTCTGTCTGTCTGTCTGTCTGTCTGTCTGTCTGTCTGTCTGTCTGTCTGTCTGTCTGTCTGTCTGTCTGTCTGTCTGTCTGTCTGTCTGTCTGTCTGTCTGTCTGTCTGTCTGTCTGTCTGTCTGTCTGTCTGTCTGTCTGTCTGTCTGTCTGTCTGTCTGTCTGTCTGTCTGTCTGTCTGTCTGTCTGTCTGTCTGTCTGTCTGTCTGTCTGTCTGTCTGTCTGTCTGTCTGTCTGTCTGTCTGTCTGTCTGTCTGTCTGTCTGTCTGTCTGTCTGTCTGTCTGTCTGTCTGTCTGTCTGTCTGTCTGTCTGTCTGTCTGTCTGTCTGTCTGTCTGTCTGTCTGTCTGTCTGTCTGTCTGTCTGTCTGTCTGTCTGTCTGTCTGTCTGTCTGTCTGTCTGTCTGTCTGTCTGTCTGTCTGTCTGTCTGTCTGTCTGTCTGTCTGTCTGTCTGTCTGTCTGTCTGTCTGTCTGTCTGTCTGTCTGTCTGTCTGTCTGTCTGTCTGTCTGTCTGTCTGTCTGTCTGTCTGTCTGTCTGTCTGTCTGTCTGTCTGTCTGTCTGTCTGTCTGTCTGTCTGTCTGTCTGTCTGTCTGTCTGTCTGTCTGTCTGTCTGTCTGTCTGTCTGTCTGTCTGTCTGTCTGTCTGTCTGTCTGTCTGTCTGTCTGTCTGTCTGTCTGTCTGTCTGTCTGTCTGTCTGTCTGTCTGTCTGTCTGTCTGTCTGTCTGTCTGTCTGTCTGTCTGTCTGTCTGTCTGTCTGTCTGTCTGTCTGTCTGTCTGTCTGTCTGTCTGTCTGTCTGTCTGTCTGTCTGTCTGTCTGTCTGTCTGTCTGTCTGTCTGTCTGTCTGTCTGTCTGTCTGTCTGTCTGTCTGTCTGTCTGTCTGTCTGTCTGTCTGTCTGTCTGTCTGTCTGTCTGTCTGTCTGTCTGTCTGTCTGTCTGTCTGTCTGTCTGTCTGTCTGTCTGTCTGTCTGTCTGTCTGTCTGTCTGTCTGTCTGTCTGTCTGTCTGTCTGTCTGTCTGTCTGTCTGTCTGTCTGTCTGTCTGTCTGTCTGTCTGTCTGTCTGTCTGTCTGTCTGTCTGTCTGTCTGTCTGTCTGTCTGTCTGTCTGTCTGTCTGTCTGTCTGTCTGTCTGTCTGTCTGTCTGTCTGTCTGTCTGTCTGTCTGTCTGTCTGTCTGTCTGTCTGTCTGTCTGTCTGTCTGTCTGTCTGTCTGTCTGTCTGTCTGTCTGTCTGTCTGTCTGTCTGTCTGTCTGTCTGTCTGTCTGTCTGTCTGTCTGTCTGTCTGTCTGTCTGTCTGTCTGTCTGTCTGTCTGTCTGTCTGTCTGTCTGTCTGTCTGTCTGTCTGTCTGTCTGTCTGTCTGTCTGTCTGTCTGTCTGTCTGTCTGTCTGTCTGTCTGTCTGTCTGTCTGTCTGTCTGTCTGTCTGTCTGTCTGTCTGTCTGTCTGTCTGTCTGTCTGTCTGTCTGTCTGTCTGTCTGTCTGTCTGTCTGTCTGTCTGTCTGTCTGTCTGTCTGTCTGTCTGTCTGTCTGTCTGTCTGTCTGTCTGTCTGTCTGTCTGTCTGTCTGTCTGTCTGTCTGTCTGTCTGTCTGTCTGTCTGTCTGTCTGTCTGTCTGTCTGTCTGTCTGTCTATCTATCTATCTATCTATCTATCTATCTCTATCAGAACAATGCAAGGTTCCAGTAAAACAGTGCGCCATAAGCTTGCCCCACAGTTAATAAAAAAATTTCTTCGATATGCGAACGTGCTTACATATGCATAAATAATCAATAATATAATTAATTAATAATTGCTGCTTTCCACCTTGCGGGTTTCCGCAGAACTACTACGTCAAACGTATACGTACACTGGCATCCCGGCTTTAAGCCAGAAGGCCAGCAGGGATAACAAAGGAAAACCTTAGGGAATCCAATCTGGCGACTATTCTTCGACTCGGAAAACATTGCAGCCAACGTTGTGAAACAGCCACGCATGCTATGGCGAAATAAAAACAAACATGGAATCGTAAACATATGGTTGAGTATCGGCTATGGCGCATTGTCTCATGCAAAAAAAAAGAAGAAAAAGTGGCGCGGTAGTTATTAAGCAGTCGCATGAGGAGGCTACCGAAGGTCGGCTTTACCAGCCTGTAAGCACGAGACGTATCACGAAGCGAGGGATTGCCAAGTGTAGGACGAACAAGAGAATTGACTGAAGAGGCACAAGCGACAGCGTCGCACAGAGAAATAGGGGGAAGAAAAAAAAAAGAGAAAGGGACAACCGAGCGAATATCCAGACAAAGCGAACACGACGGCGCGCGGGGGATATCGCATGGGGACGGTGCTTTTCTTCTTTACGAGCGTGGCAGTAAAAAACGGATCTCCGCCTGGCAGGTCGGGATTTTCGATGGCTCCTTACAGTCCCTGGACGTAGCTGCATCGTGGCCGATGCGAAAAGTCGTTCCAGAGACGCGCTTATCTTCTCCGACTTCACTTTTCTTTCCTCCCTTCTCTCTCTCTCTCTCTTGCTTCCGAAGCTTGGCTTCTCAATAAAGCGGTACAGCTTTGTAGAAGCTGCAGCCGGCACTCTTTGGTCCGGAGAGTAGGAGCACACCGCATAGCAGAGATGCACTGTATTCCTGCGCGGCACCTTAATGAGCGTCGGTTGAGTCGTCTGTTGCCGAAAAAGGGGAGCAGACGACAAATGCGACCCAGCACAGACCAAGTCGCGACGTAGGGGTAAGTTGTCGGAAATCGGAAAACCAAGAACACCACAAAAAAAAAATCTTACTTGCTTGGGCTGGTTGTCGTCTGACGCAGAAAGCGTGTCGTAACGTCGGAGCACTTTGTCATGTTTGATAAACCAAGGGCCGAATTCGCAAAGCTGTTCTTACTGAAGTGCTCTTTGTCATTGACCGGTCACCGTCACTAATTATGTGCAGGACGTCGGGGTTTGCTATCAACTACTCTGATGAACCGATCTACCTTACAAAAGAGAAATCTACCTGCCTGGTTGACAGCTACGCAAATTTTCATTCAAACCACTCAACACTGGCAACGCCACGGATGTCGTTATGGTGCTGCGAATGACGTAATTTCGCCAGCCAAGCCAAGAAACAAAAGTTCTACGATCTACGAGCATAAGAAGCGTCGAATTCTTCGTTCCCGTTTTTGCTGCTCGGCCTTCCGTCCAGTACGTCTAGCATTACCAAAATGTTTGAAATAAACCCAGGTGGTCCTCAAGATTGCAGCTCCAGGTGAAATAACATGTAATAATACGTAAGCATCGTGAAAATATGGCGGAAGGTTCTGTACAAACGTTTCATTTGAACAGTTTATGGAGTTTATGTACACATTTATTTATCAACGCTATAGAGACTATAGACATGCAGTTTTGGCAGAATTAGGCTTTCTATAGGCTACAGACAAGTGGCCCTTGAGACTACTGGGAGCTAGGTCTATTGGAGGCTCGGAAAAGAGACGTCCCATTGTAGTAATAACACTTTATAATCAGCACGAACATGCGTTTAAATAACTATCGTACAGCAACTCCCGTTCGTCGATGTTCTCACTTTCCTGATCACATGTTCACAACCTTCCCGTTCTGCACTTGCGAGTACATGGTAATGTTTCTACTTGGGAACGTGCTTGTATTTAGAAACAGATGTGTTTGTACACGTTCCTGTGTACCCCGTATATGAACTAGAATAGCCAAAAGCACGTTGCATCTAGGCTCCAGGACCCGTATTCGCGAAAACCTCTTACGCTACAATTTTTTCTTAAGACCAAATCGCAGCCAATCCGGTTGTTGCACGTATCATTAGAGAATGCTCGCGGCCTATGTAAAGAGCACTTACGAATGGGAAGCTTCGTGAACAAGGCTCCAGCACCGGTGTAACGAAGCTGTTCTTTTTGCTCGATTCTATGCCTTTCCAATTATCCACCGCCCACGAGCAGCCAGTCCTGGTGATAACGTAAGAGCGGAGCTCCAACAACTGACGTAGTGCGATAACCAAAATAAAAAATAAGTGGAGAAAGATAACTCCTGTCCAGTAGGTTAAGCATGATATTATAGTGTTTGTCTGAGCTTTCTGGTTGAATGTAGCAAGAAATATGTCTAGCAGAAATCAATGGCACGAACAGAAGGAACCATGGATGAAGGTTTCAGAAAAAGGAAAGACAAGCTAACGCGTGACATGTTAGAAGTTATGGGCCATTGACGGGAGGGGGAAATCGTGCATCAGTGCGTCATCAATAACACTGACAAAAAAAGAAAGAAAGAAAATAGGTTACCTGCGGGAAACCAGCCTATCAGAATTATCGGCACGACAAACAAAACAAAGGGTAGTTGTTTAGTTGACGTGCTTATAGAGAGTCTCAAAACGAATACTTTGCTAGTCCAGTGGTGCGTCGTCTTCCCCAGTGCTTTTAGTTGGAAACGATTCTCCCCTAAACTAAGCATCCTTGCTATGTGACATTTTACCTTTGGGTTGTTGTCTAATGAATTTATGCAAAGCAGACGCATAGCCTAAGTAGATTCCATCAAGTCTCACTGGGCTGAGAACTCCACAGACTTTAAGCACATTAGTATAAATGTATATTAGAATGCGTAACAGGGTTTCTAGCGTTCGCGAAAGGCTCCAGTAAACTATACACGGTTTTCTTGAAATTTCCCGTTTATCTTGCGGTTCAGTGTCTGTGTGCAGGTTACAAACGTAAATAAGGTAAGTCCTACAGAAAGCTCGAGGGTTTGAGCAACAGTTCACAAGAAGTCTACATGGAGCCGAAATGTTATCCAAGCTTGTTTTACAAGACACAACGGAACTGTCAGCCTTCCCAGCGCTGAACCGTATTAACGAAACACCAACACATCCTCCTGCCTCGTCTTTCCGTTTCTCGAAGATGCGTATCCAAGAGCCGCCTTCCGAAGCATGCCTCCCTCTTCTTCTCGTTTAGCGACCCGGTGTCTGAGAGCCCCGAGTACGCAAAGCCTGATTCAGCCTTCTTCGGACGCTGAGCATCCTCTTATGTTTATTCCGTTTGTTCTAGGCGCGCTGCAGTTGTTTCGCTGACGCCCTCTGCTTCGTTCTTCAGAGACGGCAAACGCAGTTACGGCTGGTTAGGCTCGCACCGAACGCGCGTCGGTAAGTCGCAAGAAGCACGAAGGTTTTTTCCCAAAGGATCGGAAAAAAGGCGGAGTGCTTTCAGACTGTGACAGCGGTGTAGTTTTTTTACGGGTGCTGTATACATCCGGTGAAACTGTCTTCTGGTCCTCGACCGTGTCTGCCACTTACTGCTTGGGGCTCCCTTGCTATCTTGCTTGGAGGTCGTCTGCGTATAAACATGCGCTGCCCTCTTTGGAATCTCGAGAGCTCCAGGGATAATGCAGTCGATTCAGCCGTTTGGTCCCACCAAAACACATGCACGTATCCGTGTGCGTGTGTGTGTGAGAGAGAGAGAGAGAGAGAGAGATAGAGGGTGCTGCGGTGTACCTCGGAGAAATGCCGACTGCATACATCTCGCAAAATCTTGAAACAAGTGCCGTATACTGCATGAACTCTGTGTTTTCTTCCACTCTCTCTCATGTTTCAATCCCCTTATTCACTGCTCCCCCCCCCCCCCCTGGGAAAGCTAGCCAGCCAGACACTTGTCTGGTTAACATTTCTGCCTTCCCCCTTTCTCTCTCCCTCCTTCCGCGCAATGCGGTGATTTATTCCCTACGGTCAGAGCTAGGTTTCCAAAACACACGACTGGAGTAGTCGATGCTTACCGATGCTTAACAGCGATGCTTACTGGAGTAGTCAATGCTTACCATTACCGCTTTGGTCCTAAGGACGAAAGTGGTAACGCGTTTGGTAGCGATCAGCTATTAGTACTTGAAGTCGTCCAACAAGTCGCATGTACGTTTGGTGTACAGCTTGATAGTGTACCATATATATGGGGTGTCCCAGCTAATGTGCGTCAAGCTCTGCGATGAAAGGAAATGCTGGAAAAAAAAAACAGGATACACGATACTAGTTTAGGGCTTACAGTGTTCTGTTGTAAAACCTCTGACATCCAAACACCGCAAATTTTATCACTGTATTTCGCATCGCTTTTTTCAAACTGCTCCTTTTTTTAACAGCCTGTCTAACGTTAGCTGGGACACACGCTGGAAAGTGGAACTAATGCTTTTGTGGACAGTGTGCCTAGCGCTTCGTGGAGACTATCGCCACCAATACATTCGCGACACGACAACACTGAGGTAGGTGGGAAAGTAAATAGGGAATAGAAGTGGACGAGTGGTATAATCACACGAGGTGCTTGTATCGGTGCCCGCATGTGAGCTACTTGCTGCTGCCTTTTGTCATCCCTTACTAACTGTACTAGAATCATGTGGACAACAAACATCGTTATGTAGACAATCGAATTAAGCTGGCAACACTTCGAGCGACAATGACTTGCGCGTGCACGGGTTACGTAACGTTTTCCGGCAGAGTGGACACGAACATCAGTTACTCAAGGCGAATGCATATGACTCGCTCATTTGCATATTACATTGTCTTATGCAATTTACGCATGCGTGGTTTTTTTTTTTTAGAGTTAGCGTGTTCATGCGTGTGTGGTAGGTGTGCGTGTGTTATATGGGGAAGGGGCGGTGGCGATTTTTTAACTGTGACTTTCGGATAGAAGGGCGGTACGTAATGTAACCTAACGTCCCGTTTATGAATGTTTATCAAACGACAACAAACACAGGAAATATTTCAGGGGAATAAGGCGCTGTAAGTTTACCCTGACGCTCAAAAAACATGAATGGCATGTCCTCTTGAGAACAGAAACACAACTACATACATGAAATAAAGAAACAGATTACACTTTAATCATACCACAAGAGAAAACTTGCGAAAGTTGTCCGGGCAAATTCCGTGACAACGAATGCGGAAAGACCGTAAGCACAGGATCTTCATGCCGTCACATGGGTCGTGTGAAATGTGGCATAAAAATTGAACTTCTTCTCTGCGTTCGTTGTCAAATAGATGCGAAGTTCGAGCTGCCTGCATTTCTTGGCTGGTGTTTACGACACTTCTTTGTCTTATACGGTTGCGTGAACAGCCGGTATACAAAGACCTTGATCGAACTACGAAGTATCGACATGACGACCAAACGCCCCCATTCGTATGCATATTTTGACATAAGAAACGAATAGTTGGTGGGGCACAAAAGAACATAACCCTTCGTGTTGCCTTCGACGCTGACTCGTATTTGTTGGCTTGCGTTAGTGAAACATTCTTTTTTTTTTTTTTGCTCTCCCTAAGGTGTGATCCACCAGCATATGTAGACGTTGACCCAGCAAGTAAGAAGGGCACTGACAAACAAATTTTAGTTGTGACTGCCAGCTGTGAAAACAAAATGGTCGTGGAGCACAAAAAACACCCACCTGTTTCAACGTCGGTTCAATGGACAAGTCAGGGAACCGACAAAGAAATGACCCCTGTCAGTGCTCCAAGCATCGACATGTAACAGCAATGGAGGCCAAATACACGTGCCTTTTTTAGTTCCCTTTGTAGGGAAACTTTGCAGCGCTTGGATGGCGTTTACTAGGTTTATTTATTTTCCTATGGCGTGATTTGATAGTGTGCGCAAACCTTGACCCAACGAGCAAGAAGCAAGGTCACAAACAGATGCCTCTGTCGCTGCTGTGCCTTCTCACAAGGAAAAAAGAAAGTAGCTGTGGAGCAGAAAGAAATGCCCGTCGCTTGGGTTCAGGGTATCGGCGAAATCAAACGAGTGTGACGTTCTTGCCCCCGGGCCACTGCTTTCCTTTTCGCAACCCATAGCAATTTCGCAACGAAACGCTGCTATTCGACGTGGAAGCCGTCGCCCAGCATAGTCGGCATATGTTGGTGGTTGCGTCTTTTTTTTCTTTCGGAACCGTCCTGCCTCGTTCACTTCACACACACATGCGAATGGAGACAGCGGATACAAAGCGAGAGATATTGTTGCCGCTCCAGGTACTAAACTACACGGTGCACTAACCAATACCGTGCAGTATAGTGGAAGCGACAGCTATGTCTGGCAAAAATGCCACGTGCAATGAATTTCTGTTCTCGCTTGCTATGTATGGGTTGATGTGCACAAATTTATGTGGTATAAAACCTCGACTAGAACACATCAGCAAAAGAAAGTTAGTTACTTTAGATTCTTTTAATAACTGTTGCGGAACGCAAAACTATGCTAGGACCGAGCCGACTATCTCAAGACTTAGCTTATAAATTAAGAGAGAGAGCAAATGATAAATGAAAGGCAGAGAGGTTAACAAGGACTGAGCCCGGTTGGCGACCCTACACTGGGGAAAGGGAAAAGGGGACGGAAGGATTAAAAGAAGAAGAGAAAGTCCACTGTGCACATCGATCACTCACTCAGTCGGGATCACAGACGGTGACCCAATCCGGTATCTTTCAAATATCGCAGCAGCGCTTTCGTGGCCTTCTGTACCTGCGATATGCGATGCCATGGTCCGAAGATCTTGTTCAAGGTGAACGGTTTTCTATCTGACTGATTCAGAGCTGTGCAGAGGTCGTCTTTCATTTCCAAAAGATGGACAGAAGAAACAGGGTAGATGTTCTGTAGTCACCAAGACACCGCAAGCACTGCACTCAGCGCGATCAGTCATTCCAATCCAACACGTACATGCATTGATGCATGCAACGCCCAAACGAAAGCGGCACCGCATTGTTTCCTCATTTCGCGGAAGCCCAGGTAACAGCCGCAGTTGCATAGATGGGTCGAGGGAATGCAACCAATGTTGGGTAAATTCAGGTGTGTGACACTTCTCCAATGTCATACGGCGCGCTAGCTCGCTTAAGTGTTGGGCTGCGTCAGTCCGCGAGTAAGGTACAGAAGCAAGGGTTGGTCCTTCGTGTGCTTTCCTAGCAGCTTCGTCAGCGAGGTCGTTGCCGGAGATACCCCAATGGCCCGGCAGCCATTGACACACGACGTCGTGTCCTCTCGCGATCATGTGATGGTGCATTTCTCGTATCTCCGACACGAGTTGTTCACAGGACCCGTGACGAAGAGATGACAGAAGACATTGTAAGGCAGCCTTCGAGTCACAGAATATCGCCCACCGATTAGCCGGTTGATCGTAAATATAATCAACGGCACGTCGGAGGGCAAGAAGCTCCGAACCATTCGATGTTGTCACGTGAGAAATCTTGTATCTGATGCTTATCGATCGAGATGGTATAACCACTGCGCCAAGCTTCCCCATGTGACATGCACACGTGCAATACACACGCATGAACATGTTACGTCTACAGAATACGTAGGGATAACGCTGGAAGTTAACTAGGGTGAGAAGGTTTCATAAAAAAATTAAATCTATTGCCATTTTTACTGAATACTAAATACATGGGAACAGTGATATCAAAGATTATGGATAATAAAGATAAGGATACCACAGCTGGTTAGCACTGAACTGCCACCTTGATGTGCAAATGCGGGATATACTATGGACCATTTAACAGTTTGTGCAGAAGTGATGTGGCGAACAGATTACACTTAGGCTGCTCCCCTCCTCTCAGTTGCAGCAAAAACTCTGGGCCTGTATTCATAAAAGCCAACTTTTCGCTTGTAAGCGCTCTATCCCACTGGTCGTAAGCTTTAGCTAATAATGTGGCCAGCATCAAGATTAAATAAAATTTGCTCTTACTAACCAATTCTACCGCAAGATGTTCTTGTGAATGCGGGACCTGTTCCTTTAGCCTAACTTTCATCACAAGGGCCCCTTGACGGTCATCCGTTAGTTCTGCGCCAGGAGGGTCGTTGACAACTCGCATATTCTACGAATTATAGCTCTACAGCAATAACCAAAATATTTTCGTCTATATAAGCGGCCTGCGTTCTTTTGCGATGCATTTCTCATCGAGCATTGCTTAAGGCATGAACCTGACTTGTTTTTTTATTAAACGGAAAACCGACGTTGTGGCAGTTTAGCGGTAACAGTGTCCTGCTGCTCCGCAGAATTAGTGCAAATTGGTTGCTTGGGCTGCTCGGCGAGGCATCTTCGAGCATGCACAGCGAAAAAGTAACATCGTAGACCAAAAATAGGAGGCACGGACAAGCGCCGATTCCGAACTGAACTTTATTATCAGGAATATTTAAGTATATGTTTGTGAAGTGTTGGCTCTTTCTCTCTTCGTTCAATCTGGTTTTCGTGATAACCAGAGTATCGCTTTGCCTTTCGATGCATTTTAATGTTTTCGATCACCGAAGAAGAAGAAGTATTTTAATGATTGGAAAATGTAGAGAGGTCGGCCGGATAATGGAGCATCTGGCCTGCTACCCTACGTAAGGGAAGGGGAAGAGGGGAAGAAAAGGGGTCACAATGGGGGATGATAATGGGAGGAACGAGGTGAATGACACATTACACAACTGGTATCACAGGCGTGAGTCCAGGCCCATGTCACCTAGGAACCGTGAAAGTGCACGCATTTGTCTCTGTCGTCTGCCAACTCTGTGGCCACGCGCCTAGCAAGAGGTCCTCCGACAGTGGTCCATTGTGTAAATGTCTCAATGTATCTGCCAATGTCAGTATTTCTCGCGCACACTCAGGGCACACCACGCGCACATGTTCTATAGTCTCTACAGCGCCACACACTGAACAGCCCGGGGAGTCTGTCCATCCAATAATGTGCAAATATTTGCGCGTGAACCACCGAGTTCTCTTGGAAGTCAGCGCTCGTCCGCGTTTCCTTGTTTTTTTTTTTTTGCTCCCATTGTTACCGTTGCGCTCTACCGACTACTCTTCACACTTGCAGAGTAATTCGATTGATCGATTCCCGGCGCGAATGGTCCCCCTCCGGTGGCAGTAAATGCAAGAACTTTCGCGTTTCGGTGCCTTGCGTGCGGTAAACGTTAATCCGATGTCCCGGTCTAAGGCGTCCCTACCATGTTCTACGTACCTTTAGTATTATTAAAACCCACCAATCACTCAAAAAAGACTCAAAAAAGAAAGAGAAAGAACTATGCGGAGTCAAAGTGATCTAAATTATGTCTACAAGATATTTAAAAAACTTTATGACGAACCTAGGTTCAGATATTCTAGTGATTTTATTCCAACGCTATTCATTTTTCGCCCTTCTTCAGTGGTCTGAGAGGCACCGTGAGGACGTTATCTCCGGTATCGACGAGCCTTGAACGGTGCATGATAAGAAAAGTAAGCAAACCGAGAAACAGGATTCCGTTTATTATACCGGTTCTAATTTTGTTATAAAAAAAAGAGACAGCGTTGCGTGCAAAGTTAGCGTAGAGCTATGTACGCAGGAGTGTAATAATGCGTAATTAGCCCCCCCCCCTCCCCCCCCCACAAAACAAAGAAGAAGGCCGACACCAAACCAGATGCGCTCGTTCAAACCACGCGCACCTAAAACCATGACAGGAAGTGTGGATTTACCTAATGAAAAAAATATGGGCTGATCCAGGACATTCTTCCGTCCGAAGAAGAAACCGCATGCGCTAATGCGCCTCGAAGTAGATCTTGTCTTTCTTTAATGTCAACTACTGTTGACTCGCCTTCTTCCCGATGCTTCAACCACCAAGAACGCCGATTTACTATATCGAGACGTAATGTTAAAAGCTTGAATTACGGTGTTTAACAGACTGAAGTTATGAGGGAAGCCGTAGTTAAGGAGTCCAGATTACTCTCAACCAACTGCAGTTCGTTACACCATAACCAGATTTCCACCTCTATAAGAGTCCACGAGGGGAGCAAATTGGTCTATAGCTCCATACTCTTCACCCGTGAAGCGTTCACAGATGGAAGGCATAGACGAAAAAAAAAATAACCTTAAAAGTGCAATCTACACCCTTACATCTTTTTATGCGAATAAAGGTGGCGAGTTACAGACCTATGTGCACCTTTAATGACTCTCAGGCACCCATGAGGATGTCAAACGGCTTATAGTGAAACGCTCCCTCCAAGTGCGGGACACCAGTGCTTTTGCGTTCCGCCTCTGTCGAAGTGCGGCCACCGCGGCCTGGATTCGAACCCACAACCTCGCGTTCAACAGCACGACGACGCCGCCGCCACTCGGTGACCGCGGCCGGTAGACATAATCAAGGCTGCGCCAGCATCACTCGCACAACAATGTATAATCCTTGATAAGCTTGGCCCATATATCAGTTGATTACGGACCAATTTTATCTTGTTTATCGCATGGCTAAACCGTTGCAAGTTATCAAAGCGTAGACGAGACTCGAATAAGCGCGTTCGTGTACACTGTAAGATAATTTACACCCTTAAAAGTAAAAAAAGGGTATAAATGTGTTTATAACTCCCACCCTTTAAACTCCTATAACTATATAACTATATGGGTGGGAACTACAACTGTAACTATATGGGTGGGAGCTATAACTCCCACCCATATAACCCCCACCCTCTATATAAATAACACCCTAAGGGTGTGAGTTAAAGACTCATTTACGTCCTTTTTCACTTTAAGGGGTGTAGAATATTTTACAGTGTACCGCAGCCGCGACTAAACGCGCACACTCACGCGCGTTTCTATGCGTGCGAGTCGGCATTTAAACATGGCACTCCATCGCGCGCCGATGATGCCTGTTGAGCTTCTCAGTTACGATAGTCGGCCTAACCTCGGATTACACGTAGCTCCGCAAAATACGTGTAGGTTAGCATTGTGAGAGTGCACCGGAGTCGGCCCCGTCGACGACAGCGTGTCCCTTAAAAGTTTCTTTTTTCACTTTACGTTCTCATTGTAACGATCACGTAACGTTCACGTAACGTAACGTAACCCGTCCGCGAGTCACAAACCATGGTCACGTGCCAACAACTTCGGCACAGACATATTCGCCGCAAAGAGCTAGGACAGGCGCAAGAAAGAAGGCACGAGAAAGGAGTGGTGGGCTCAGTGGCGTAGCTAGGTCGTCTGGCACCCGGGGCCGATAGCTCTTCTGTCACCCCCCACCCCAGGTGTAGTCGAGGAAGGCGAGGATATCGACAATTATCGGGTGTCTTCAGACGTACATGACACCCCCGCCCCCCCCCCCCGCCTACTGGCCTTGTGCACCCGGGGCCCACGGCCCCTCGGCCCCCCTGTTGCTACGCCACTGGGTGGGCTTGTTCGTATTGCATACCTTGAGGCAAAGCGCAAGAAAAAAAGCACGACAACGCTGTGTCTTCATTCCCTTCTGTTGTCGTCGTGCTTTGTTGCGCATCGCCTCAAGGAAGACACGCCGACAAAGACGCGGCGTCATTGCGTCATCCACACGGGCGCCCGTGTTTCGCCAATGTGTCTTTCCTTTTTGTGCATGTCCTCCTTGCGACGGAAGACGTTTCAGCAAGTACCAGCAAACCAAGAAGCAGTTCTCTGGAATCTTCGCCATAATCCTGTTACTAGCACATATAGTACTTGTATTAACTACGCCTAGTACACTGCACAACATATTAGATGCTTAAAAGGCAATAAGGGCGTAAACTACTTTACAGGGCACGCACACTATACTGCACAGTTTTAGTGTGACACACTGTGCCATCCGGAATGCCGCTCCCATGTTTTTCTTTTCGTCTTTCCCTCTTTTCTGTGATTCTTCCCTCGGGCTACTAGTTTCCGCGTAGTGAAAGGGGAGGCATTCAACGCGGCGCGAAGGTTGTGTTCCCCCTTCTTTTTTTTTAGAGTTTGTTTGGCACGTTTGCCGTCAGAATTGCCATTCCTGAAAGCGTCGGATTGTCGGTCGGGCAACAATGGGACTCGGTCCGTTTGCTTTTTTCTCCGCGTCGTTTTACGAGGGTGCGGGCGTCGCGAGAACGCGGAGTGACGCGGCCTTGTGCGCCAGCGATTCCGCTTGCCCATGCCGTCCCAGTCGCCGCGGTTTCGAGAAATTGAAGGCGGGACTCCGTTTCGGCGAATACCTATACGGCGCTATTGCGCTATTTCACGTTCAAGTACACACGAAATTCAAACACGTCCTTCTTTGCGAGCTTACCGATAGGCTCGAAAAAAAAAAGTTCCATCATTGCTTTCGTGAGAACATCACGCTGGCGCCAATACCTAGGAACATGCACCCCGATCATAATCGCGGTAGAAGGAGGGCAAGGGCGGCCAACCTCCTTAGGGAAATACACAGTGATCAGCGACAGGTCAGCTTTGTGGATGCCGCTTCTTGTAAGGGACGTCGGGCGTTTACCATCGTCACTGTTGATGGTCGGTAAGGAATCACCAATGCTGCTTCGGTTCGGACGAGGGACTCTGAAATATCTGAACAAATGGCTATTGCACTAGCCCCACTGGATAGCTCACGGGATGTCATCTATAGCGATTCAAGATCTGCAGTCAGAGCATTTGAAAAAGGCACCGTTTCCAAACAGGCCCTCAGACTTATTGGGGGCAAGGCAATCACGCACCACTTCATTTATTGGTTTCCGGCACATCAGGGTCAGATAAAGGGTGCTCCTGCCAACCTCAACGAGTCGGCTCACGGGGCTGCGCGTGAACTTGCCCACCGCGCTACCCTCGACCAATCGGAAGCCGACTCCCCAGAGAACAGGGACACCCCCTCCACCTACAACGAGATTACTAAACACTACTATCTCAGCCGTAGAACCTACTTTGTTCCTCATCCGCGCCTCAATAGAGCTCAAGCATTAACACCCCGTCTGCTACAAATGAATACCTATCCGAATCCGTCGCTCTTACATAAGATATATCCGGATACTTATACCAATGCTACCTACCACGATTGTGGAGATATAGGCACGTTAGACCATATGCTCTGGCGGTGTGCCCGGTCACGCTCTATCATCGCTAACAGCTCGGCCAGATGGGAGGCGGTTCTCCGCGGCCCTCTTCTGGCTGACCAACTCTGGGCTGTCCAGCAGGCCCACGATGCGGCCGAAAGGCTCGGCCTACCGGTTCCCATATGGGAGCGGCCCGCTTCGTGAAGACTCACGATCTGCAGGACTTCTTTAAAGATTCACCATACAATACCATCATTGCTTTCTATCGGTGTTAACATGTGTGGCGGCGCGCTGTGGAGCATCCAGGTCGCCGGTTCGATCCTGACCATGGCTGCAACGTTCTGATGGTAGCGGAATGCAAACACTATTGTGCACCGTGTATTAGGCGGACGATAAAGAACGTCAAGGGGTCAAAATTAACCCGTATGTATGTGGTCTTCACTGGGTTCGGAAAAGCAGTGCGGACCTATTAGCTCACGCGATCATATGTGCCAGTTTCGCAAGCCATGTGACCTTAACGGGCGCGACCAGGCACGTCTGCGCCTAATTCGTCTAAACGTGGTGAACGCAAAGTATTTCCTATCTCACATCAAACGGATGATGTCAACGCTGTACCCGGCTCGCAAAGTGTGGGACGATACATCCCGCCTAACCTGCACTTGCAGGTTATGAACACTACAAAGAACGTCATCAAATGTTCGCGCTGAGCATTCACCAGCTCTCATCCCCGGAACCAAAACACGTCCTGGCACATGGACTAGCACTGTTTGCATCTCGCGCAACGGAGGCACTTCGGTGTTGCCTTCGAGACACTGCTCACAATGACACACCTTAGATGAACCCTACGCGCTGTGTTTTGGGCATGTTGTGTATCTTTGCTGTGTGCTGTGCACATCATTTCATTTTTCACCCTATTCATCAGGAGTCGTATGCTAGGAATCCCGCTAGGCATACTTCTTCGGAATCCATTGAATATCTCTCTCTCTCCCCGGGAAATTATTTCCTTCGCCTTTTCCCTCATGAAGGCAAACTTCTTCGGAATCCGTTGAATATCTCTCTCTCTCTCTCCGGGGAACCATTTCCTTCGCCTTTTCCCTCATAAAGTCGGCCCATCACGTGACCTCTGCCACTCAGGTAATTGGCCCAGAGTGTTCGGTTTCCGGTAGTTTTTTACTCGATGCGCACTTGTTCGTCTTGTTATGACTGCGGTAGACCTCGATGCTGCTGGTCACGCGTAAGAGTACAATGCGAGAGCCACGCTGTAAAGATGGTCTTAGGACAGTTCCCCGGTGATGCCGGGCGCTGCTAATTCTCCCGCAACGTCCCCCTTTGTCCACCCTCCCTTCGTCATTCTTCGTCTTCGTCTTCGTCAATTCTCCCTTCGTCACAGAAGAAGCGCCAAGAAGGGAAGAAAAAGTTGCCACTCCAGGAGAGGCCGAGACGACGCGAAGGACTCGTGAACGTTTCGTGAACGTTTCAGAAAGGGAAAATGTGTTAGCGTGCCGAATTGAGAGTTCAATTCTCTCAATTGGGCACGCTAACACATTTTCCCTCGTTTCCGTATCCTCCCGCCTCACACCCTCTCCCCTTTAGAAGAAACCCACCTATATATACTGTGGCGAGGAAAGCATAGGTCACCTTGAAGAAGACAAGTACACTTGTCGGAACATTGGCTCCTGCATTCACCTTGTTCACGTTTTGCTCATCGTCTTGAATTTCCATCTCCGCATTCCCCGTCTTTTCTCTGGACGCCTAGATAATGTTTTACTGCCATTTATATGGTTTAACTGAACAAGCTTGCCTGTCAGACCGACGCAGCGTTCTGTCCTCTGTGGACGGGGGGAAAGTTATCGCATATATTTTATTTTGCTTTAATTTCATGTTTGATGGTGCACAGTCGACAATATATTCGAAAGCTGTTCGAAAAATATTAGCACTTTCTCAGCGTGTCAGGTCAATTCGAGAACCAATGCGAACAGGAGAATATTCAAATCGTTATGCAATGGTTTGGAACAATGACTCGTCGATGCGAGGGCCGAATCACAAGGAAAATATTCAATTCGTTTTTCAAAAGCTGGAATATTCGCACATGCCTATAGAAAGTAAATCAGATTCGCGTACCCCAGCCGCATATCTCAGTACGTATACAGGGAAGCTATATCGCTTTACTTTGACGATGTTCCTCGCATTGTTCCTGTCCATTAACTGAGCGATCTGGTTTTGAGCAGGTATAGCCACTTCGCTTTAGGCCTTGATAGCATACTTCTCACGTATCCTGCAAACTCGGCAAAGTATATACGACGAAACCGCTTCCAACCAGTCCTATACGCAGTATGCTCCGGATTAACGTTTTCATCGTTACGGGGTGCATACCCAGCCGCAGGGCCAGAAATAACGAACGTGGTAGGACGTCTACGGGATCAAAGCAAAACCGTTCCCTCCCGCGAGTCACGTCATTGCGGAGAAACAACAAAACAAACAAAAAAAGAACTCGCGAGTTTACCGGCACAAAACCGAAAGGCCCCTCGACGAAAATCCCGTCGCCCTCTTTCCAACTTTCAAACCTGCGGACTCACTTTCACTGCGGCGGGTGCTCAATTAGTTTCCTGCTCCAGTTCTCCTATAGCAGCCGAGAAATAAAGGATCGTCGAACGAAAACAAAAAAAAAAGATGAGAAAGAGAGAGATAACAGCGCATCATAAACGAAAACAAATTACGCACTGTACCTCGCTCGCTGCTCCTCCTCTTAACGAATGAAGGAGGAGGAGGGAAAGCGAGGAGATGCGATTGCGTGCCTCGGAGCTAATGAAAACGGCACACAGCCAAACGGGCTCGCTGCGGCCTCATCAAGAGCTGTGTCGCGGCGCGCGCCAGATTAAGAGACTGTTCCCCCTTCCCCCTTCCTCCTCCCCCTCCCCCTCCCCTTCCTGCTCCTCCCCCTCCCCTCCTTTCCCCCGCGCGCCTTCTACCCCACTAAATACAAACGCAGCGAGTGAAATAAATAAATCCTTCCCATATACGCGCAGCTCGTAAGTCTTGCTGCGTTAGCAGACGAGCTCTTCTTGCTCACCGGTTCGTTTACTTGTTGCTCCGTTTCTCTCATTTGCGATCGCCTCGTTTATTTGTTTGTTTTTTTCATTATTATTACTACGAAAAGCCGAGTGAATCATGCTCACAGCGCTTCGCCCAGGGGGCCGCAGGGCGCAGTTTGCTGCGAAACTTTCCGTAAGCGTATGGAGCGGTGCGTTTTCTATTTCTTCCTCCGTTTTTTTTTCTTTTCGCGGAACGTCGCTAGTACAAGTAATTGATTGATTACGGGAGCTCGCTGGCTGGCGTGTTCTCCGCTTTTGCTAATGGCTCAGCGAAGCACCGAGTAGCGCGCAGCTATGTGCGGTGAAACCGTAAAACTCGATCGAGGATTACTTTTTTTCGCGCACTCGCACAAGCGTGCACGGACGCGCGCGCGCGCACACACATTGGTGAGCGAGAAAGCAACAGAAGGATAATTATGCAAACGTCGTCGATGAGGCGGTGAACGACGTCATGGTATGTCGCAACGACATCTGCCTTGTCTCGTGCAGGTGCCTCGTTCAGGCACTCTTCCTTCTTTGTTTATTTAATTCTGTTTCTTTAAGCCTGTCAGGAACGAACGAACGCAAAAAGTAAGCTGACATCCAGCATTCATTGTTTTGAAATTCATGGTACCAGAAGTGAAGAACAAAGTGCGCTGTACGTCTGATACAGCGAAGTCTGCCTCGCAGTCCACCACACCGTGAAATTATTTGCACCATTAAAAGTGAAAAAGGGTGTAATGCGTCTATAACTCACACCCTTAGGGTGCCCGTTATATAAATCGCACCCTATGGGTGTGAGCTATAGACACATTTACACATAATTTTTTTTTTCACTTTTAATGGCGTAAACTATATTGCAGTGCACCGAAGATGCGCTGGCGACCATTGCTCCCTTGCCTGCGCTTTCAGCCAAGCGTAAGTCGGGCTTAGGCTTACTTGGGATTTTACGTTCCAATAATAGC
This sequence comes from Dermacentor albipictus, assembly GCF_038994185.2. Lineage (NCBI taxonomy): Eukaryota > Metazoa > Arthropoda > Arachnida > Ixodida > Ixodidae > Dermacentor > Dermacentor albipictus. The sequence goes on from NC_091826.1 coordinate 26,277,124, forward strand.
AACACTGAAATACGTGCCTTCCATGCGTATGATGGTTCCACTGGCCGACAGTATATTCGAAAGGGATGCGACAGGCATAATTGCCCTTCTTCGTATTGCTCGTTGCGACTTCCGCGTACTTGGGTTTATGTAAACACCACGAGGGGTTTCCCCGTCCGACAGCATAGTTTTGTAACGAATTGCATTGCGCATGTGCCTTAGAAGCTTCACTTAATTCTGTGGTGTAAGTTTACCGCCTTTGCATAGTGACTAAATCAGTTGTAGTGCTTTTCGCGAGGTCGTCGTGGCTGTTCAGTGTCAGTGCAGTATTTCTATTTTTTCTTTTCTTCAGTTGCCACAACGCTCTAAGGTAGGCTCTAAAGCGCACTTATTTCTCTGTTGCATCTGTGATAGCGTCACAAACAGTTGTCTCTTTCGTTTGTGGCGTTGTTTTATGGGGTTTTATGCGCCAAAACCAATTTCTGATTATGAGGCCCGCCGTAGTGGAGGACTCCGGAAATTTCGACCACCTGGGGTTCTTTAACGTGCACCTAAATCTAAGTAAACAGGTGTTTTCGCATTTCGCCCCCATCGAAATGCGGCCGCCGTTGCCGGGATTCGATCCTGCGACCTCGTGCTCAGCAGCCCAACACCATAGCCACTGAGCAACCACGGCGGGTTTGCGTTTGTAGCATAGCGTTCCTCAGACCACGTTGTTTTCCAGAGCGTAGGCACATCCGTCCACGACGTCCGCTGATACAACATGACGAGTAATAACTGTTCGGTTGGTTTAAAGGTTGATCACGGATGGTTAAAGGTTGAAGGTTTGCAGTGGTACGGTATACTTCTTGGCGTTTTCTCCCACTCATGTGCGAATTACGCGTCTCTCACGAATGTTTTTGTTGTTTGAGTTACTGCGGGACTTCTTCCATAGGGTTATGCTGCCGCATTAATGAAAAAAAAAACATCGGGGAAGTTCACGCGTCGCAGCATTAGCCTGTACGTGAGAGGCTAACGTTCCCGCTCCCCTATAAAAAGGGGCGCCGCGAACCATTATTAAAAGCAAATCTTAACACAATAAATGGCTTCTGCTACCTCAAGAGTGCCATGTGTTTTCATGCTCCTGCGTATCTGTAAAGTTTGTTCGTCATGATGGCCACCCTGCAGCTTGCCTTCATTGTAAGCATGTAATGTCTGTTCGTATGACTTCGAATTGTCTCGGCGAATGAATATACAGCATGAAAAACCATCACCGAAAACCCGAATAAAATTATTATAGCGTCCAAGGATGCGTTACGGCAATCTAGTTTCTCACACGAACTTATCGGGTGACACCGTTTAGAAATCAACACAGACGCGTCGGTGCTGCATGAGTCTATAGAGAAGATGCGAAAAATATTTACCGTCACTATACCGGAAGATCATATCAGCTTGAGTACTGCCGCTTTTAGATTCAAAGTGCCAAGCAAGACTACATCTACGGCTGCGGAACTTGCAGCCCTTCACGCCGCTCTGAACCACATCATCGAATCATATTTTGCGACTTACGTCATAGAATGTACGAGCAGATGATATCCGACATTAGGGAACTAAACCAACGTGATCTGGAAACGGGCACGACATAATCTTCCAGTGGCTTCCTCCCCACTGTGGCATCGTCGGCAACGAGTTTCCTGACAGGGCTGCCCGCTTTGCCCACGAACACACCCAGACGCGTCCAATACCTTTGGCGGGGACGGACGCTGTCCGGAAGCTATCGTCTGCTTGCATGCAAACAGTCACGAGCTTTCATTGGTTCAAGTGCCTTCAATTACCGATGGCAGAATGTCGGACCCCTTGCTACAGCTACTACAACTGTCATTTAGCGTTTCCCGTGGCGAAACAACTTTGCGTGGATTCATAGTTCGCGCTCTTTCCGTCTCCGTCGCCTTTTTCTGTGGTGGTCTTTTTTGAAACAACTTTGCGGTGCTGCTTGTGGCTGGGAGTCGCGTTCACGAACGCATTCTCTTATCGCATGGGAATGGCCAAGACCCTATGCGCGAATCCCGTAGGTTCGAGGAAACCATCGAGCACCTATTGCGTAGCTGCCCTCCCTACGCCGTACAACGCTTCTCTCTTCGGACAGATTTAAACCGACTGGACTCCAGACCGTTATCTGAGTCAAAGATCCTCGGACCACGGCCACATCCGTCACTGGTACAAAAATTGATTCGTGCACTTGTTCAGTACTTGAAGTGAACCGGTTTTAGAGACGGCTTAGAGTTTTCTGGTTTATCATCCCACGTGCACTCAGTGCTCACTCACTCCCTCTTTTCCTCCTTCTATTCTCCGTTCCCTTGCCCCCAGCGTAGGGTAGCAAACCGCATGCTCGTCTGGTTGACCTCCCTGCCTTTACTATCCTTGCTTTCTTTTTACTACAGCTTTTATATTACACCTTAGTCTAAGATACTTGTTGCAGCATTCATTCATTCATTCATTCATTCATTCATTCATTCATTCATTCATTCATTCATTCATTCATTCATTCATTCATTCATTCATTCATTTACTTATTGGTTCTCTTTTATGTACAAATTCGCAAATGTTGCCAACTACAAAAAAAAAAGATATAAGCCAACAATATTTGCCCAGCCTGGAACATCATTTCGCCTTCTCGGACGTCGCTAATATTTCATAAAGCCTCTACAGCAAGAATAAAACAAGCATTGGGCTTAGGCGTTTACATACTACGCTTCTCCATAAACTATAGCGCCGTTTTGTCATGTGAGCACACACTAGACGGAATAAGAGAAAGAACACGGGACGAAAAGCCAGAGTATTCATGTAATAAACGCGAAACAATAACGGGAAGGGATGTGCCCACACTTCGCCGGCGTATTCGAGCAACGCAAACATTGGGCCCTCGATCGAAGGGGTTTAGTGTTTGCTGGAGCATGCCGCGTTTGTCCGGCTATTAGTTGACCCGCTCTTCGGCAATATTTCACGAAAGATGGCGGGATGTCTAGTAAGGGGGGAAAATAAAGGCGGCGTACCCGATTCACATCGTTTAAGCAAACACATCCCGAACTTGGGACGACGTGACCTTCCGGAGATGTCCTATAGAACATTATCGAAAGAACCCTTTCCACTGAGCGCGCAATTTCCCTTGGCTGAGCATGATCCCGGGTGAACATCTTCGAAAAGCGCACTGCATATCAGCTCAGCAGTTAAGGACACTTTGTTCAGTTCTAGAGTCTAACTTTGCTAAGAATAAACTAAACATGGCGGCAACACAATGGGAAAGGCTAATTCACTGGCAGCGCGGTTCCACATATCACGCATACGCACACGTACACACACACAGACACACACACGCACACATACACGCACGCACGCAGGCACACACACACACACACACACACACACACACACACATACACACACGCAGGCTAGCACGCAGATTCCGCTTATGCCCCAAAGTAAACGTGGGCTTCAGAGACGGCGTAGTCTAGGACTCCTGATTATGCTTCGACCTAATGGGTGTGGCGGAATGCCGTCATCGTGGCCAGTAGTCGAACATGCGACCTCGTACTGAGAAGCCAAACGCCTCGGCTACTAAGCCGTCATTGCGGTTGATGAGGTTTTAAAAATGGAAGGTGCAAATATAAGAATGTTACGAAGAGGATGGAAGAATTTTCGGGCTAAAGGCTGGGGGTGCGATTGATGAGAGACTATGAAGAGAGGGTGGAAATAAAAGGAACAGCGATAAATGTATAACAGGAATATCTGCGGCATATATAAAGCAGTCTACCATGTGCTGAGATCGAAAACTGCGACAAGCGAAATTAACGCTCATCGTCAGGTTACTTGCCAGGTAAGATTCCCAGCACATCGCAGTGACCATTTTCTCTCGAACATTGTAACAGTGCTCGTGCAAACTGTAAGGCCCGACGTCTGACATCTCATCCTTCTTCGTTGTTCTCTTTATTATGTTACACCCATTTTATATGTTTTCCAAACATTTACTTGGCGACGACATCTGGATTTCTCTGTCGAACCCAGGGAGCTCAGCGTATGTGCCCAAAGTGAACGCACATTCATCAAAAGCGCGACTTGGCGTCATACTGCAACGAGCACGAGGCCACACCAAGAAAACCCGCGCTGTCTCCTCAGCCGGAAAGCTTTGCAGATGAAGCAAAGTTTGTACTTGTCCTGGGACCAAACTTGGTCTTGGGGACAAAAATTTCATGTTTTATTTGGAAATAATCCGGTATACATGTATTAGCAATGGGCATGCATCTGGTAATGCAAAACCAAGCAAAGTGCACTTTGTTAATCATGCGCCAAGGTACAAAATCTCAGCGCCATGCAAGATTATGCGCGTCCTGCTTTTGCTCCTGTATACACTCTTTCACACACACACACACACACACACACACACACACACATATATATATATATATATATATATATATATATATATATATATATATATATATATATATATATATATATATATTGTATGCCTCAATGGCGAGCAGTGCATTCTCATCATCTTTCGCTCCTTTTTTTCGAACACTGGCCTGCACCTCAACTGGTGGCAGTGTGCAGGTTAGAAGTGCAAGTAAGCGTTTGCGCTCAGCGACTTCACGACCTCACTTAATCAGGTGCTAACGCAACCCTCCGTTTACCCTGTGTAAACCACTTCGCACGTGACCAGGCACTGCTTAACAACGCTCAGACAACTCTAAACAAATGGCTTCTCGTGTTCTATCGCATAAATTTACCTCAACTATTATTTTGGTATTTGCTAGTTTTTTTCTTTCCTTCGTCCTTCCTAACATCTCCAGCGTCTCATTAAGCGTCGTTTCTCTCTCTCTGCCCTTCCCGCGCTGTTACTAAAGCTTTCTCAAAATTGTACCGAACTCACCTAGCTCTCTATTCCTGCGTTGTATTACCAGACGTTGTTCTTACTGCCGAGTGAATACGGTACATAGAGGACGCCCAACAGTTCTTTTACCTTCGTCCTTCCTAACATCTCCAGCGTCTCATTAAACGTAATTACACTCTCTCTGTCCTTCCCGCGCTGTTACTAAAGCTTTCTTCAAGTTGTACCGAACTCACCCAGCTCTCTATTCCTGCGCTGCATTACCGGACGTTGTTCTTACTACCGAGTGAATACGGTACACAGAGGACGCGCAACAGGCGGGCATGCGAATCGGATATAAGCGACGCCGAGACAGGGGAAACACGTGGTCCGTCGCCGAGGCGCCCTCCGCCTCAGCCACTTCCGCGATCGGCTCCCCGCCGGTCCCGATCGTTTACGCTTTGCAAACAACGGGCGCGAAATAATGCAACGTCTTTACGTATAAATTCTCTTTTCGTTCTTTTTCCTTTCTCTTATTCTCTGCCCGACGTGGTGGACTAGCGTTACTTATGCGCGCGCCGCAGCGCCATTTCGTTATCGGTGTTTGGCGACGAAAGCTAAGTCGCTCCCTCTCGCTTTCTCTCTTTGCTCGCTCCTTCCCAAGCTGCGCGTGCTATGACTAGCCGAGAAGGGCTGCGCGGGAAAGCGGCGTCTCAGGGACACCAAGAGAGATGTCGCCACCAGTTTGCAAGGAGCGGGAGCAGGATGGCGCAAACTATACGGGCTGGTCCATACCCTTGCAAATGCATGCCGTCGATATATCCACCCTATAGCGCCTCCTGTTACTACGCGGGAGATAAAGATGCACACCAACTAGCAGTTCGTCGCAGCACACAGCTCCACTCCGGATTCCGTGGTGCTATCAACTGCATTACCCGATTGGTAAAGTTGAGCATCACTTGCTAAACTTCATTGCACATTGAATAGAGCAGTGGCTATGGTGTTAGGCTGCTGAGCACGAGGTCGCGGGATCGAAACCAGGCCACGGCGGCCGCATTTCGATGGGGGCGAAATGCGAAAACAGCCGCGTACTTAGATTTAGGTGCACGTTAAAGAACCCCAGGTGGTCGAAATTTACGGAGTCCTCCACTACGGCGTGCCTCACAATCAGAAAGTTGTTTTGGCATGTAAAACCCCATAATACAATTTTAATTAATTAATGGAGCAGTGTCCTAAAAAAAAGACAAAAAAAACTTGAAAAGGTGGTGAAGCACCTGTCCCTAGAGAGAGAGAGGCAGGAAATGCAGGGAGGTTAACCAGACGCACGTCCGGTTTGCTACCCGTCACTGAGGGAAGCAGTGTGTCACCACAAAAAAGATAATAATAATAATAATAATAATAATAATAATAATAATAATAATAATAATAATAATAATACAAAAGGATGTAAAAATAAATAGGCACATGTAACAGATAAATAGTTATATCATTCTGACGCCCCTTGTGTGCGTTAACGGACTAAAAAACTATCACATGTTCCTCAGCTGTCTTCTTCAGATCCCGAGAGGCTGTGCAGGACAACTTCGGGTAACAGTAAATTTTGATAAAGTAGCAAGAGGAGGAACGGAAGTATAGAACCAAATCGTCCATTCTTCGACTTTACTAAGTTAGAGACTTCCAAGTAAGTCTCCATGCGACCTTTTTTTTCTGCGGATATGGTAATGTGTTTATGTACAGAAAGGTTAGCGCCTATGGTTTACGGCATCGGAAGAACAAGTGTATCCATCTCACTATTACGATAACGGGTGACCCTTTTCAACGAATAACAGCCTTCGGGCCAATCACTTCCTCGTACATCCAGAATTACATAATCACAGCATACCACCAGGTACTAAAAAGAAGTGAGGCGGCAGACAGGACACAAGAGTAGAGAAGTGGACAACACGAACGCCGAATGCAGAATGAATCCTTACCAACTAGCTCAGCTTTCTGTCGTTCTAAGCACCAGGTACTGTTGACTATTTTACGCGGAAGCGTTTCAGTGCCGCCATCTTGGGTTGTTAAAACTGTCGTTTTCTATCTGTAACATCCAGATGGACGCGCACGGTACAGTCTGTTCCTCAATGCATCATAATTATTGCACATATGCGTCCGGCGGTTCATGGCTACAGTAATTTGACATCGCCGCTTAGAAATCTGAGAAAATGTTTGCGAAATCGATGACCGCATGCCCGTGCAACAATAAAATTGGCAGTGGCTTAGCTCGTCTAGGTGGTGGTGGTGGTGGTGGTGGTGATGTTGAAGCAGGCGGGGTTAGCCTGGCATAAATAGCCGGCAATTGTTCCGCCTGATCCTCCTTCGATTTCAGATCAGTGGTGTGTCACCAGGTGTCGATGAGGCCCGAGTCTCGCAGGAAGGCTATCAGAAGTCGTTGCGCTCTCTTCCTCAATGCCGTGGGCCCTCCGGGGAAAACAACATCTTCAAAGGTCCTGTGCGTGAGACCGCTTTTTTGTAGGTTGTCAACCATTACTTTTCGTTCCGTGTCAAACTGAGGGCACAGCCAAATGAAATGTTCGATGTCGCCAATGTCACCACAGAAAACACAGAGTGGGGAAGCGCGAAGCCCAGTCTTGAATAACCAAGCTGGGGTGTACGCGGAGTCGGTCCTGATGCGGTATAAAAGCGTCGCTTGTTCACGTGTAAATCCATGAGTCACACAGGATTCGTGTGGATTCTTGAACATCTCTCTAAAGTGAAGGCGGATTGCACCCTTAGGGTTTCGAAAAGCTTTTGGAGCTTTCACTTTTGGGACAGATGTCAGCGCTAGGCGTGCCAGAGCGTCAGCTTCCTCGTTCCCATCAATTCCTACGTGTGATGGAATCCACTGAAACCTTATGTTAAATCCTTTGCTCGTTAGGTCGTCGATCAGTGCCAGAGACTGCCTTGTAAATTTCTCTAGAGGTAGGCCCCGATGTAATCTCTGCAATGCTGACTTGGAATCCGTCAGCACCACGACATCTCGTGCAGAAAAGGCCCGTAGTTTCCGCAAAGCCGCGGTGATTGCGGCACTTTCGACTGTTGTAGAGGAAACTACGCGATCCAGTCGGCCAGACCATGACACATCAAGGGATGGTATGCAGAATGCCGCTGCACAGCTATCTGTTTGTGCGCACACCGAACCGTCTGTGTACACTTGTAGATGGCTTTGAAACACAGTGCTCAAGTGGTCCAGCACAATGAACTTGGCTTCGGCAGTTGAAATGGTGCGTTTCGTCGGTAGGTGGGGTACATTGAGGCTGCAGGTAACGTCCGGAAAAGACCATGGCGGGTCAAGGCGACTTCGTTTAGGCCATTCCAATCCTAAAAATCGGAAGGTGTTCAGCGCCGCATGGAAATGTGAGCGAGTTCTTGCTCTTAGCCGCCGGAGAAGCGCCGTGCCTGCCCGTGATTCGCCCAGCCTTAATAGCTGCGTCAGCAAGGCCTGAGATGCCAAGAGGCGGAGTGGAAGAGACTCTGCCTCATTAGTGACTTTCTTGTTTGAAGCCGCCGTTGGAACTCCCATCGCCAAGCGAAGTCCCTTTCTGTGCACTGCCTCCAAGCGCTCGAATTGACTCGATGACGGTGATATCAGAGGGAGCTGATAGAGAATGCGGCTTGTTATCAGTGCGGCGTTCAGTTTAAGCATGGATATAGGATTGTTACCCCAACGTATACCTGCCAATCGACGAAGTGCGTTGATTCTTTGCACTGATGCAGCCACAACACTTTCGACCGCACCACGCCATAGCAGCTTGTTGTCGATGGTGACGCCCAGGAATCGAACATGAGTTGCACGAAGAATCGAACATGAGTAGCTCGTCTATGCCAGGATATACGTAGCGAAAGTTAAGGCATAGCATGGTTAGCGTTGGTTAATCTTGATTGCAAGTCCAGATTAGTATGGTTGTCTAGCAATGTTGCGGCGTTTAGCCAGTCGTTCGGCGCGCTGTTCATCTGTTTCCTGGGCGATTCGTTTCCTCTTCATCTCGTTCCGACGTCGATTCCAGGCCTTCTCCTGCTTATCAGAATTGTCGCCGTCCATACTGCCGCCTCAACTGTGGTTGCGGCGCACGCGAGCTCTCCTTTTCAATCCTCCGACATGCTATCAGGAATGCGACGCAGCTGGCGAAGCGAGCGGAGGCGAGCGCAACGACGAGGAACGCGGTGTGACGATGAACGCGGCGTGACGTCATGTGTCTCCTCGGAGCCCGGCCACGGTGAAATCACAAGTTCGCGGCCAGTAAAGCTTTCGTTTTAAAATAAAATCGTCTCTATAGAGCTCACTCGGCTCCGTTTGCCCGGCACCCCATCGTAGCCTCTCGAGACGTCTCCGCGACTCAATTGAAGAAGCTATTCTTTTCGTTCTGCAGCGCATTTTTATTTTGCCTGCTACTTTCCTTTCGACGCAGTCCTCCATTGTCGCCACATTCACCGGGTGACATTCTTTTCGGGCTAGAGTGCCCGACTGTTTACACTGGCCGCCACAGCATTTGCGCTCGTCCCATAGAAAAAGCCGCGCTTATGCGTCAGTTGGACCCAACAAATACGGCGCGAGTCAACCTTCTTTTTTTTCCCCTCTCAAATCCGGGCAGGTTTCCTGTTGACAACAAGCAAACGTAAGGAACAGCAAAAAAATTCAACAGAAAATGAAAAGCGAAAGAAAATTAATATACCCGTGCAGAAGAAAAAAAAAAGAACAAACAGAACCCTCGCGCTTTTCACTGCTTCGATTACTTCGAAAGGCACAATAACACCCACTAGTGTAGAATAGCTGCGCTATCCGAATGAAGTGACTTCATTCCCAACGTGCCTGGGCAGGGTTTGGACTCGTAGAACGGGGGAATCTCTATTTTGATGACTTGCTGCTTGCACCCTCGCCTTTCAAGCGCCAAGCGCAAATTCTCCGAGTCAATTCCCCCCCCCCCTTCCCTCCTATCCCGGCCACCTTTATTCTCCTTCCACACTTCCTTTATCTGCGGTTATCCCTTTCTTTTTTTTTTCAAACTTCTTGTTACTGTCAGTGCACACTCCTCTCCGGGCGATTGTTCGTGGCCGGCTTCCGCGAGCTTGGGTCGATCTCTGATCGATGTGGTCCGTTTGAGTGCGCCGAAAGTACACAGCTTTCATCATTGCGGAAAAATTTATTTTCCTTTTTTTTGCGAAGGCTCACGTTCTTTTTTTATCCGGAGTAAAAAAAAAAAGAAACGATAACGTCATTCCTCCACTGTCATTAATCACAAATGTGGTTTGAACAATGTGGCATTGTTGTCAAACCGCCCATTAGGGAATCGCAGCGCTCTCGCTGTCGGCTATCTGTGGTCGTTATGTGCGCCAACGAAACCTGTCAATTAGCGCGATATTTTATTTTTTTGTCAGCGCCAATCCGGGTTTATAGTCTTCAGGTTTCGTGAGCGATGATTCAATGCGTCGGCACCAGAGAGAGAGATAGAGAGAGGCAAAGGAAAGACAGGGAGCTTAACCAGAGATTATCTACGGTTCGCTACCGTACTGGGGGAGGGGAAACAGGATGCGATAGGTGAGAGAGAGAGAAAAGGATAAAAAAATGAGAAAGAAGTTAGTGAGCCACCCCCCCCCCTCCCCACACACACACACGCACACACACACGAACTGTTTCTATGGGCACTGTCACGTAGTCTGCAAAGGCGCTCCTAGTGTTACGTGGTGTCACCGTACAATCCTACGTCACACAACGTGCAGTCACAATTTGTCAGAAAGTCAGAGGTGCTACTCGACAATCGCGTCTGAAGCTCGTATCGCTCGTTACTATACAGACTCATCTGTGCCAACTCAATTTCATTCGATTCCCCGCATTCTTTCTTGGGCGAAAGTCGACTTCCTACAGAGACTTTGGACCGGGGAGGCACTTAACCAGCCATCAATGAGACCCGGGCTCCACCATTTCATTTGGCTATGCCCGCAGTTTGACACAGAAAGAAAAGCGATGGTCGACAACCTACAAAAGAGCAGTCTTACGCACAGGACCTTTGACGACGTTGTTTTCCCCGGAGGGCCCGCGGCATTCAGGAAGAGAGCGCAACGACTGCTGATAGCCTTCTAGCGAGACACGGGGCTCATCGACACTTGGTGACACACCGCTGATCTTAACTCGAAGGAGGATCAGGCGGAACAATTGCCGGCTATGTATGCCAGGCTAACCACGACTGCTTCAACACCACCACCACCACCACCTCCACCACCACGCGAAGGCAATGTCCGAAGTTCGCCGCTCCTCCGTCTGGTGTGAACGCTTGTCATCCACCTTGGACATGCCCCGGAACAAAGACGGTCCTTGAAAAAAAATAATAATAAACTCAGGAACGTGAAGTTAAGGACCGAGCAACCTGACGACTATTTGAGGGATGGATAACGTACAAAGAACGTCGAAAGCCGATTTTGCATGTAACTCCGTAAAATGGGCCTCCGTGCTTGTTTTCGAATAATTTCCGCCATACCGCGTGGCAGCCAAATGAATTTAAGGACACCCATGTATGTGGATGTAATTGTGCTTATACGAAGAGGTTTAAATGCCCTAGAAACGATATGGCAGGCATTATTTTTCCCAATGTGAACTGGGATGCCGCAAAACAAACAAAAATTTTTTTCTTCTATTGTACACAGCGGATAAAAAGAATGTTGGCAGCCAGGCTATAGTCCAATAGCGTACCGCAGCCAATCAGACCCCTTTTCCGTGCTGCATCCCTGCTTTAATTCCTTGTTTCTTTTTTTGGTCCACTTCTTTCTTTCATTCTCTCCCAGGAAAGTCGAATCAAGATGCGACCCCTACGTGGCGTGAGAGAAAGGAAGAACTTAATTAAGAAAAGAACACTGAAAAAAGATATAAACCAAGAAACAAAGCGCCGTAATTCAATAAAGTAATGGTTGGCCTATTTATGTGGTCCCGGAAGAGTGACACATCGCACAATTTCTCAGAGGTCATCTTCGAAGCTTAGCGTCATATTTGAGAGCTAAAGTTGTCATTTTTCCAGTACGGCACAACTACAGAGAGAGAGAGAGAAAGAGAGATAGAATAAATAAAAAGAAAGAAAAGAAAACACTACTCGAAGAACACCGCTCATCGCCATGTTAATACCCTTCCCGGCGATTTTCAGAGGCAGCGATTAAGCGACGCGGCATTAGCATATACGAGAGCGCCAGGTCAAGACCGCTCTCCTAATTATCCCCTATCGCAGCCGCGCATGCAGTATTAATTGCGTCTAAACGAGAATCCTCGTGAATTTGATTATCATAATAAATTGTCTTCCTCTCTGGCCCTCGTCCTCGAGAGTCAAAGCCCTCTCGCCACGAGACAGGGGAGCGCTGGCTTTCCTGCAAGACGTACCGCCTGCCGCACGAAGTATACGCGAAGGAGTCGCGATCGTATATAGTTTGGCCGCTGACTTGGTGATCTACAGCCCACCACTCTCGATAAACCTGCCAATGAAACGTCGGCTCATGACGTCATTCGTACCGTGCGCTCCTTACTTCCCACAGCCCACTGCAACCTCATCAATATCGGTGCAGTTTAAGATGACCGGAATTATATTTCCTTTCTATTCCCGCGTACTAGGAGCCCCTGAGGTCAAGCTTTCCCTTGACATGCGTCTCACTTTTCTCCTGATGTCCGCTACGCTGCATACGGATTAGTCAGGCTATAGGTATGGGTTAGTTCTTTGTTGAGGTTTATGGTTCATAGGTTACTTTCGACGCTAACTTAATAAGCATAGGGGCCTCATACGTCAACGCCAATATGCTTTAAAGCAATAGACTAGTTAAGCGCACGCCAAAGCTATTGCATCTAGCTCTAGTTTTCGTAACACTGCAGTCTTAATTATAAGCGTGGAATGAGGCAAAATTTAGTAGCGCGTACTATTTATGCAATCTTTGCAAAGCTAGAGTGTTGGCAGTTGTCTAATTTTCTTATTAGCAGCCTTAGCAGACGACGAAGTTGCTCCCATGCAGACGACGGGTGCACCTGGCGGTTAGCGGATGTGACGTAATTCCCAGCACGTCACCTCCGATCTTAACGCGTTGGGTTGTAAGCCATCGGAGGTCATGCCGAGGAACCGCACTGGCTTTCAACGTTCTGGGTCGTGCGCGTCACATCCGGCAAACGGTAATGGCTGCGTTTGTTGTTTTTTTCGCTTCAGTATCGGTGTCAAGAAGCGCATATTTTCGCGAGTTTTTCTTTAAGCATTCACTCTTATTTTAACTTTGTCATTTTGCACGGAGGATGCCCTATATATAATATGTACGCGCTATCTGTACCTAGACTTCTTACGTGGTCCAAAATTGCGTCGCAGTTAGGCTTTCAGAAAATGCTGGGAACGAAAGCGCTGGTCAGTGAGTTTTGAGCGTAGGTGCGCAAACTATCCCTCAACGAAAACTTAATTCAATTTCTGGGCCCACCGGGTAAACAAAATAGGAAAAAAAGAAGAAAGAATAGAAACAAAAAAAAGAGGTCACCGCCAGCCCCGACTCGCGCTCGTAAATTTTACCATGGCCGGAAGTCGTCTGTGGCACTTCCGCCGTGGGTACTTCCGCTTGGCCGTTCCCTCTGTTATCCATCCTGCAGCAAGGCGACTTACTTTCTCCTCAGTGTCCTATTCTGACTCAGACTTCCCGTGACTTCCATTCCTCTTATTTTAGCGCATGATAAGCGGATATGACGTCACTCTCCTATCTCTCTTGGCGCTGTGACACATTTCAGCCTCGCTTTTAGAGGCTCGGTGTGTAGGGCTTGTAAATAACGACTCGCCACATTTAAGCTGCTCTGTGCTACCACACTTCTGTTTTTCAACTTGCGCTTGGCTCCCTTGCGCAAAGTGCTATTTCTTTGTTTCAGTAAGTCGCCAAGCGATCTGGGGTCGAATTGGCAAATATTTTTCGTTCGTAGTTGCTGCCTGCCATTGACTGGCCGCCTTTGCTGAGCATATGTCAGGCATCCCAATAGGCACGCATCTATTCTTAAGAACAGCTCAAGTGTAAGGACGTTCTCTGTGAGTACGGGCCCTGAATTTTAGTGTAACAAAACGTTCTAGCTGATGGTCCTGCGAAGGTTCAAATCACTCTTTACTGCATTAAGTTCCTACAATAAGAAAATAAAAATAATAGCGTTAGCGCAAGCGTTTCTACAGAGACTGTTCGAGGCAACAGAGCGTCCTTTCAAGATCATATAACATTTGCTAAAAAATGGAATTCCCGGGTGTTACGTGGCAAAACCACAGTATGGTTAAGAGGCACGGCATAGGGTGCGGAACTCTGGAATAATATTGAATACCTGCGTTTATTTACCGTGCACCTATACCTAGGTACGCGAGCGTCCTTTTTTCTTTTTATTTGCCTTGGGGTGGGGGGGTTGCCCCTATTGATACGTGGCCGCTGAGCCTGGTAGTCAGAACCGCGACCACGGCAGCGGATTGCCATAGCCGCTGGACTCCCTAGGCGGGCCTAATGTAAGACAGAGAGAGAACGCGCAATGGTGATTGATGAGGCCAGCCTCGATACAGGCTTGTCACGTTACACCAGATGTATTACGCGATAAAGGGTGACATGCTGAGAGATAAGAAGACACGGACACGCATGCACATACTTATGGCTGCACGTAGATCAAACCGACGTGCCCCTCTGCCCTTTTGTGAGAACGTAGGTTACCTGTCTCTTTCTGGTTCGAGAGCGTCTAATTTTCGAGGTGTCCTTTTTCTCCCCATAAGAATCGTGGTACTTGAAAACTTGCGCAATGTGCTTCCTTTCTGCTTTGTGTTCCGTCTTTAGCAAATTACTGCGTGCGTGGCAGTTAACGTAATTACAATTGGTGCTACATCACAAACAATTACAATCTAGCAAAAATCACTCTTTGCCTTAGTACTTTTTTTTTGTTTTTCAACTTGCGAAAGTGACGTACACTTTATCTGAGTATTCAGAACTGGCCGACGACACAGAACCTGAGCTAGACTTGTAGTGTGACTAGCCGGCTAGAGGCGTTATACGACACAACGTAAAAATATTGATTTCTCGTCATCTGATTTCTCAACTGAAGGCGTTAAATTTTCCCGCTTCTCACTTTATGAACGGTCCAGCAAGAGCACGAGAGAGTATTTACAGCACAAAAAGATGTATGGGTGCTTAACCTTTTATAACTTCGTATATGATCTCTGATACTGGATAACGTAAGGCGAGAAAAGGCAACATTCGGTATAAAACTAAATTTAAGAAACACAATAAATTAGAGAAAGGGGAGAAATCTTAGCAGTGCGTGAACGTTCTCTGACTAAAACCTCGGGTCCACGTATGCAGTCTCGACACAACCTGCCACACAACTTGCCTGCTAGAGATCGTTCTGCGGTGCCCCCCTGCCCCCCTCCCCCCTCTCCCCCATTAGAGGGCGTGGGGAATGGCGTGCCCCACACGGAGACTGGCAATGACGTGTGGACACCGGCAGTGTCCTGCGGCTGTCCCGCTTGCGGCGGTCCATCCATTAGCATCGCTAATTCGCGCCCATCCATCTGCAGACCGTGGGCGACGCCACACATCGCCGCCAGTTTCCAGACGTGGGAGGGCAAACAATCGGGACGGCGGAGGTGACGCTTCGCGACGAGAGGAGGAGAATAGGCTACACCAGCGACACCGCGGAGCGGCAGTCTACCGTTCTGAATCGAAATTCCCCAGACCCCGCGAAAGGAGGAGACAAAGGAGAGAAAAGACAGGGAGGTTAGCCAGTGTAAGTACCGGCTAGCTACCCTGTGCTGGGGAAAGGGATAAAGGGAATAAAAGGAGAAAGAAGAAGAAGAGGGAAAAAATGAAAAAAAAAAAGAACCAGACCCCGCGAAAAGTATAGTTCGATACCAGAGGTATACCACAGCGCAGCGGCGAACTACGAACGACGTTGGAATCGCTTGGTTTTCACTTGCTTCATTTCACGCAGCCGCCCCTCTGGGAAACGCCCTGTTGCCTTCAAAAAGCTAGCGCTGTCTGCTGTGCTTGCGACGCCCCTAGAGAGCCTGCATAAGAACACACGCTTGACGCACGTGGGACGGCGTTTGAGGGTTTGCCGTACGTTTCTTAACTTTTTTTCAAAGGCATAGCGCCGTGAAACGTGCATGAGCTCAACCATTAAATATATTCCCCACATTCCACGATGTGCAGAAATTGAAATGACCCTGTTAGAGAAGAAAAAGAAAAAAAAAATATTGCGCAGATATGACGCACGTGTTGGAATCACTGTCAAATGAAACATTCGCGAAGTGGTTACTTAGATGTAAAGTAAAGAAATCTTTGTGTTGGTGCCCAAAATCCCTCCCCCCAGCGCAGAGTAGCAGGCCCGAGGCGTTTCGCTCGGGTCAACCTCTCCCCCCTCCCCCCCCCCTTTCTCTTCCGCACCGTATCGGTCACGAGCTTATTGTGACGCCGTGTCTGTGATTGTGCGCTACACCGTTTACAATCTAAGCCGATGGGCAACGCAAACGTTGATACGAATGCGCGCTTCGAGACGTTGACGCAGAGATGTCGTGAGGGCGAAGGTGATGCTTGTCGAATAATAATATTTGGGGTTTTACGTGCCAAAACCACTTTCTGATTATGAGGCACGCCGTAGTGGAGGACTCCGGAAATTTTGACCACCTGGGGTTCTTTAACGTGCACCTAAATCTAAGCACACGGGTCTTTTCGCATTTCGCCCCCATCGAAATGCGGCCGCCGTGGCCGGGATTCGATCCCGCGACATCGTGCTCAGCAGCCCAACACCACATTCACTGAGCAACCACGGCGGGTGATGCTTGTCGAGGGGAAACAGTTGCGAGGACAGATGCATGCTGGTAGAAGTACGACGCCAAAGGCAGGGGCGTCGTTTACCATCATTTGTCCCGTTTCTTGATGGCGGAATAGAATCTGGCACGCGCGTATACGTGTTATACGTGTTATACGTGTTATACGTTATACGTGTGCATATGTGGCGAGACAGCACCAGCAGCAGGAGCCACAGCCAGTAAAGTCCGGCAGGGCTCGCAATTGAGAACTTCGCTATAAGGGAGTCGTATAAAAAGAAAGGGAGGTTACAATCATAGGTGTAGTTGTGGCATGGCTACCCTGCATAGAGGGAATTTGATAAAAACGTGGATAAAAAAGAAAGAGAAGTGCGAATGAATGCAAACTGCGTAACCAGTCCAGCAATACACGGCAACGTTCTGAACGTCCGTTATGTAGGCTCCTAGACTGCGGTCACGCAGGTATGTAGCCTTCTGCGGGGTGTTGGTTTGGAAGAACGGGCCTATAACCATACTTTTCATTTAAAGCAAAAGTTCTCCAGGCGAACCCTCCCGGATGTCGCTGACCACGGTTGCTGCTGTTGTAGCCGAATAGCTCCTCACTCTGGACGGCTCTCGTACAACCAACCGGATTTATACGAAGCCCCGGCTGCACTACTACAGTGGGGCCGATGGCTGGCTCTATCCTTCAGGGAATTACGCAGTAAATCAACAAGCAGTACCAATACGTTCTCAGGGCAACAATTAGATGCCTTCAAGCACCGAAGAACTTTATTAAAGTGAGTCTTTCCACACACACACACACACACACACACATACACACACACACACAAACATATATATATATATATATATATATATATATATATATATATATAGATATAATGCTCTGTCATCTTCGTCAAGTAACGCGGTCTTGGAGATAGCGCAATAGTGAACTGGCCTGATCCCGGAGGTAGCGCGAAGAAATGGGGCCCGCCAGCGCAGACAGTGTAATTCGCGGTCACGTAGGCCACGGGAGTCGCATGTTGGGAGATTCCGCGACTCGCTAATTTTTGCCCGGTGGTCCCGCAATGGCTGTGCTTTAGAAACAGGTTGCGGGTGACGAAGAATTTTACAGTGTTTCGCTAAACTCTTCACAAAAGCTTCTTTCCGCATACATCACAAAATGTGCAGTGGTTGTGCATGAACTTTTCTTTTTGTTTAGTTTTGTTTTTCTTTTTTGTGACACAGGATAATTGTCAATTCCATGAAGACCTACGCGCGTCACTTGCGCCTCAGATATATATAGATAGATAGATATATATATATATATATAGGGGTAGACACCAAGGAGATGTGTTAGTGCCTCGTCACAGCTGAATGCGCCTCATTGGCAGTTCCCAGCTCCCATGAGAAAGGCGCAGGCGTTACTAAAGGCGACGTCGAGCGCCAAACGGTACAACATGGTCTTCTGCTCGCGTCGGGGTAACCCAGGCGGTAGCTGTGGATCTGGGGACAAGGAACGCAGGCGAGACGTGTTCTAAACGTTTCGACTCCCAGAGGGTCATCGCACGTTCGCGGTAAAGGCAAAAGGGAGGTTAACGAAATAAGTTCTCTTATTTACTGATCTATTAAGGTCCACTTAAAAACCTTGGCGAACACGTTTATTGCCGGCTTTTGCGCAAACTATAAATTATTCAATAAATATAAGATAACGTGAGATGAAGCACGGGTACTCTGACATCAAAGTCGTCTTTCGCAGGCGTGCGTGGACAGTCAATCGAATTTAGTTGGTTTGTTAGCGTATTTGCTAATGAATTTTAAAAAAAAACGTTACAGAGGAAAATCTAAAGAACGGCATCAAAATTTAAAAGCCCGCGCTTAGTAGCATCCAAGTGATGCCTGCAAAGCCTCATCAGGGCCGCAGAAGAATACCACGAGCACATTTATCTTTCTCTGCTTCTCCCATTGCTGCTGTCAGCTCGTGCACCTGCGCGATGCGTGTGTGTTTTTTTAAGTCGTTCCTGCGAGCGTCGTTGTCAGTAAACGACGTTTAGACGTCAGGCCTCTCCCCAGCCCCATCTCGCACGGTCTGTCCCAAAAAGCCGATGCCTTTATCAGCGGCAGAGGCGTCTTTTAGCGCCTAACGCGCCTTCCTTATCGCAGCTGCTTATCGGTAGAGCCATTTTTCAGCGGACATCGGTGCGCATCGGGCCTAGGTCATTCGTTCGGGAAGACCCATTCAAAAAAAAAAAAAAATCTGCTTGGCCGACGGTGACAGGAGATCAATACGGAGGTGGGGGAGGGGAGGGGGGTGCTGAAATGCTGCGACCCGATGCGGGTGCGACAAGAGGAGCATGACGCACTTTCTCATCAAGCTGACGCGTCCTGGTTCCGAAAGAAAAAAAAAAGGGGGGGGGGGGCTGATGGCCTATTCCGCTTCAGAAATAGAAATGTATGTGAGCGCAGAAGCTGCGATCGGCTATGATCACGATCTCGACGTTCAGAGCATCGCGGTGACGCGAGAAGGAAGAACAGGATACATACAAACGTAGGACAGCGACAACTTGGGTATCGTTTCAGATTTTGGAAAGGACGTCGATGGAAATAACGGCCGCAAAACACTCCCGCGTCAAATAACGGAGCGAGATATGTAGGAATATGTAGCGCTCGTCCTGCGTTCCTGCTTGTCCCTGTGTCATTTTTTGCGCTATGTATCCCAGTCTATTAAAAAAAAAATATGCGCAGGAATGCCAACGACGATTGTCAATGCAAGGAAACTTAGCCGAAGGCTTTTAGAAGCCTATATTCATTTCATTAAACGAATGATGCGCACGAAGGCTCACATTTGTTTAGGCGAGGACATTGAGCTAGCTTTCGCCATTTGACAACGCTATTCCGCACAGAACAGAGCGGTTAACCGGCACATCTGCAGGTTGTTTAGGTGACCGTACGCATAAAAGGCCGATTCGAAGAATGTGTGTTAATTAATGGATTAATTACGGGGTTTTACGTGCCAAAACCACTTTCTGATTATGAGGCACGCCGTAGTGAAGGACTCCGCAAATTTCGACCACCTGGGGTTCTTTACCGTGCATGCACCTAAATCTAAGCACACGGGTGTTTTCGCATTTCGCCCCCATCGAAATGCGACCACCGTGGCCGGGATTCGATCCCGCCACCTCGTGCTCAGCAGCACAACACCATAGCCACTGAGCAACCACGGCGGGTAATGTGTGTTGCGTCGAACGGGGCGGGTGCCGGCGTGGGTGGCTGTACTGCCACCTCTCAAACTTCAGACGCACCCAGGGCTCTCGGGCGAGAGCACGCGCACCTCAAAGATGTACGTATATTAGTTGGCATTTGGCGCCGAACTCGCCTCTCAGCTCGGTCACGCGTGAGCTTTGCGTCTCGGCACCGTAGTATCGCCGGTAAAAAGAACTACCGCCAACCACAAAACAACGGGCGAAATTAGCCGAAAGAAGGTTATTCGCTATGGAGGCGTCATTCGCTATAGTGCGATTTCCGAATTCAATCGAGCACGTATATTCGAGAGCAAAATAAATGGTCACGGAGGATCAAATTGAATACCTAGCTTTCCTTTTTTTTTCTTCTCATTTCTAAAGGTGCATGAACTGTGAAGTATACGCGGAGTCCGTTGTA
The DNA here is from genome assembly GCF_038994185.2 of Dermacentor albipictus. Taxonomy (NCBI): domain Eukaryota; kingdom Metazoa; phylum Arthropoda; class Arachnida; order Ixodida; family Ixodidae; genus Dermacentor; species Dermacentor albipictus. The sequence continues at coordinate 26,297,413 of NC_091826.1, forward strand.
TAAAGCAATAAAAAAATTTAATTATGGGGTTTTACGTGCCAGAACCACTGTCTGATTATGAGGCACGCCGTAGTTGAGGACTCCGGAAATTTCGACCACCTGGGTTTCTTTAACGTGCACCTAAATCTAAGTACACGGGTGTTTTCGCATTTCGCCCCCATCGAAATGCGGCCGCCGTGGCCGGGATTCGATCCCGCGGCCTCCGTGCTCAGCAGCCTAACACCATAGCCACTGAGCAACCACGGCGGGTTTGTATAAAACATGCACGTTATAGAAGTTCACAAGTGCATTACCGGACAACTGGTGGTCTTGCACATGACATACTGCTTTCAATTATGCGCGGCACCGCGGTAATGACAGTATAATCAAACATGGGAGAAAAATGCATGCTACCAGAGCCACGTACATTGTTGATGTGTTCACTGAAGGGGAGAAGTGTCATACTACAGCAGCGCATATGGTTTCAAAATCTCAATTTTATATTAGCCTCTGTCAAATCATGTCTTATTCTTTCCTAGAATGATTACCTTGTTCTATTGCTGCTTCTTTTGTACAATACTGTACACTGTGGATTCGCGTAGTTTTTATGATTTGTAATGTTTTTCTTTTTTTTTTTTTTCTCCATTGCACTTCTGTTTGCTGGCATACTGTCTAAGCCAATTTGTCGTTGTCTTTGTTTTTTTTTTCACTTATGTATTGTTTTGTCGGTTCTAAATCAGTGCCTGTGCCTTCTGCTGCTGCCCTCAGACCGGGTTTAAGGCCCGTCAAGTTGTTGCGAGCAACCTTTTCCTTAAATCCCCCATAAATTGTACGTTTATGGAAATAAAGGCATTTGTATTTGTATTTGTATAAAAGGAATGTAAGCGTGGCGAGACAAGCCAAGTAACAAACCGGAGCAAATTCGTGTGCAGGCTGCCTGAATTCGAGCCGATTTTATTGAATGGATGGAGACTGTTCAATAGAGGTTATCTGCCGCGAGCGGATTCTGAGGAACTGGCACCCCTGCGCAACAGCCTCAGCTATCCTCACACATAATGATTCGGAACCATCCTCATATCCGTTATTTTTGCTCCATCGACACTACAATAAGTATCTTTTTTTATACTTTATAGGTTCGAAACCAAAGAATATCCAACAACTTTCAATAGTCAATTCTCGAATCACATACGAATCAAATAGCAGGGACTATAATATTCGTATTCAAAATTTCGCACGTTTGCACACCCCTAGTATGTTGTTCAAAACAAATTATGCAGGGTTGAGATTAGAGGCTCCTTAAAGAAACTGCTGGAGAAGTTTACCTGGCAGCACTGCTCAGTAGGTCATGCAAGGTTCACGCGATGATAAATGAAACGATACGGACAGGACATAGCGCAAAGACGTAACACACACAGAACACACAGCGTACGGAATAAGATTACCTCGCTGAGGCATGGGTTTAGACGAAAACTTCAAAGAGCCTTCGTAGCACCGTATGCACTAAGGACACTAGTCTAATGGTGCAAGCACAGTTCGTAGCTGAAGGATCCAATTTTTAAGGTACTATACAATCTGCGCCGAGTTTCAAGACAGTCCCTAGAAGTGTGTAGAATCTGCAATAGCAGATTGAGTGCGCTATATGTCCTCTCGAGCACTACACGCAGGGAGCTGTCGCGATTCTGTGCGTTTGATTTTACACACGGAAGTCCTTCGCGTTGGCCCCGTTCAGGCGAATATACGGTGCAGACACGCCTTGTGTACAGGTGTTACGTAACGCCCCCCCCAGTCCCTCACCCCCTTTTTTTTAGTTTTTGGAAAGGCCATCACCAGTTCCGCGTCAAGACCGGCGGAGCGTAGACTGCGCGTCCACTTCACTGCGTCGTTCTTGAAGCCAAACGCGCCTTGCTCCTCTGCAGATACTATGAAGGGATGCGCATGCGCCGTCGATAGCGGGACAGCACGACAACGTCGACACCGGCGGCGACGGCGCAGCGGAAAGGAAAAAAAACGATAGGGATGAGAAGTGATGCGCTCGCACGCTTAATGCGGGAGACACATGGTGCGATTTTGGGTGCGATCGGTCGTACGACCATTCGCACCGGCAGCCGCACTCAACAGGTTCTCAACCAAATCCCTCGCACGCGGCGCCGAATCGCACGCCGCGCATGCGACCAACTTGCTGAATATTCTCGTGCGACCGCCGCATCGGTCGGGCGACCGCAGCCAATGACAGCGCAGGTAGCGCGAACGTCACGGCCACGTCATAGACCCGACGGGGCGGAGCCGGCGAGCGAGCGCCTCGCCGCTCCGATCATGTCTGTTTTTTTTCTCCCTGGTCGAAACGAGGGCCTCTTTCGCCGCTGACGGCGGCACATAAATAAGCAGCAATTTGTTTCTGACACGATATAACTTATAGAATAAAGTGGCCTCAAAAGAGTGCATGTTATGAAACGTCGTGCGATATAGTAAACGGACGCCGTCAGCGCAGATGCGCCAGCAATCGTCTATACGAAGCGGCTCGCCTGAGTGGCGTGTTTACTCATCGCTACTAACGGCACCGAGAAAACTAACCGTATTTTCACTTAAGAAAAACATAAATGTTCAAGCATTGATTGTGCTGATGAATTTAGGCGCTTAATTACGAGCTGCGGACGCATCGGCATGGGCCCTCGGCCTCGGATAGACGGCCGGCGAGCTAGGCCTACACGGTCTCCCAGCGATCGCAAGCTCGCCTGGCATGCTCGTTCGCTTCTGTCGGCGCCAATGAAATCAAATGTGCTGCAATATAAGCGTAGGATAACTGCGTACACGTTGTGCCGACTAACATAGACGCTTCGTTTTACGAGCTGCAAGCGATCGGCGATCGTGTCACAAGCGCCACCGGTGTCGGATTCGGTGGCCGAGCGAGCTGTGCCTGCCGGCACAGCCATCGGCGGCTGTCAAAGGAGCCGTTACTGCTAACGCGGCCTTGTGGAAACACGTCTACAGTGCTTCCATGGGCGTGTTTATATTGTCATCGTTTGTTCCAAACAAGAGAGCTGTGCAAATACGTTTGCTTTCACTTTCTGTTCGAAGTTATGCAGCATTCCAAACTTCCACGCAGGGGCGCCGGTTCTGGGCGGAGCTAGCCGCCGCTCGGTCATTCGTACCATGTGTCCCGAATCGCCGCATGCGGCAAGTCGCACACGACGCGCCGTACGACTGATCGCACGGAAAATCGCACCATGTGTCTCCCGCATAAGAGTGCAACGCCGGGCAGCCAAATGCCATAAAATCGGGACCATCACTGAGGCCAGGATTCTTGCGCAAGAGTGACCGCTAATTGCAGAGCACTCGGAACAAAACGAATGGACTGGACGCTCTCGTTAATGCAGAGTCAGCCATGTTTGGCACGTCAGCCGACGCGCAGGAGTGGCAGAGTGAAGAACAACAGCGGGCGTACGGGGACACAAAAGCCATGCATGGCGTTAGAGAAGCAACTTATTTCCCGCTAAAGCCGCTTTATCTTGTCACTTTCTTGCCGTTACGGCATTACGTAAGCGCCCGTCAAACGGCTGCGTCATGGCAAGGTGAACCGAGAAACAAACGGAACAGAGTCGAGTTTCTGGTTGCCATGGTAGTTCGGCTCATCTCCGTGTCGCTGCCTTATTTTATTTTTTAATTTATTCTTTTCTTTCTCTTTCACCAGTCGGCTGAACCACGTTGCTGCTTTGGTGCTGCTGTGCCGCTAGCATTCGGGGCGATGTTTAATCTTTCGCACACAGTTGTTTGTGTGACTTAATTTTCGAACAGTTCTCTTTGACCTTCCCTCTCGACGTTGCTGTGAATGCTACTTGTGGGCAACCATGGGCGCGTGAGCAATGCAACGTTCATCCGACTCGGACGCAGCTTCCAGAAGAATGTCGCAATTTTTAAAACGGGTTCGGGAGACTCTCTTGCTGCGCAAGAGCAGACTACACGCGGATAAGCTAGTTGCTCGTTACAGTCCTTCTGCTTCTTCTTGTCTTTCTCTTGAGTACATGATAAGTAATCCTTTCAACTTCACTGACATATACCGGTACTTCTCCGCGTTTCTGTCCCGCCACATTTCTTTACGACGTTCCTTTTGTCAGGCTGCAATGTGAGGACCACGCCGAGAGAGCATTTGCCATCATCCGTGTCAGTTTTTTTTTTTCATATCTGCACAGCCATAACTAAACTCTTGGTTTTGTCTTATAGCATCTGAGAGAACAAACTTGACGCTGGGGTTGCGTCACCTCCCGATAACCCGACACCGAAAGGGTTAACAACTGCGCACAACTCTGGTAATCCCGCTAAGTTGCAGGATTAAATGGCGTTACACATTAGGAGCCTTCGTGCTGAAATAGAGCTCACATGAAGGCTCCCTGCAGTCTAAATACTTTTGACGCCTTTATGAGTGTATATCTTACTGGTACGCTACCGCGCGCTCATTTTCTTTCGCCTGAGAAGGTGAAACTGTTGTTGTATGATTCACTTTTCCTCTCAAAACTGTGCTACTGCTACCTTCTCTGGGTACCACAACAAGTTCCAACATTCCGAGGCTTTCTAGACAACAACAAAAAGAAAGAAAGAAAGAAAGAAAGAAAGAAATAAAGAAAGAAAGAAAGATAGAAAGAAAGAAAGAAAGAAAGAAAGAAAGAAAGAAAGAAAGAAAGAAAGAAAGAAAGAAAGAAAGAAAGAAAGAAAGAAAGAAACGCAATGTCAGTTCGATTGTCAATGATCCGTACAACGCACATACAAGGCCCATCAGTAAAAACCTAAACGTGATATACTTGTTGTCGATGTGCACGATTCTTTAGTAATGGCACGTTAGAACGAAGGCATTGACACAAACAACCTGTATTTGAAGAAACTTACAAATCTGTCAGAAGAATGAATGTCTATGACACGCGCGGAATAAGTATTTTTTTATTTGTGCACAGATCCGTACTAATTATGGCCGATGAATTATCGCATATACATTGTCTACTCTTCTAAACGGCCGGCATTCTTTTTCGTGGTGTTGCGGTTGCTTTTGTTTTCTCCAAGTTATGATAAATTTTGATGCCGCGCAGAAAAGCAATGTATTTTCCAATTAGTGCTAGTTTCTAGACTATTAATGCTATATTTCAAATGTATAGCTGTGTCATTGCACGTTTGTCGCAAACTTTGGCTGAGGCAGGCGCCTGGCCCCTGTCACTACTCTTTCTGCAACAGGGGCTACGACACGTTGATCGCCTACACCATGCCGCAGATGGTCAAGCACTCCTGACCCGCCTTACGCTCTCGGCCATCATCACCCATGGGACGGCTGTGTGGCCTCTATAGGGAAGTCATAGGGGACACGCCTGCAAACGCTCTACAGCATCGCCCACCACATCGGCCACCAATCCCTATCTCGACGGAGCTGCCAGGTGTCTCGAAGAACCGCCGTTCCCCAACATGTGCCTTACAGCAGACGCAGCCTCTCTCCTCCAAAAGAGACTTGGGGACAACCTTCACATCTTCGTCGATGGATTCGTGATACCAGAGACTGGCTCATCCAGAGCAGCCTGCGTTGCCCCGGTTCTACAAAAGAGCAAGCTGTGCCATCTCCCAGGACATGCAAGCTCCACCGCAGCAGAGCTGGCAGGAATCCACCTTGCTGTGGACCTACTGGCAGAGGAACTACCAGCGACACCGGCAGCCATCTTCTGCGACTCCAAGGCGGCGCTACTCTGCCTGCAGAACCCTGACAGGGCTAGCCTTGGGGTTAGCACGGCCTCCCACGAAGGGATGCCTCGTTGCTGCTCCGACTGCGAGTTGGCTGCTACTGGACGGCCAAACCACAACCTTCGCCTTTCGCGTGCGATGCTCTACCAGTTTCGCTACCGTGGCGCCGTTTCCACATCCACTTTCTTGGGGTATATATGCGTCCTCGAAGAACCCTGGGAGTGTTAGCCAGCGCCAACACGCAGACCTTGGCGAAATGCGAAGGTTGTGGGTTCGGTTCCCACCTCCGGCAAGTAGGTTTTTCATCCACTTTATTTCCATTACTTTATCGCTTCTTTATTTCATTTATGAAGCACAAGTAATTTCCCCTATGTTGTCCTTTGTGACAGTGTTTGTTGGCTTCTTATGATATCACTAATAAGAAATCGGGCCCCTCGCTTAACCTCCTCTCTTCTCGTTCAATGGTATGGGTGTTACTCATGGGACAAGCAAATACCCTTCACCGTGTGATGTAACAAAAAAAAGAGAAAAAAAGTGAATGTATAGCGGCAGGGTCATATTTCGGGTTACCTGAAAGTGCTTCCAGCGAGATTTATGTTGAACTCTGGCGAAGAACAACGACTCCTGGAAGTTCCGTGCAGTCCAGAACTGATAGCGACGCACGTCGACTTCGTCGACTCCTCCTCGTAGCGCGGAACTGACGGGGCGCAGACACGGCGTCGTTGCGTAGACTTCTCCCTCGCGCGCGGGCGCAGGGAGTGCAGCGCGCCTAAGTGATCGCGTGAGCGCAGCTAAGCCTCGTCGCTGCGAGGCTGCGGATTTACTCGTCCCGACCACTTTGCATAATGAGTCCGTCGGCCGTCGACGGCAGAGGCGTAATCCTCGCCAGGCGAGCATAAACGGGGAATCAACGGGCAGGCGGTGCACAATGATGGCGTTAGGCGAGCTGGGAAACAAAAACAAACATAAAAAAAACTAAAGAAACGTGAACCACGTTCTTTATGCCGTGCGATTCGCTCGAGAAAAAAAAAAAAAACCTCCGTTGCGGGCTTTGCATACCGCAAGACGGGTTGGTTTGAGAAGATTCCTCGGCCCATTGCGCTGGCTTTCTTCTCTCACCCCTCCCCCCCCCCCCACACACACACTTCCTTTCCGCCTTTTCTTCGTTCTCACGCTTATAAAAACTTTTAAACCTATTTCTCAGACCGGTAAGAGCGCTGCTTGTTTTATTTTTTCCTTTGCCCTGATCCTTTCCACCCGTTTTTCGGTACATCTAAGAAGACAGCACAGCTGTATATCGTTATGCTGGAAGCAGTAAACGCTACCTACCGCAATCGGTGCTGCTCGAGTCGATAATGGCGCAGTGACGGGACTGAAAAATCTCGCTTAACGCGGTCATTTAACGCCTGAATATAAGGGCCCTAAATTTCAGCATTATAACATGGTGTAGCACATAGGGGCTTTGTACCAGCCTGGAGTACAAAATGCAATGCAAGCGTCCCTGCAGTATTTTCATCGCAAGGGCCGTTTGAGTGATTGATTCATTGGCTCATTCATTCATTCATTCATTCATTCATTCATTCATTCATTCATTCATTCATTCATTCATTCATTCATTCATTCATTCATTCATTCATTCATTCATTCCTTCATTCAAGAAAGAGGTTCAAGTTCATGTGTTCATTAAACATAGGCACATGCATAGGCACCCATATGAGGCATGAATGGAGAAAGAAGCCCTATAGCGCACAGCCTTCATTCATTCATTTAATTTGACGGCCTCGTGCAATTTACCGCGAGCCCAAAGCTCAACGCATTCCCGTACGAAGTATACACGTGCGCGGAATGCTAGTACAAGTGAACGGACTTATACATGTAATCCCTGTATGCCGATCGGCAAAGTAGCGCGAGTAAACGTACCTCGAGTCTACGCAACGGCAAAAAGAATAATAAATCCCTACGTAAATCATGAACGTATAACATCGCCTTACAGGCATCCAAAGAGTGCCACCCTCTTAATGTAATCGCCCATTATGATCGACTGATTCTTTCATTTACTAGACTTTATTTAATTTAGCCATTCTAAACGTATAGATCACTGGGTGGGTGCGCGCTCGTCGACAATCGATACACCAGTGTGACACGACAGACCCAGAATCCCCAAATGTTGCCTCTTACGTTTAATACCTTTTTTGTTCGTGCACCTGTCGTGATCATTCTACGCTCGACGAGCATCATAAACATTGCTTTTGTCCTCGCCACATCGCTGCGTAGACGGATTACACTGTGCGTACCCCCAATATGGTGTTTTCGCTTCGGCATGCTTTGTGAGCACTGTGGTGTATGAACTCAAAGAAAACCTGCTTGAGAATGAAGTCGTGACCTATGTGGTGGATAAACATACACATTGCAGGAGGTCGCACGGTGCATAGGATGAAAGTAAGCGCAAGTGAACGTTTCGCCATTCGTTGTACGGGACTTATTACACGTCGCTGGACTGAAGCTTCGCCTTACATAGACTGTGTGCTCACGGAACGTACGCGTTGGACTCGCAAAATTTTAAAACAAAGGTTGCTTGTCCCTCCATGCGTGAGTGCGCAACGTCAAAATGCCGCGCTTTTACAGCCAATGCAAATCAAGGAAGCCTCTCATCAGAATCAGAATCAGAATCAAAAATTTATTATTAGAAGTTGGGTCACAATTTCAGTTTCTATGTTGCCTAATTTGCACCATGCATCCTGCACCAAAAAAAGATAGGGGGGGGGGGCAATGACTTTCTGAACCGCGCTCGTGCGTCCTCATTAGAGGGAAAACTCCTACACGACACCCAAGGACATCCCAGCATTAATAGCAAGGAGCGATGGCTTTTGCAGCGATATAGCATCAAAATGAGGAAGCTCATTTACAGGGTAACATTGCAGCTTCCCACCCTGCTGCTCTTGAATGCAAAGCCATGAACAGCTGAGGCCCTGTGAAAGCGATCGTGACTACGCTGCCACCGAGTGTCTAGTTCTAGTGGCTCTCAAAGCTTCCCGCCAACTGCAGTCGCTTTACACCGCCACTGCCAACGCCATGCTGCCGCATCAGTCTATAAAAAATTGCCTTTCTGATGAGCAATTTGGAGATCAAGTTCGCCTGGCATTATTTGACTTCGCACAACGCAAGCAACGTGGAACAGAGAAAGAGAGGAGATACAGAAGTTTATAGCTGGCGCACCGTCTGTCCCTTCGCGTTGATAAACACTACGTCGAGCAGAATCACGTTTACTCAAACTGTTCGTTCATTTCTTCGCAGACAAACAAATGTGCCATGCGTAAAGAGGGGTCGAGCACGATTTAAAGCAGTACGTACAGCCCCCTGTCAGCACGGGCGGCGCCCAGAGCAGCACCGCTACGCAGATGCATGATTCTGTCTCACATTTCGAGCGAATCGAGCGCATTCACTAGTCTAATTACGGTTTCTGTCCTGGCAGATGCTCAGAGTGCAGAATAGATCGCGCACATTGAACAACGTCGATGCGCACAGCCGCATACGAGAGAACACAAACCAAGGCGCTTCGTTGCTGAGCTTCGTTTGCATTTATGCTGTATGCCCACAAATGTATGCCCATGTATGCTGTATGCCCACGCATGTATGCATGTATGTCCCACAAACCTCCTACACTAACAGCCACGACAGCACGCGGTTGAACGCACGTAAGCATAACTACAGAGCGTGAATAACACGACTCCATGCAAACATGCCCGATGAACGACGGCTCGCTATTATAGTGCACCACCGTGTCAAGCCAGAACTGCGGCGAATGTAAGCCGACGACCCCTCTGCGCACGCCGGCTGCAAAATAAACGGCGTGTGCGTCTGACTCAGCTGCTGCCGAATGAAGGCTAGAGAGGGGGAGGGGTGGGGGTGCGGGCGAGAGAAGACACATACGTGGGCAGCGGAGTTCGTTGCGCCCTCTCGTGCCTTTTTGCAACTTGGGTTGTTTAACGCTAACTACGAGGGCGACGACGTGTCTCCAACAAAGCCGCACAATTTTTTTTTTTAGCAATGATAAACCCAATGCAAGCGTTGTCTCATTAAAACCACACAGCGCCGAGGAAATTCAAGCTTGCACCGGTTAACCCCCGTGAAATTTCGCACACATGTAGCTTTCAACTTCTCAAAACTAAAATAAGTGCTTCAGTCGGTAGGCCAGTGAATGAATGAATAGCCTGTTTTGCGTGAATGAATTCATGAATGAATGAATGAATGAATGAATGAATGAATGAATGAATGAATGAATGAATGAATGAATGAATGAATGAGATAGATAGATAGATAGATAGATAGATAGATAGATAGATAGATAGATAGATAGATAGATAGATAGATAGATAGATAGATAGATAGATAGATAGATAGATAGATAGATAGATAGATAGATAGATAGATAGATAGATAGATAGATAGATAGATAGATAGATAGATAGATAGATAGATAGATAGATAGATAGATAGATACCTTTGCTAATATCTAACAACTTTAAAAATCGCTGTTGAATGTATACCAACTCATTCTCATCATCACAATCATTAGCCGCCGTGGGGGCGTAGTGGCTTTGCAGTTGTACTGCTGAATCTTAGGGTGGGCTATCAATCCCGGTTGTGGCGGCCACGTTTCAATATGGATGAAATGCAAAGACGCCCGTGCACTATGCAAAGAACGCCAGGTGGTCAAAGTTAATTCGAGGTACAACACTACGGCGTGCTTCCTAATCAAGTGGTAGTTGTGGCACGTAACACCGCAGAATTTAATTTTTAATCACTATCACTAAAATAAAAAGAAAGGTACAACTCAAATTCTTTATGTACATTGCGATGGGAAGAGAGCGAGAGAAAGGCAAAGGAAAAACAGGGAGGTTAGCCAGAGATTATCTCCGGTTGGCTACCCTGTACTGGGAGAGGGGCAAGGGGATGCAATAGGAAAAATGTCAATGTTAGATATGTGGACGCCTTGAGATATCCTATACGGCTATCTGTAGGCCGCAGTTCACCTGTCTCTCGCAGTTTGCCTTGAGCGACATGGACTGCATACGCTAATTCCCCTCACAGAACGGTGCTGTGAAACCTGAAACCTACTCGCTCTTGCTGGTCGACAAGAGGACCAACTGTAAAGAAGGTACGAGGGCAGGCAATAACGGAAGATTGCAGCAACGCATTGCGATCGTGTGCTGATGCATAAACACAGAACCATCAGTCATCGCTTATCAAGAAACGGCCCCGAGAAATGCGCCCACCTTGCTTATTCAGAACGGGCATTCAAGCTCAGTTTTTATTTCAGCAAGTGCCCGTGCAGCCTGCAAGGCACATCGCTCGAGGTAATGTCGCTTTCGGCGTGGGCACCGAGACTGTTGGCGCGTCTGTCGCATTCGAACTTGGCGCTCAATCGTACTACTGTTCGCAGCGATGCCAGAACGAGAAAGATCCAACACCAGAACGATCCGAATGTTTCAACACACTGCGGGAATCGATGTATGCGAAGCTTTCCATGCTGTTTGCTTTGATTGACGATAACAAGCCGTGACGTTGGCGGTGAATGTGAATTTCTTCAGCGTTTAGTGCAACACGAGAGTGGTGAGTTGATGTCAAACGTTACGTTCGGTGCACCTCTGCTGCTTTCCTGCGTAGTCCACACAGCAGGCAGGGAGACGTGTTTGCTCGAGGCGTCGTTGCGCGTCATTGTTCATAATCTGTGAGAGGGTTGAACATTACCATTGTCTCACATGGCACATCGTATCGTGGCAGAAGCGTTAAACATTAATTGAATTTGGAGGCTGTGCTCTCTCCCTTTCTTCCTCTTTCTATTCCCCTTTCCCTCACCCTCAATGTAGGGTAGCAAACCGAATGCTGTTCTAGTTGACCTCCCTGCCTTTCCTACCCTTGTTTTGTCTCTCTCTCTCTGGGGCTGTGCGTAATTGAGTTAATCATTGTAATTGTGTGTGTACGTTGTATACAAACATCCACGGTCTGCACCACGTTTCGCTGCGTAGCGAAGACGCTCCTGTTGCGCGCGACGCTGCTTTCGGGCCTGGGTGTCCTCGACGCTGAGCGCACGTTCTGGAGCCATTTTTTTTCCTGGCGCGTGTTCACGTGCTTCTTCCTCATACGTGGCCAGCATGCCGTTGAGACGCCAGCTCCAAGCGCTCTCTTCAGGCTACGGAAGATCGCAATGTTCACGCTATCACACTCCAGCACGCGACCTCTACCGCCCAGCACGTGACCTCCACAGCCCAGTAACCGCATTTTTCTCGTCTAGCAAAGCAAGCGCAGCAAGTGCTATGGGCACAAAGTGTGAAACGCTGACACGGCGGCGCCGGCCGGGATGAGTGATTTAGGGATGCGTCGAGGCGAGCGCCATCTGGTGGTGTTGCAAGAAACAGTGGCGCGCGCGAGCAAGATCACAGCAGCGGCGCCAGGAAAGCCGCCAGGAGAAGAGCCAAAGAAAGTTGTGTTTTAACATCGGGGAAGGAAAATTGGAAAGACGCGGTGGATATTTGCGCTGACGTGCTTCCGAACGTTCATCGCGAGGCAAGGGGTGCGGGCTCGAACATTGCAGGGATCACATTTCTTTAAGCTTGAGCTTTGGACTAAACAAAGCTAAAAGAAACCAGTGTAACATTAGGAGAAGCGTCTCTTAGTTTTCGGAAGGTGGTTGGTGGTTTCATTTCATTCGCCGCTCTAGCTTCATTCGCCGCTCTAGCAGGCTACCCTCGACGACAGCTTGTATAAAAAAAATTAACAATCAAATAGAGCGTTTTGTCGGCGTTTCGAGACAATGAGAGAGGCCGCAGCAGCCGTGTGAGCCAACCAGAACTGAAAAGATTCCGAATTCGACAGTGCGGAGGAACTTGACGAGAGTCCGGAGTAGCTGTGCCCGCATGCGTGAAGAAATGAAGGAGTCGCATCGCCCTGAGACCAGTGCAAGGCAAGTTCCTGATAGGCTACAAAGGACAAACGACGTTTCCGCGTCGCTTATTGCAAACCGGCGTCTTCGTCTGTCTGCTTCCCGCACACACGTATGTAGAGGCACGAATAATGACCCCGGATCAGAGAAAACGCCACGTCTGGAAAGTCGTCCCTACCACCCTCCTTTCCCTCGCCTTGCCCATTTCCCCGCCTGTTCTCCACGTCCCGCTCGACTTGCGGGAATCGCACCGGGAGAAAAAGGAACAGAAAGTCGCGCACGTGCGTGCAACAGCACCGTTGGAAGTCGAACGAAGCCGCCAGTGTTGCCTTTCGCGTGTGCGCCGTGGGGAAATTAGGTTGCCTTTTCCCCCGCTTCCCTTCCCCGCGACGCCGTTTTGTCTACCCGTACGCCGGCATCGCTCCGCATTGTGATGCAACTTTCGACGATGCGCGCGCGGCCGGGCGAGGGTGAGGAGGGGGAGGGAGAGTGAGAGAGAGAGAGATCAATACTTCTTTTTGGACCTGTGTGCATCGGTTCTGCCGCATCGGCGCTCGTGTGTGCTGTGCCTGTGTACCCGCGCAGTGGAACAGACAACGTCGCGCGTGCTTTGTTGCTCGAACGCAGCGCGACGCGCCCATGCCGACGCGCCTAATGCCCCCCCCCCCCCCCCCCTTTAGGCGCGCCAGCTTCGCTGCGCGCGCGATCTCCGTGCTGTACACACAAGGGGCGGCGAGGGTGCAGTGAAGGGACGGGGTTTACCGATTGTGTGGCACGGGGGATGGGCGCGCTTGGAATGCGGGGCACGCCGCTGGATTCCCTTTCCGGGAGGGTTTGCATATCTGTGATTTGTGTTAATTAACTATCGAGGAGAGAGAGAGAGAGAGATGAAGAGAGCGAAACAGTGTATTTGGATGGGAACTCTGCTAGAAAAATCTGGTTCGCCGGAAGCGAATGGAATTCTGGCTTCGACGGGTCAGTAACTGCTGGCCTGGCAAAGGGGCGCCTCCTTGCCAAAACGCGCTGCCTCCAGTGACGCTCCCTGCCGGACTCATCATTCATTAATCATCATCATCATACTGGCTACGCCCACTGCAGGGCAAAGGCCTCTCCCATACATCTCCAACTACCCCGGTCATGTGCTTATTGTGGCCATGGTGTCCCTGCAAACTTCTTAATCTCATCCGCTCACCTAACTTTCTGCCGCCCTCTGCTACGCTTCCCTTCTCTTGGAATTCAGTCCGTAACCCTTAATGACCATCGGTTATCTTCCCTCCTCACTACATGTCCCTGCTGGACTACTGCGGTTCAAGTGAGTTCTGGCTGGTCACTCCGCAAGGCCAAAAGAGAGAAAAAAAAAATAGGTGTGTTTGCGTGTGGGGGGGGGAGGGGGGTAGGGCAGGACTTATTGTTTGAAATAGAAGGATCACGACTATGAGGCAAAGAGCGGTTGTTCAGCACGAAGGAAGGCCTAATGCTGGAGCTAACCTACGCTTTGAAGACATCTAGGTTGAGCTTTGGATCGATATCATCCCCCTGTATCCCTCTTCAGCCACCGTGGTGGCTTAGCGCCTATGATGTCGCACAACTAAACACGAGGACGCGGTATGAAATCCTGGTCGGTGCGGCTGCACATCGATGGGGGGGGGGGGGGGGGGGGGGCATGCAAGAACGCCCGTGTCCCGCACATTTGGGGAACGTTAAAGATCCCCTGGTCATCAAAGTTAATCCGGAGTTCCCCACTATGGTGTGTCTCGTAATCAAATTGAGCTTTCGGAACATAAAACTCCAGAATTCAGTTCAATTCGTCTATCCCCTTCATCAAGTGAGGTCTTCTGCCAAACGCGGGAAATCGAAACTGAAGATGGTAGCTCTCCCGCCCGCAGGAAGCACGAATGCTTGTAAATAAAGTACGCTTCGTAGACTTCTTGGTTGGAGTAAGTCTTAACGTGATGTTTTCGTTTCATCAGGCGAGTGTTTCAGCTAAACACACAAAATCGCATCGTAGTTTTTTTTTTCTATTAGAAGAAATCATTGGCGTTCATTGACCAAATCGTGTCGCAAAAGTACGAAATTACGCCCCGTTGCCAATGTGAGTTCGTCGGTCAATGCGGAGATCAAGCTTCAACCAAAGACATTTTATACCAAGGACGCAACATAGTGAAGGTCGATGGAGAACACCGGGTAAGCAAATTGTCCCGTTAGGACACGGCGACCATTTGTTCGAACCAAGAGAGGCCTTGGTTAACTGCTAGGCATTTTCACCCCTTAAGGACTGCTAATGAGATCTGTCCTGCAGGCACCGATTTCAAATTCAGCTTGATTTATCGACCATTGCCACCCATTCCAATACTCAAATAGACGGTCTGGTGTCTCTGGTCGTTGAATTACGCAACCTGTTCAACCGCTTGTCGTAACTTTAGTCTCGACTAGAGTATTACCAGCTCCTGTTTGATCCACGATCCATAGTGCGGTCTATTTGTTAACGCTGTGCCTACCATTTTTCATTCCGTCACTCAGTGCAGGGTCCTTTGCCACCTTTCAAGCTTTTCTTTGTGTGACACTCTGGGTTTCGTATTATTAGAACAACTGAACGGCGTTAATCATGACGCCACCAAGAAATGTGCAGCAACTAGAGACCGTACCTTCCGCGTGAACTGCTCTCAATCATTTCATTAATATTTCTGGCACAAAATTAATTAGTTGGCCCCCGAGGGCCCCCTAAGGAAAATTGTTCAATATCTTCGGTGGAGCGCCAATGTCCATAGTGGCAGGCACTTTGATTACGTCGCGCTGAAAAGACACCATTGTAGCCAAACACACAAAATGCTCGAGTTGACAAGAAAGCGACGCAAACACCTCTTTGTCTTGTTTCCAGTGCTTATCACCACTCTAAGCCCCACTACTCATTTTGCGGTGGAGGTATTTGGAGGCTTTCTTTTGCTCTAAATAGATGTTAGTAATTATCCCGCCCGGTCTGCAGCTTTTCCTTTTATATTACATTTGGAAGCTGGGCATTAGCACTCCAATAACTCGGCAAGGATGCTGGCACACTATGGAGATTGCGCGAAAAAGAAGAAAGTGCCATAACAGCAACAGCTGAGTTTATGTTAATTAGCTTAGTCGCACAAATTAATTTGCGTCGTCAGAGAAACAGAGCGGTCCAAGGAGCCGCCCCCCCCCCCTCCCACACATTGCTGACTGGTCGTTACAACATAGAGAGTACCGCGTGTAACCGAAAAAAACACTATTATAGTCGGGGGGCCCGAACTTCCGTAACGAGAGCGAGATAAATTAATTGGAAGTTTTTTTGAGCTCATTTGGGGCTGGACAGAGTAACACCGCATATATACTGCCCTGCGATCATTCCACAAACGACGGCGCCATTTATTGAAACGTTTTCTTCGTATTTGTTTTTTTTTCTTTAATCACCCTTAAACACTGATAAGTTTCCTTGAAAAGAAAGAGAGAAAGACATTGAGAAGCCGCATGCAAAGCGCGCCTTCGCGTCAAAAGTTTCCGCCTCTAATAAACGCCGTTTCCGCTTTCTGATTAAACCCGGAACGAGTTCCCGAAACACCAGCTCTTCCTTGCTGCGTCCCCGACTCCCCTCTCCCCTCTCTTCTCGCCTCTCTCCGAGAGTAACGCGTGCGCGCGCACACACGCACACAAACACAGAGCCGTTCGCGGTTCCATTTCGCCAGCTGATTGTCGGGCCGCGTCTCGGAATGCAGCCGGGGCGCCGTGTAACTAAATTTAATTCAACCATCGCGAGGCGAGCGCCCAGAGACCGGCTGGAGCAACGTAGCGCGTCGCCTTGTCTAGACTGCCGAGCCACGGATATGTTTGTTCATTTAATTCGTTTCCCGCACCTCTCGTACGGCCCCGCATTAAAGCGGACGGCTTACTTAAGAGGAAGCTTTAGCTCCGGTGCTCCTATCTAAATATATGTAAAAGGAGAATTCGCTTTTCTCGGCAACTACTGCACCAAATTTGACGAGGTTTGTTGCATTTAAATGAAAAACTTAAAATCTAGTGACTGTTGGTTTGGAATTTTCGATTTACGGCTTCAATTTTTTATTAGAGAATGGCAAAAATCGCAAATCTTCAGAAAACGAAACTATCAAGTTTACAACTCCGTAACTCAGCAAGGAAAACTGATATCGCAATTCTGTGAATTGTGCCTAAAAGCACATCTAAAGCGGACAAATTTGACATCTTACACATGAATCTAAAAAATTTTTATTAATATGTAATTTAAACTTTTGCAGAACCCTTGTAAACAACGTAACAAATTCACATAAAATGTAAAATGACATATGAAATTTGTCCGCTTTGAATGACCTAACGGATGCCGTTCACAGAACCGTGATATCTGTTCTTGATGCTGAGCTATTAGTTTGTAAACTTCGTGCTTCTTTTTTTTTTTCACACTTCTGAATTTTTGAAAATCTTTTTACCAGAATTCAAGCCCTAAATCAAAATGCCGCTTCCAACAGTCACCAGGATTTAACTTTCTCTCTCAAATGCAACAAATTTCATTAAAATCAGTCCAGGGGTTATCTCAGAAAAACGTTTTTGCGTTTTTACATGTATTTGAATAGGCCGCGTCGGAGTTCGGCCCGAGCTAAAGCTTCCTCTTAAGGCGTCCTTTCAATGCTCGCTCTCTCGTCTGCTGCTTCCCGCCCGGCAAGATCTTGTTTTGTTTTGTTGTTGTTGCGTTTTTATGGCGCGCGCTCACGACCGCGAATTCGTGCGTGCATTCCGAAACTGGCGCTTCTTCTGCTTGCTTTGAGTTTTTGGCACTCCTCCTATAACCGTGGTTCTGAACGGATTAAACGGAGCGCATTTGAAAGGAAACAGTGTATTCTGAAGCGTGTACTCGCGTTTCTTGGGAGCGGGCCTGCGTGTACACAGGCGCGCTGATTTGGAGAGGCGAAACGAAGCAGTTGCGATGCGCGAAGCACACTAGCGTGAGCTGTTGGCAGCGTGGTGCATTTGTGTCTACATTTACTTAAAAAAAAGGTGAAGCTAAAACCGTTCTTAAGATGTCAGCTGTTCAGAATGATGGGCCGTATCATAAGAGGAAGTGGTACAAAAATGGTAAGCAGCCCTAACGAGTGAAAAAAGAAATATGTCTACGGATTCGGCCCTCAATCTTCCTACATTATAACGGTAAGCTTTGAAAGGAAGACGGAAATCGTCATACACCGGAATGTAGCACGTGCCTACAAAGGAAACCCATACGAGTGCCTCAGAAAGAGCGCTTCGCAGTTGAGGAAAAAATTCTGTCTAGTTCCACAGTCAAATCCGGTACTAACGCCTTCCCGGGCCAGTCGCTCCACTATCTGAGCTAACCGGGAGCCTAGCAAATCGCAGCGTGAGGAAGATTTAATCGAGAATTCAAATCGATATTCTGTGTCCCTGGGCTCCGAGTTGTCGAATTAATTCGCCCTAGCTCTGCGATCTGCTAACCACCATTCGTTTTTACCATCTGAACACGATTTTGAACAGATGGATGCCATCTTTTTACTTGGAATGCACGCAGTCTGGCGTAGTCTGTTGGCATACAGACATTGTGATGTTAACGGCCGATCTGTGTATGAATATTTTGTGGAAATGGTTGTGAAAGTACGTGACGTGTACAAGACGAAGGACTGTGATGAAGCTGTGGTGTCAATGCTTATATAAAACGATGCTTATATAAACACAAAATGCTTATATAAACACATATAAAACGAGTGTGATCTATGATCACGAACTCTTCTGAAGCTTGTAGCCAAGCTGGAAATAAAGAAAAAAAATCGTAGTTAGCTGAGATGGTAAAGCGACTACTCCGGAAAGGCGTTGGTCCCGGGCTCGAATTCCGGAACAGGACAAATTTTTTCCTCAACTGCGAAGTATTCTGTCTCAGAAACCCATATGGGTTTCTTTTGTAGCTTCGTGGTACATTCGGGTGGATGACAATTTTTCCCTTTCATAATGCGTCCTCCACCTTACGGAATTCCGCGGAACCGATTTTCCAAAGTGAATCATTCTTTCATCGTAGCCCTGTTTGAGCTTCAGCCACATCTGAGGTAACTGCGAGAGAGAGCCTGGACGTTCTTGCGTGTGTCTCATGATTAAGCATCAATTTACGATTAAGCACTGAATTGATTAGTAATCTGCCGATTAAGCTGCGACCCGTGCATACCAAGTTTGGATGCACACAGCTGCATATCAGCTATGCGGCCAAGCGGTAAACTTTGAGAGATTTGGCAGCTCTGTGGAATGAACGCAAACCTTTAAGTGCTCTGGAAATAGGACTGATCCGAGAAGCATGCACCTCTGCTACGTCGTCACCGCTGAACGACATGCGCTACTTTCTATCTTAAAACGCTATGACTGCACTTTAATAGAGTTGATAGATGGGCCGGTTGATATGGGTAGATCGATACCAACTGCGTGACAAGACGGGACACAAGGTAAGAAAAGGCAGCCCGCACCTTACTGACTCTTCTATATTTCTGTTCGAAGTACATACTCATTGGAACAACTTCGTTTTACAACAGATTCTTTCTACGCCAGAAACTTTTTTTCGTTTTATGCGGGCCATCTTAGGAGCGTGTCAACGGGCTAAACAAAGGCGTGATCCCGTGCAGTGTACCAGCAAAGAGCACTCACAGTGCACTGCATCGTTATGCTGCAGGCACACCAATACACGTTTCCCTCGAAATGGTGCGACGCGCGCTTGCCTCACTCGCGCTATGCCTGCCAAATAAACCGTCAATCCAAGTACTGCACCGAACACTGACACCCACGGTAGACGGTCCAAATTTCGCGCAACCCGGTTAACCCGGGTAATATTACGGTATCGGATTTTCCTCGGCGTCGAACAATCACGCTGCCGCCGCTGGATGTGACCGCTAAATAAAGCTCAAAGATGTGCGCCGCGCCTCCGGCTGTTGCTTAATTTAAGAAAGCCGTAGGCGCTTGCGCCGGCTCTGTGATGAGACACGTAGCTGACGAGAGGCGTCGTTCTGCCAGAAGGTCGGACATTGTGTATGGATCTCCGGGGAAATGAGGCCGTGTGCCGCTGCTTGCGCCCGCGTGCTCGCTTGTTGACTGGGCTGGCCGTGGCCACCCCCCCCCCCCCCGCCCCCCGCCATAACGCTAGGCCGACGCCTCTGCGGATGTTCTGCGGAGGCGGCTACACATATAGAACGGCGATGGAATTAGCAGTCGTCACGTGACATCGTGCTCAGCCATATCGGAGACCTGAGTGAGCCACAGCGCTGCTTCCGCGGGCTATTAATGGGGCCGTGTGCGAACGGTTTATAACTCTATTTGTTATCTATCCGTAGATAGATATTTATCTGACTGGTTATCGTTATTATAACTGACTAGTCGGACCCAATATGAGGCACTGGCTACGGGTTCAATTGGTGTTTGCACTTCTTGCACTGTGTTTTTTTTTTTCTTTCAAAGGCGAGAATAAACTAGATAGCTAAGACCCCTTATCTTATAGCACTATGCACAACATTTCTGTTACAGGAATGCGACCTGCGCGGCTTCATTTATTCCTGTTCGTACACGTCCCCTGACGTGAATAATTGCAATATGACTCAGTGAAACTCTTGTAGATTGGCTCCGGTCACAGTAAAGCTTGTCGCGCTGGTAATGCCCGGCTCTTTAAGTAGCGATGATCAAGCTGACCTGGAATGATAGTGTTGTCGGTCTTAACACTAATACATATATATATATATATATATATATATATATATATATATATATATATATATATATATATATATATATATATATATATATATATATATATATATATATATATAGAGAGAGAGAGAGAGAGAGAGAGAGAGTTCATTTTCTGACCCCTGAACACCCGTGCTGAGGAATCTGTCAAGTACCTGAACGCTACCAATGATGAGGGGAGCGACCCCAGGAACGCACTGTGAATAAGCCGGTTATCAACAAGCAAGCACTTTAACCCACGGACATATTTTTTTTTTCTTTTTGCACATTCTACTCAATTTGGTCAGGACACAACAAAATGGCTTGAGTGTTCGTCGATCACACAAAAGCACGCGTAACGGGAACCATGTCAACGACCTGTACACTGCCCATGATGAGGGGAAGGATGAATGCACCGTGAATAACCCATGCTTACCCACGGGTAATCTGTTTGGCCCTTCGCTTTCGGCCTCATGGCTTTTGCAGTTGTTTCTGTTCTTCATTCTCTCTTCTTTTTTCCTTCCTTTTACGTGTTTTTCTTTTTGTACGTAAATATATGAGGAGACTGTTGCGACAATTTGCTGTATCCCTCGAAAAAGGTCGGAACTGTTGTGGATATGTGTGGCCAATTGAAAAATGCAATTACTAATTATATATGCATATACAAAACCCAATGCATGGCTAGAGAATATATTTCTTAATGTTGGTGGTAATGATAATAAAATACTAACATTGATGATAACAAAAATGATTAATGATTTAGCGCCTTTAGCCCTTTTTGGCCGAGATCGGAGCTCACTAGCGTGTTCGCGCTCTTTCTCTCTAAAAACATGGCGACGTTGCATTTACTACACACATGCCACCTTCCTCTGTTGTTCGGAACTGCAGCGGGAACGTTGTTAGCGATAACGACATTTCGAAAATACAACAATTTTCTTTTCCGCTGAAAAAAACAAAAACAAAAAAGGGGAGGAAAGTACGAACAGGAAATAATATTGTAATGTCCTGCTTTCGACCAGAGAAACAAGTATTTACGTTTTTGTTTTTTTTTTCGCGTCAATTCAGCGCTTCTTTCTGTGCCGGGTTCTAATTTCAGCTCGTCACTTTTAGTTTATTTTCATTATATTTTCGTCACTTGCGCCTCGCTCCATTCCTTCTGCGCTTACGCACCTACATTTGCGCGCGGAAATCGAAATTCCGACACGTATGTCATCCACGCAGGCCGCGAACCACTCACAGTACCGCTCTCCTCCTCCTCCTCTTCCTCCTCCTCCTCCTCCTCCTCGCTTTTCCTGCGCACTTCCCTTTCCTAATCCCGCGTCACCCTCCCCGACGATGTACTTCGCGAATTTCACCGCATACGCCAGGCGATTCGCGCAATATGCCAGACCTATAGTCCCCTCACTCGCCTCGAATTGATTCTCCCCGCACAGAGTCGCTGCTCTGCCTCTGACCCCCTCACTTCCCTCCCCTCTCCACACACACCCTTTCCTTTGCTTCCTGTGCCCTGTCGACACCAGGAGGGCCCAGGGCCTAACACAAAAAAAAAATCGAATTCCTTTCTCAAATGTGAGACGGCAGCCCACGCTCCACCAAAGACCGCTGCGTTAGCACACGTCGTACGCGGTCTCTTCGAAGAAAGCTAGAGGCAGTCGGCCCTCTTCTCTCGCCCCCCCGACTCGCTTCGAGTTAATATATTGCATCGTGCTTCTAATACCGCGACTGCTTTTTGCCTTAAAGAAAAATGAGAACGCTTGTCTCGGATGTATTCCCGTGTCCTCCTGTCGCCTTGCGCATAGTGATTCCCTTTGTTCCTAATGCGTTATTCATTTCGATCGCGTCCGAACCGCACCACTCGCTGGCGCGCCGACACGAAAACCCGGGCCTCGACTGGGGTTCAAACGGACCACCTCGACTGCCGTCCGTGGCGCCTGTGGTTGCGGAATAGCGGGACGTCGCGTGCTCGAAGTCCTTGTAGAGGTGCTAGCGGCACGTGGGCCAGCTCCTACACAGGCGACGTCCTTGCTTTCTTTCTTCTTTTTTTAATTCTTTATACCGCGAGGCCTATACCTCACCTATTGCAAACGTTCTTGTCATCTGAGCATGTCCCTTTCGGTCGATTTTGTAGAGAAAAAAATGTCGTTTCGTAAAAGTCGTCCCTAGCATAGATCAAACGTTCGAAACGACATAGAAGAATGACCGTACCCCCAGGTCAATGAATATGGTAACAGGCTTTGATGATAACGGCCTACGTTAGGCTGCATTCGTGATAGAGAGAGAGAGAGAGGAAAGCGGAAAGGCAGGGAGGTTAACCAGAGGGGCAGATCCGGTTTGCTACCCTATGCTGGGGAAAGGGGGAAGGGCAAGTTAAGTGATAACAAAGTAAAGATAAAGAAAGAAAGGAGCACAGACATACAGTCACAGTTGATCACTGTCGCCGTACACTGTCACCGAACAGCACAGTAGCGCTTGCAGCACTATGAACATCTGTTCATACTACAGCCGCTCGTCCAATTCGCTTGTCCGCTAATGTATGTCGCAGCCACGACGACTTTAAGCCACACGCAATCAAGCGCGCACACAAAAATGTACGGATTTAACCTGTTGAAAATATAGGTACATAAAGATAAAAAAAACACGCAGTGTTTAATATCTGCTGGCCTTATGATTCGCTGAGATGTTAATGCGAGCACTCAGAAAGGTGTTCATCCTGGCCTGATTTCCTTCCAGGACCGGAAGTAATATTTAAGGGAAGCTTTGTTTGCCTACCCCTCCTTGGTTTGCTTTCTGTCCGTCACTTTCTTGCCGTGTAAAGCAGACCGACCTCGGAGCCAGTCTAAGAGTAATTTTTTAATTATGGGGTTTTACGTGCCAAAACCACTTTCTGATTATGAGGCACAGTCTAATAGTAGACCGGGTCGATCTTTAATGTAGTGATACAAAGCTGATACAAAGCCTTACGGAAATTGTCTAACCAAAGGTGATGGCAATCGCGAGCCAATTCTTACACCAGTGTATCCGTGTCCTATCAACAGCGTTCTAATGTGACTTGCAATGTGAGGCGATCATCTGAGCGGTGAAATCCTGATAACGGTATCGCATTACAGTAGCTCTAGAGCGGCACGCAGACGCAGCTTCTTGGGTACTTTCTCACGGTTTAGTGTCCGTCCGTGCATCGTTGCGTGGAGGCGTCGCGGGAGCACTTCCATGCAATCTTTGAGTGGAATGACATTCACAAATGACAAATGACATTCACAAAGGATAGCGGCCGTGGGCGTATCTAGGGTAACCTCCAGATGTCTGTCTCTCTGTCTGTCTGTGTGTGTGTGTGTATGTGTGTGTAGGTGTGTGTGTGTGTAGGTGTAGGTGTGTGTAGGTGTAGGTGTGTGTAGGTGTAGGTGTGTGTGTGTGTAGGTGTGTGTGTAGGTGTGTGTGTGTGTAGGTGTAGGTGTGTGTAGGTGTAGGTGTGTGTGTGTGTAGGTGTGTGTGTGTGTAGGTGTGTGTGTGTGTAGGTGTAGGTGTGTGTAGGTGTAGGTGTGTGTGTGTGTAGGTGTGTGTGTGTGTAGGTGTGTGTGTGTGTGTGTGTGTGTGTGTGTGTGTGCGTGTGCGTGTGTGTGCGTGTGTGTGTGTGTGTGTGTGCGTGCGTACAGCAAATAAGAGAAATCACATTAATGTCTATGAAAACAGAGCAAATTCGAAAGGAAAAACGTTGGCGGTAGTAGGTTTCGTACCTACGACCCACGCTCAGAAGCCGAGTGTCTTACCCACTGGGCTAAAGCAGCGCCTCCTAGATTGAGCCGACAACGCTCTCTGCAATGCCTGTCTTTGCGAGGAGACGCTGGAACACATTCTGTGCGACTGTCCTGAATATAATGTTCAGAGACAGTCCATGGCGTCCGTTCTAGCGCACCTGGACAATAGAGCATTGTCAGTTGCAACCATTTTCACATATCGCCGACAGAAGACATCGCAGCTGAAGGCGACGAAGGGACTACTTCGGTTTATGAAGGAGACGGGCTTGGACAAGCGGCTGTGACAGTGATGTCACGTACTGCGCAAGAGTGACGGACTGTAACTGACGATGTGTTTGCTGTGTTATGTGCTCTCTCTCTCCTCCAATCTTTCATCCCCCCCATCCCGCTCCTATGTGTACGGTAGCAAACCGGTTAGGCTAAACTGGTTAACCTCCCTGCCTTCCTTCTCCACTTTTTCCTTCCTTTCCGAGATTGCAGGCCTGTGCATTCTGCTTTATTACGTCATGCTACTGGGGCTGAAATTTGCCTTGCAAAGGCCGGCGTGACGAAAGCGGTGACGTCAAAATCACTGCGGCTTGCTCGGGAGCGTCCCCATAAGATTCTGTGGCAGTCGGGCAAGGTGGTCTGACGTCACGGATCGAAGTGCACCGGCCTTGTGCTACTTGGGAGGCGTAGGCCAAGCGTGTCAACGCGCTCGTTCGTCCGCGACAAGTTCGTAACTCGAAGGACCGCTCAGCGGCGTCCAATTGGACATTGATGCTTTCGCATTCAAAACTCGTAAGAAGTGCTTAGTTATGCTCGGATTTTCTTGACTTTTTTTGACGTGCTAGTTAACGTTCTCATTTCTACGTATGTACTCATCGAACGAT
This sequence comes from Dermacentor albipictus, assembly GCF_038994185.2. Taxonomy (NCBI): domain Eukaryota; kingdom Metazoa; phylum Arthropoda; class Arachnida; order Ixodida; family Ixodidae; genus Dermacentor; species Dermacentor albipictus. Next base: position 26,322,402 of record NC_091826.1, read on the forward strand.
ACTAAACTCAAGTAAATATATTATCACTGTTCATATTTTTATCTGTCAATTTCGTGCGGTAAATAATGATATTCTGCACGGCTCAACCGGCAGCGTAAAAATCGCTGAGAACCAAGCCAGCTGTCTTAAATAATAAAAAAAAAACTTGTTATTCGACGCGTATTCTCTATTGTGATGGCCCAACAGCGAGAAGACATTGAAAAGGGGATCGATGAGGTAGCTAAATAGTGAAATCGACTTCTTTTTTTTTTACTTGCGTTATTGAAACAGTCAATATAAGCGACTTGTAAGAAAGGAATCCAAGTTCTCGAGTTTTACGTGCCAAAACCGAGATTTGATTATGAGGCACGACGCCGTAGTGGGGGACTCCGGAATAATTTTGCGCATCGGGATAGTTTAAACGGGCCCCCATTGCGTGGGACACGGGCGTTTCTGCATATGGCCTCCATCGGAATGTGGCCGTCGTGGCCCGGATTTGATCCGCGACCTCGGGCTTAGTGGCGTAGCACCATAGCCGCTAAGCCAACGCGGCGATACGTCCAAGAGAGGACCCTGGTGTGAGTTTACAGGGTGGTCAATTTTGTGTTTTACGGAATTAAAAACAAAAACTCTGTTGCATATACGATAACTCCAGTCCTTGAGCTGGATTACTCAGAGAGGCTGACATTGCTTGGACGCGAAATCAAAATACATGTTCAAATATTTAGGAAAATTTTACTAATTATATTTTAAAATAATTACTTTACAGTAAATGTTGCAATTTTCGAATTGCAGCTGCTGATTTCGCAAAGCGTATCCGCTTGGAATGAATTTCCACAATGACGCCAGCTTAGAGATACGCGTCAGCAAACTCACCGCAAAAAAAGATGCAGTGTTGTTCCACCTTCTTTTTGTAACAAAACGCTCTTTTATGCATTGAAGCGCTAAAGTAACTGGGACGCCCATGTGTTTCGTCCTGCACTTGGGCAAATAGTATCTCGAAACTGGTGTCATCCTGGATATTCATTTCAAATGAACCACGAAATGAGTTATGTGCATGAGAGATCGAACGTGGTTAGCTGATATTCTACTTGACATTATGAGGGGAAAAAATGGTGCTAGGTTATGGCAGATAATCGCTGATCTACAACAATTACATAATGGGTGTCAAGGGAAGGAACGCGGTTTCAACGACTGCAGAGCATAAGCGGGTATGATGGCGTTATTAAACTTGCAAGCAAACTTGGAATCAGCTAGCACATGACATGGGTAAGTGGAGATGGCTAGATGAGACCTTCGTCCTGCCGTGGACATAAAAACTGGCTGCTGATAATGATAAAGAATTGCCTAAACAAACTTTATCCATATAAACCATGATGATTTGCTTTTCTTCTTCTTTCTTGGGGAGAGGGCGGAGGGAACGTGTTCCTACTCGTATTTAAAAAAGGAACATTAAGATAACAAGAAGTACCTGCTACAAACGCCTGTGTCCTACTGCATTTTTATTATACAGCAAGCTATAAAATAATACTCATAGATTAAAATCTTGTTGGGGACTGTAGCTGACTTGCTATCAGGTACAAAAAAGTGCGCTTGGTCAAAGACATCCATAATCAGGCTTGTAAAAGATTTCTTGCATCGTGTGACCTTCCAAGCTGCCACGCAAAATTACAAAACGACATCACAGCCAGGTTGGCGACGAGCAGTCGCAGGCAGGTGTGAGTGGAGATGACTGTGATAACGAGAAAATATTACAGTAAGTGTCAGATATTACTGAATATATTAGTGAGTAAGTATGAGAGAGTGTCCACTTATTCCGCTGAACTGAGCTCCAACCAGAAGTTACGTGTGAGTTTCGCTTGCGAAGAGGCACGTCATAATCGGGGATCGAATCGTGTGTTTCAAATCACCTAACCAAATTTGAGAATTGCGGTACTTCGCGACTGAACTTTTAGGGCATCAGTAAAGCTCACACGGATTGGCCCTAACTAGCACTGTGGCTGTGCTTGCGTTGCCAGAAAAACTTCCCGGATTCTCTGTGCCATCGGATACCGGAGAATACCGCCCTTTAATATAGAATCCAGCTCTTCTATCGCAATATCATAAATTGTGTAGTCGGTTGAGAAAAGTAATTGTTATTTACGATAACTGATTGGTTCCTGAAATTAAATCTCATTGAATGTTGAAAAAAAAATTAAAATGCCTTGTCAAGCTTTAGAGAGAGGACAGCAATGCCGTGTCCATTGTCTCATGCTTTAGTACGGCATGCGGGCTTTGCTGCATTGAAACGTATAGTGAGGCGAAGCATCTGCTATTCATCAGCGTTGGATATTAAAGTTCTACCTGACACTTGAAACATCCCCTTTCTCTGCATTGTTCGAAAATAATGCTTGAGGCGTTGATTATTGGGGATATTTCAGCGCTGAATTCATTGAAGAAAATTAAGAAAAACTTGGTATTTTCAGTGAGAGCAACTAAAAGTACCCGGGCTGAAATCACAATGTTTTTCGTTCGCAAGAGCAGTTTGCGTTTGGCCAGGTTCTTTCGCTAATAATATGTCCAACAGCGCGATTGTCAGACGCCTGATTCTGCAGATACTTCTAACGTAGCAACACTTTCTTCGCATTTTATTTCTTTGTTTCATTCTCCTGTCTTCTTTTTTTTGGGGGGGGGGGGAGGATCGGAGTTTAGTTTTTTTTAAGTACAGTTGCCGCCGGTGCATACGAGCGCTAGTTATATCATTTATATAGGTTCACAAGCAATTCGCGGGTAGACATTGCTTGATTTGCACTTTTGTCTTCATCGGAAAGCAGGGCCCGTGGGTGCGCTGTTGCCTACGTTAATGTTTACCTTTATTTCTTTTTTCTTTTACCTTATTTTAGAGGGAAAGACCCAAGTCACGAAGAGAAGTGTCATTGCTCTCGTAAATTTTGTGAAAAAGCCTCACTTGCGCCAACTACCAAGAAAGCAACGTTCTTTGTAGTACTGCTACAGTAAACCTAATCTGCGTACCTTTACATGTGAGTGCTGGGATACGTTACACGCCTACGCACGACCAATGGCTGAGGTAGATGCATTGAATGCTGCCGAAGCGGGACATGAATAAAGAAGTTGAGGCAGAGAAGCGAATTATGCCATATCGCATTAATATTTAGCGACTCAGTTCCAGCAAACATGAGCTTAGCGTTGAATACTGTAGATGCGCCAAGTAAAATCGTAGAATGCTGGGAGCTTGGCAACTATAGGTAAACGATGTTTGTGTTTAAATTTGTGCTAAGTGATAAACTAAATAATAAGACTCTTCTCCTGCTTCAAGATCAAAGGTGTATTGTTGAAGTCCAGCTTCTTACATTAAAATGAGCACAAGAAGTGGCTGCTACCCATTTTTTTTTCGGGGGTAGGGGGGAGAGGGAGGTTCATGTTCAATGCACCTGCAAAGGAGTCTGGTCACCCGTACAGCGAGGCATTTCCCAATAACACGTACTAGATTGTCATTTGTTTACAATATGCCTTACATGTATTTTCTAAAATGCACGGCAGTTGATATGTAAAGGAATTATCCGCAAGGAGCCACGAAGTAAGAACATCCACTTACATTAGGCCTCAATTTTCTTTTTTATATTTTCCGTGAGGGGCAACTGGTAGAACGAAACAAAGCGAAAACAAGGTCCTTTTGATAGATACCTTCGAACTTTTTATAAAGAACAATGCCGTAATTATGAAATCTACCCACGCTATAAAAAGTTGCGTCTCGAAATCATCCGTAATATTACCGTTAGATACTAAGCAGCACAAAGTGCTGTCTGTTCGTACACAATTGAGAGGTGACGGCAAATATACTCATTCATGTAGGGTGCTAGACCACAAGATGACGGCCGCCTCCTATCTTGCTCTCTTAGGAAACATCACATAAAACCACTGAAGAAGTATGCATTGCCAATAAGTGTTAACTAGAACGTCAATCCACTGCGTCACAGAAATCGAGAACCTACATTTCTCGAAATTCGTGTAGAACTAAACATTTTTGCTAAAATGCAGATGACTTCCCCAGTCCTTGGCTTGAAGTCCGCAGATTTACCAAGCGCCAAAGTGAATAAATACAAATTTAATTAGTGAAACTTCTTTAGACATCAAGCGTCGCTGCAATTCATCCTGCAAGTGATGTTCGTTTCTCCAAGTAATCTAGCCGATGCAACGAAATTGCGATATCTACCACAGGTGACTTATAGTAACTCTGCTTCCACGCACATACCAAGAACAAAAGCTCCTGATAGTTATAACCGCAGAAAATAGTGACCACAATATTTGCCTACCTCGTCTACTACTTGTTCCTCGTCTCTTGCTAAGCGTTCAAGTTCGAGCTAACTTGTCTATTTCTAAAAGAGACATTGCCTGAAAACATTCCTGAGATTGGGGCGTTAAATTTTCATTTTTGAAAGAAATAGCGATGGTCGTGCATCGGAATACCAGCGCGGGCCTCAGCTCCTTCTCGCAGGAATCGATCGTCCACTGGGGGGAAGGAACTTGTAGCAAATGCAACAAGTTAAGCGCCGCACTCTTCAACAAGTCCAGCGCCGAAGCTGCACCCAAACGGAAGTCACTAGGCCGTGAAATAACACCGACAGAAGAAAGAAGAAATGCTATTCATTTAAAATAAACATCGTGTAATTGTATTCTCACCGTTTTTGCGTCCCGCCTTCAGAGTCGATTCTTTTCTACCCTTAGTTGCGCGAGGATGCGACGAGTTGAGGGAGCAAAATTAATGAAGCGTAGATGTTGCTTTTCTTTTCTTTTTCTTTTGTCGTGGTAGCCAACGCGCAACGTTAATCCACAATGCAGCACTTCCACATTCCTGAAAGACACGACGTGGTTCACGACGTTGATGTTAAATGTGTTCGTCGATTGCCTCACTGTTGGAAGAAAAGGCCCACCATCGTCGCCGCCAAGTCGAACGCTGATGTGCGCCTTCTCGAAGAGCGAAGAAAAAAAAACGAAGGGTCGTTCTGCGGAACCACTTGTTGCCTCCGCCTTGCAGCCGATGGCTTGTCTCGTCCCCGTGCAAGAGGATTACGAATCTTGCTCGTTAGTCCGCGGAGATGAATTAGCAACTGCCAAAGACCACCTCGAAGGGGCTACTTTCTTGCGTGAAAGCGGTGTCTTGCGGCTGTTGAATGCCCCAAGGAGTGAGTTGTTTGTTTGCTTTTTTTCTCTTCCACAATCGACAACAGTCGCATGCCACACGAGACGAAGCGACGGCTTAATTGCTTGCAGGCGTGCGAGATCGGTCGAGTTAAGTCGCTAGTTTGTGAGCTCGTCGAAGACACCCGTTTTTGTTGCTATCCACAGACAGAACGACAGAGTTTTGGGCAACAGCACAAGAGGCAAAGCACCACGCGATGAAACACTCGGGTGAAAGGGCGAGATACTAAATCTTGGAACTGTTAACGCTCCAAAAGAAGCTGTTGCTTTCCGAACACCTTATATGAGGGTTGGACAGGTGCGAGGAAAGAACATCAAGAGGTGTTTTTTGAGGTGGTCAAAAGTTCGGTGGGATAGAAAGGGACAACAAATAACTAAAGGAAACAAGGGGGACAAGAAAAGGAAAGCGCTTCCCCAACTTCTGAGAGTCTGTGTCGTCCCGAACGGCAAAAGAAAGGTAAGTCAGTGGGGAGCACACATCGCAGCGGATTCTCCGTAGCACAGCACTCGCGGTACCCGCAGCATCCAACGTGCAGGAGCGATCTGCAGATCGCAGACGATCGCAGCGCCCCTTGGATATGACACCGCCCCCATGTTTGCTTCGCGCCAATGAGGCCGCGCCGATTTCCCGCCTGGCGCCATCTACCGGCGGCAACGGGCGTTGGCGGTTTCTGCCTCCGCGGTCAATAGGAGCGGGTCCCGCTTCGGCAGTGGGCGTCCCAGCGTGGCTCCCTTGTCTGTTTTTAACGTTTGTTCGACTTTTATTTTCCCTTCTCCCTCTTTTTTTGGTTTGTATCCCTCCTTCGGTTGACTCGCTGTCCCGAGCGTCGAGTGTGGCGGCTTCCTTTGCAGGGCCAGTCAGCTGGAAAACATGCTCCGTGCTACTGGACCGAAACGCGGTTATTCCTTGATGCGTGCCACTAGGCCGCCTAGCGTTGCCTCAGAGTCTGATTGCACTTGAAAGGCTCGCTACACTGCTTGATTTTGTTTGAGCCTCGAAGTCACGATCCCACATCAGCTTCGTATACATCACTAGATTTCGTGTTCCAGACTTCGTTTCTTTTTTTTGCTCGGGTGGTTGTAATTTCTGTGACAAGCGTCATGTGGTGAATTTCGCGGAAAGCGTCTTCACTGAGCAAAGAGCGAATTCCGAATTTATCCCCGGCACCACATCCTAATTTGAATATGGGCTTTACTAAGGAGGAGGTGCCGTTGAAACAAAGCTTTGAGCTTACAGAAATGTTCGTCGTGGTTCGGGGATCGAACGCGGGACCAATACCTCTCCGGAGCTGTCGCTCTAATGATGACCTAACCGGAAGGCTAGCAGTATCGACAACTCGATGCAGCTTTTGTAGTTCTTGTGGTTATTCATGAAACTTTCTCTATTATATGGATTTCCGCAGAACTGATTTCCCCTATTCAGTGTCCCTATGCTCCTGCCCCGCGCACGTCTCAAGATAGTTTGGGCAAAAATGTTCGCAATGCGAGCTTAATCGAAATGCTTTTGAGTACAGTCAGTAGTTTATTGTGTGACTATTTAACACGAGGTATTAAAGCGATGCTTTATTGGCCTCTTCTCCGCACTGTGTGGGTGTCGGCGGCTGCTGTCTTGACGGTTATAGGACTTTGGCCACTGGGTATCAGCCCGCATAGACAACGTAGGGCACTCGATATGCAAAACTGGTCGATGCAATTACGGACCAAACGAGCTCTGTAATGGCGTATGTTCTCACGGGTGTGCGGAGGTTAGGTTACACAGTAAGCGTGAACCGCACGAAAGGATTGCAACGCGAGGAGCGAGACGAGACTCGCGTCTCGTCCCATCCAGTTTTCGGGCTCGCATCGGGCCTTTGCGCCGGTCACGCTCACTGCATATTACCAGCCAGCACAGTCGGCCAGATTGCCGAGTTGCGCTATAGTTTTGGTTGATTGGTTGGCCAATGTGGTTTGACGTCTAAGGAGAGAAGAAAGAGAGAGTACAGGCAGGGAGATTGACCAGAACAAGAACAACAACAAAAAAAATCCGGTTTGCTTCCATACACCGGAGGTGAGTGGGGAGTATAACGACCCTAAGGAAATAGAGAGATATATAAACGGATTACATGCACAAAATCACAGCCAACAGCACCACACGGATTGTGAGAAATGCCGTAGCAGAGTACTCCGAATAAATTGGCTTCCAACGGGGTTTCTCTCGCGCGAACCAAAAAAACGTGGACGCAACCATTTTTTTGAACCATTCCCGTACAAATGAAGTCGGCAGGCCTAGGAGCTGAGCTCGCGACTAAATGCAGTAGAAGGCCATATGCACTGGGGTGGGTCACTGCGCATAACCTGAACCTCTTGCTTTCTTCTCTCTTTTCACTAGCATCACCTTGTCAAGCCTGGCACAGCAGACTGGACAACGTCTAGTCGATTAACTTGCCTAACTTTTTGTTTTCTCTCTCCCTCACGTAGTTGTGGTTTCTAAAGCTTCGGGTTTACAAGAGCAGGCCCGTGAGTTTTTCTCTTCGCATTGTCGAAGTGGGCCTGCATCTCGAGAACCCCGCAGAGAGACAGAGATATAAAAGTGCTACAATGGATTAATGCTCATGTGGGCGGGCGGGGCCAGTTTTTCTGTAAGACGGAGAAGTATAAGAAACTAACAACAACGCAAGAAGCAAAGTGTGGGCGCAATAGCGAAAATGTAACCATGCACACAGGCGAAGCAACAGGCACCGGAAGCAGCAGGCCGCCAAAGAAACGAGATTACTAAAGACAAACTCGGAGAGAACGAGGACGTTGTTTGGAAGTAAGCAGCTCGGAGAAGAAAAAAAAGAGACGGAGGGACGGGCTGTCTTTCAGGGAGCAGCAACCGTGGAATCATAAACGGGCCGGCTCAGCAGAAGCGGCACGTCGCACACACGAGAAAGCCTGCGTAGCGAGTGAGCTGGTGCTGGGAGGCGTGCTTGGGCGCCGCCAAAACAGGTTATCTGTCTGGGTTTGGTCCGGCCGTTGCTTCTTGCCTCGGCGTCCACGAAATGGGAAACGGTGTGATGGCAGGAAAGAAAGGAACACGCCAGAGACGGCACGAGGAAAAAGAAAGAAAGAAGAAAGCAACAGGCGAGCGATTGCGGCGAAGGCGTCGCTCGGGAAAGGAACCGGCCGGTTTGGGAGAGAACCGGGGATGGCGGGGAAGGGAAGGAAGGAAGACAACGGGGAAGAGGGAGGACGCGAAGGGTGCCAGCGGAGGACGGAGGCAGCGATGCAGACTCGAGGAAGCAATGGAGCACTCAGGATGAAAAAGATGAGAGAGGGTTGGAAGCGGAGGACGAGGGAGGGAGAAGAGATGGGCCGTGCTGTACTTCTTCTCGCTAACAACCGTGCTGGGGCTGCGGGTAGCCGCAGCGCAGGGAGGCGCAGTACGACGCAGGACAGACTGAGTGAGTGAGTGAGTGAGTGAGTGAGTGAGTGAGTGAGTGAGTGAGTGAGTGAGTGAGTGAGTGAGTGAGTGAGTGAGTGAGTGAGTGAGTGAGTGAGTGAGTGAGTGAGTGAGTGAGTGAGTGAGTGAGTGAGTGAGTGAGTGAATGAGTGAGTGAGTGAGTGAGTGAGTGAGTGAGTGAGTGTGCGAGTGAGTAATTTTAGTGAGTGAGTGGGTAGATGATCAAATATGCTGTAAAGTGAGCGAGTGTAAGAGCGAACAAGTGAAAGAGTTAGTGATAAACGGGTGAACAAATATGCTAGAACGTGAGCGACTGAATGAAAATGAGAGAGCGAGCAAGTAACTGTTTGATAGGTGAGCGAGCGATGGAGTGAGCGATAAGCGGGTGAACAAATATGCTAGAAAGTGAGAAAGTGCGGGAGTGAGTAAGTGAGTGAGTGAGCAAACCAGCGAATGATCGAGTGAGCGCGTGGACCAACGAAGGAAAAAAACAAGCCTGTTTAATTAGTGAAGGACTGAGTGAATAGGTGCGCAAGCGATTCTGAAATTAAATTAAATTATGGGGTTTTACGTACCAAAACCACTTTCTGATTATGAGGCACGCCGTAGTGGGGGACTCCGGAAATTTCGACCACCTGGGGTTCCTTAACGTGCACCTAAATCTAAGTACACGGGTGTTTTCGCATTTCGCCCCCGTCGAAATGCGGCTGCCGTGGCCGGGATTCGATCCCGCGACCTCGTGCTCAGCAGCCTAACACCTTAGCCACTGAGCAACCACGGCGGGTGAAGCGATTCTGTGAATGTGTGAGCGACAGGTGTGAGTGCAAGTCAGTGGGAATGTGGGCGAGCGAAAGAGGCAAGAATGAGTTGGTTGACGAACTTGAGAATAGCATTTCTGTCTAATAAGCAGACACAAGGTGCTGATGAGAAACAGTTTTTCTAATACCTTCCGCTTAAATTTTATAGAGCTGTGTTTTAGCCAGATTACAGTTGCTGACTTTGCCTTAGTTTTAAAGTCGAACACGTCGATATTCAGGATGTTTTATTTTTACCTGCAAGAATTTTTTTAAAGATTGCCTATGACAGATAGCACAATTCTAACCCTTGATCTAAGTTACTCGACGAAGCGGCCGTTACTTCTACGAGAAATCAAAATGTACAATTGAACAATGAACGTAATTGCGCTAATTCTATTTTTAATAAATTATTTTACACATATTGAACCTACGAATAATAGCCGCTGAGTTCGCACGGCGTATCCACTTGGAACGAATTCTCTGAACAGCACCAGTTCCGAGATATTGATTTCCAAAGTGTCCATCTAAATGCATTGGTCTTCCAGTTACCTTTCTACTTCAGTGCATAAAACAGCGGTTTCTTAAAAAAGAAACGGTTCCCCTTCTTTTCTGGTCAGGTCAACTTTCGTGCCTTTCTGCACACCCTCTCTGAGTCTCTCTCGGATGGAAGTAAACATTGCACACAGCACAAACTGTTGCTTCCTGTTTGGATGATGTGCGCTTCAGATTTTAGTAATGTGTTCATTGTTTTCTAGGTTGTTATTTGGTCAGTTTTTATCATTCTGTCTCAATCCCACACATCCATGTACAAGATATGTTTCTTCAGGATGTCAAATTCAAATTTTTCTTCTAGGAGGAACCTGCGGACACGTTATGTTGGTGTAAGCACATGATTTGAGTAACTCCACGGTTGCTTCACACTTAGGTCTAGTGGTCACAAATTACCCAACAGCTAACAACGATGGGCACTTCTGAAGATGCACGGCTGTGTCCTCTAACGAACTAGCTCTTGCTTCTGAGCCCTCTTATAGCGTTCACAATGTTAAGCCATACTAGCGAAATTGCGCGCAACTGTATTAGTCCTCACGAAAGCGAAATTTGGCAAAGATAGCTACACGGCGCGCACAAAATAAATGTTGAAAGAAATTAGAGACTAACTAACTAATTAGAGACTAACTAACTAATTAGATGTGAGAGAGAAGAAAATTATCGCGAGAAAAAGAAGAGGGATGAGTGGTAGCAGCTTTCGCTTCTTTCCACTTTTCTTTGACCTTGTGGTCTCGCGACAGGCAAGGCATGCTTCCTTCATCTAGGAAAGGCAACAAGCCCCGCCGTGCCGATGAGATTGAATCGACAGAGGGGGAGAGGGGGAGTATATGAAGGCGGTAGGAGAGAGAGAGAGAGAGAGAGAGAGAGAGAGAGAGTCGTTGCCTGGACGGTGCTGCGGTGGCGACTGCGCTAACGAGATTGCAGGAAGGAGCGTCCAACACGACGATTGGCGTCTTCGTACAGGCTCGCAGCACCGAGAGGAGGGCCAATGGGAAGCGTCAACTCGATTAAGAAGTGGACAAGCACCCCCTCCCCCCCCTCCCCCCCCCCCCAACGTCATCCAAGTGGACCGAAAACAAAACGTTATTTTTTTGTGGGCGAGGAAAGGAGTGAACGGAGATGCCAGGAGGCCCGAGCAAGACGTCGAGATTCGTTACTGGGAGGGACGTTCCGAGAGTAAGTTTTGTCATTTGTTCTCTTTCCTTTTTGAGAGAGAGAGAGATAGAGAAGATGGTACACCTGGAGGAACAAACAATCGCCATAAGAATCCACGCCCGTTGCTGGTTCAACGATGGAAGGAGCGTCAGCGGAGGAGGAATGACGCATGCGCAGAGAGCCGGAGAACAGAGAGTAGCAACAGACCGGCGTGTCCGAGGTTATTCGAATACAAATCACATTAGCCGACAGACGCGTGCCGACAACGTAGTGGCGAATGGAAGTGCGTGCTACGTACTTCCACGGATGGCACGTGCGTAGCACGTGCCATCCGGTATGAATGGGCACGTGGGTAGGTGTGTCCGTCATCCGTGACTGGCTACAGATCGTGTATGGTGAACAGGTCATGCCTCAGGCATTGCATCGCAGGGTACCGAGTTTTACCAGAGTTGTTTCTTCAAACTCATTTGACGCTACGACAAATGTCTCAATGTCGGTGCCGACTATGTGAAGAAATAGTGCAAGGCATACAGTTCATGAAGCCATGGTGTATTTTTTGCTGTGGCAATAAAGCTACCGTGTGAAAATAAATGATGAAAACTAACTTTCGGAACGTCCCTCGTAATTTGATGGCGGCTGCTGCCACTGCTGCAAGGACGCCTGAGAGGAATGGTACATACGAATAAGTAAGTTGCCGCACTTAGAGGCTTGTACTGTCTTCTGTGCCTTCCTAGCCCTGTACTGCGCAAAGTATCTGGTGTACAACGCTGAGTCATTTTATTAACCCTTTAACTGCCATGACAAATGTTGAACAATTGATTAAAAGTGCAGATTTCTTAGTCGTACATTTTCTTGCTGCAGTTACCCTTTCTTTATATATATATATATATATATATATATATATATATATATATATATATATATATATATATATATATATATATATATATATATATATATAACTACGATACCAGGAATGTCTATAACACCTTTAGTGCTCTTGTTGAAATAATAGCAAAAGAAATAACGTATTACTTATTGCGTTAAAATTACATCACTGCAAGCTTTAGTAGTACATACACGAAAAAACAAAATAGAAGACTAGAGTTGCAGAAAGTCACCTTGACTTTGCAGCATGCAGGCGTGATCGAGTGAATTCAAGAATTCAGGAGGCCGATGGTTTTAGTCAAAACGACTCCTGTTCCGCGCACTCACCGCATAGTCTAACTCGTAATAACCGATTCTGCTGCTTGACGATCCTTCAAAAACAGGATCTTGATCACTTTGACTGTCCAGCAACTGAGCATCGCCACTGGAACGATTAACTGGAACGATCTGAGAAGTGGTCGGCAATCAGAGGTTTAAGCAAGGGAAACAACGTGTAGCTTATACTAGATTTATTTCATACGTTGCAGCAAATTTTCACCTGTGGATAATTCAGCGAACCAAGTTTTAGTCGTTTAGTTACTATAGTAATTATGTTTAACTAAAATTAACACTTTATTGTAATTTGTTTTTTACAAATGTTCTATTCATGGCCAGAAATAAAGGTGAACAAGTTCTTATATTTTTCCTGGATGTGAAATGACGTTACAGCGTGAGAAGGTTAGACATGGTGAGTTGGACAGTTAGCCAGTTGTTAGACATTGTGAGTGTTCATGCCATTTGTTTGTATACTGCGTGTTTCTTTCTCTTTTTTTTTGGCACCTTTGGGGACTTAATTTTGTCTGCCAAGCGAGGAGCAGTAGTTGGTGCCACCTAAGGGCGCTAGCCTCTCCTTTAAAGTTATGTCACATCATAAAAGAAAAAAAAGGCCTTAGTAGCTAGCCAAACAGGATGCTCTACCCAAGCTGATCTATGTTTCCCTTATCTGCGCTTGCGCCCGTTCATGCATCGCTACAACTAAAAAAAGAAGAAGAAAGTTGCAGGAGATTTTTTATTCGCCATACAACAGCAAGAAAACAAAAGTTATCACGCAAGTACAGCATCGGCTACAGCTCGTCCCCCTTAACAGGTAATGCTGTCCACGCGTACCCCTGCACACTTACGGGTGTAGCTTGCGTAGAAGAGAGAGTATTTTGCTGTGAATACACGCGCACCGACTTTACAGCGTAATGGGTCAACAAAGAATGCCCAAAACAACGCGCGAGAAAAAAAGAGCCCTAAAACCCACACCGTGAACAAATACACTGACACAATGTGCGTCTGCACAAATAGGTGACGTACGAGGCGACAGTAACAAAAGATCCCACATTAGTACTACCAACAAACTTTTTTTCCTGGACATTTGCAGAATGGATATCGCATGCGTGCATCCACCCACTAGTAAAGTTCAATAAAATTATTGCAACCTGTCGTCTCGGTCAGTCACTAAAACGGACATCAGCTCGCTTCGTCGAGCGTCCTCTTTTTGTGAACGAGGCAGCCGTACGGAAGCCGAACTGTCTTGGAAGTTTTTTTTTTTTTTAACCATTTCATTCTTCATTTTTTTGGTTGGCGTTTCTCTGTTTTCATCTTCCTCATGCCTCCTCCCGACCAGACGAATTATCGTCGGGCCATTGATTGATTGATTGATTGATTGATTGATTGATTGATTGATTGATTGATTGATTGATTGATTGATTTTTAACGCCTCAAATCAACACTGCTGCTACGGGAGACGCCCTACTGGACATACCTGGATTAACTATGACCATCTGCGGTTCCCAAACGTGCACCTACATCTCAGTACATGATCGTCTTTGCATTTGGCCCCAGTATATATGTGGCCCAGGAGTCAAACCGGCGACCTTCTGCGTAGCAGCAGAAAGCCACAGAGGTCATCGAAGGTCGGTGCTGTGCCTCGAGTTCCTTTCCTGCGATACGTTTCGTGCATTACCTTGATGTCGTTAGTTCTTTGTAAGATATTGTCCAATAAAGCCAGAGGCACTTGAAAAAGAAAACATTAGCATATAGGAGGACCACCCTATTTCGCTTCGACGTGTTATGCTCATAGCCCTGACGATTCTTTTTTTCTGCTAGGATTGTTCGTGAATCTTACAAAAATCAGGATAAATTAGAAGAGTGATAGTGGGGTGTCTGCCAGAATGCCTATTAGGAACTTCAAGAAAAAAAAAAAGAGGAGAGCTCACCATTTTTCACAATCTCGGGCACTTACAAGGAGGCTTTTAGAGGTGCCTTGTGGAAGTCCCGAAAGAGAGACTGAGCAATGCACTAAAGAAATTTTAAAAAAAGGTAGTCGGAAGTGCAGGCAAACACTTCGCGATATAAAACAACACTGAGCACACACGTCCGCTTTTCGCGGGAACACTGAACACTGAGAAAAGACAGGAAGCGTAAACAGAAAGAATTAGGGGCCCCAGGAGAGCTCGAACACGCAACGCAAGCTATGAAGCTTCAATTTCAATAAATATAAGCTATGCACGCGATAAAGAACTGAGCGCGCACTAGCGATAATACCAGGAGTGAAAGGGTAAGGTATGCAAACAAGGTGCAAATGCAGCCATTGCGGGAAAGAAAAAAAACGAAGCGAATGAATAAATTAGTCATAATTATAGTCCCTCGTGTTATGCTGATGACTCTTTGTTGTTTGCTCTTGTTGCTAATGCTTTATTTTTTCTATTTCTTGACGCTCATTGACCCTCACTGTCCCCTGCGGCATAAAACCCCATAAATCCTCATAACCATGCTGATGCCTTTGTTAAGCCCCATGACTGAAGCGAACAATACACAGTAATAAGTGCACCACGGATTATGAAGGCACGACCTGGGATAGAGAAAAAAAAAATGTTGAGGGCAAACTGCGCGCGAGCAAGTCAGCAGATTGCGCCAGTGGTGAAGATCGCGCTATCACCAGATCGCGCTAGAGGTGAAATACCGCGCGCGCTCTCCTTTTTCTCGCGGTATTTCGCGAACTCCCGGCAGTTCCGCCACTGCAGTGCTCGCGCAATGTAAACAACGTGGCATTCCGGCGGCATTCCTGCGCCGCTTCGGACGCCGAATGTCGCAGCGGTTAACGATCCGTGATCATCAACTCGAACGACAGAAACATCAGTGCACCGGTTTCACAGACAGCTTGTGGCGTTCCCGTGCACCCTCCCAAGTGTACTCAGTGCTCAATCTCTCCCTCTTCTCATCTTTCCATTCGCCCTTTCCTTTAACCCCGGTGTAGGGTAACAAACCGAGTGCTCGTCTGGTTCACCTACCTGCCTTTCCTCTCTCTCTCTCTCTCTCTCTTTCTCAGTAGCGTCTCGGCCATCTCCTAATGTGACGAGAGCAAATGTGCCCTCGCACCGTCAACCCCAGCTCTTAAGAGGAAGCTTTAGCTCGCACGCTCCAATCTAAATACATGTAAAAGGAGAATTCGTTTTCCTCGGCAACCACTGCACCGAATATGACGTAGTTTGTTGCATTTAAAAGAAGAACTTAGAATCTGGTGACTGTTGGTTTTGAATTTTTCAGTTAGGTCGCGAATTTTTATTAAGAAATGGCAAAAATCTAAAGTTTTCTGAAAACGAAACTATCAAGTTTCTAACTCTAACTCAGCAATAAAAAATGATCTCACAATTCTGTGAATTACATCTACTAGTACACATAAAGCGGACAGAATCGATATGTTACACGTGAATCTGAAAAAAAAAATTGTAATATGAAAATACAGGTTTTGCAGAACCCTTGTACGCAAATTCACGTAATATATAAATTGAGACATCAAATCTGTCCACTTTGAATGATCTAATGGATGCTGTTTGCAGAACCGCGATATGTGTTCTCGATACAGAGCTATTCATTTGTAAACTTCGTGCTTCTATATTTTTCAGACTTGCGAATTCTTGAAAATCCTTTTAACAACATTCACGCCCGAAATCGAAATTCCGCTTTCAGCAGTCACTATAATTTCACTTTCTCTCTCAAGTTCAACACATTTCATTAAAATCGGTTCAGGGGATATCCCAGAAAAGCGTTCTTGCGTTTTACGTGTGTTTGAATATGCCGGGTCGGAGTTGGGCCCAAGCTGAAGCTTCCTCTTAAATCGGCCGGGTCATCGAGAATCGTGAACAGGGTCGCGAGAGAACGCTCAACGGGACAAGATCATGTTTGACAGTTTCCACACTGCCGCAATCATTACCAGCGGCACTCTTGCTCATTAAGATAGAATACAAAAACAACCAAGTAGCCAGTGAAAGCCACGCCTCGAGGTAAACGGAGCGACGGCCCAATGCTGTTCACAACGCCTAACTTCAGGTACTTGAATCCATTGGCCTTGGCCGTGGGACACACGGGCACACAGCGTGGGACGCACAGATATGATTTTTCTTTGCGAAGTTCGAATACGGCTCAACCACACAAACGCAAGTGAAAAAGAAAGAAATTAGAAAGAAAAACGTAAAAAAAAGTTAGTGTGGTCAGATTCATGTGCGCAATAAAGAAGTACAGGGAGGTTAATATTAACACAAAGTCATCAAATCAGTTTCACTCACCGACGCGGTGTTTATCCGGGATGTTAGGTCCCATGAATAAATCTGGCTAAATTAACCAAACAAGACGACTTATGGATCACCTAGAAAAAAAACGAAAGTCACTTGGCCCATGGTCAACATTGAGGTCACCAGGAAGGTTGACCGCCGCGGTGCGGCCATCTTGCCAGGGGATGCATTTGACAAAAGGCCTTTATACAACGGAGGGATGCTTCCGAGGCACCAACCAACACGGTGCGTTGAAATGCGCGAGAGAGCGAGAAAAAGGGAAAAGAAGAACTACCGGCGTCCTTAACGCGCACCGCGGTGCAACGGCGCGCGTGCTCATCCATCAAAGCTGACGGTTCCCGCTGATACAGGTCGCGCAGCCGTGGCACCCGACATCTGCTCACCCGTCGTCGCCCCCGTACTCCGCCCTCGCCACCCTGTCGTGTCCCGGCTTCTTCCGTTTGACGCCATGCAGCTGGACTTGTCGGCTATGCGTCAGGAAATGTTCCCGATCATCTCGACTCTCTCGGAAATGTCTGGATTTGACTAAGCGGGAGCACCAACCGAGCAATTTCCTTGCGCTTTCCGAGAAATGACGTCGTCGAGCATGGTAAGAACGATGGCATGTTCGAGTGGCCGTTCGAGAAAGGTGTGAACGCGCTACGAAGGTGGTGAAATACATCCTTAAAGCTGTATTACGACAGTAACCTTGTATGGATGATCGTGATGGTTCCTTATCACCAATATAGAGATCTCAGGATTGCCCTTCGGACAGCTTTAGGACAGTTAGATGACAGGCCTTCCGCAGAAGCGATGGCCATGGAACAGTCTCTCCATGCATCTGCGGTGTACAATGCCACAAATTCGCTGCTGCGCTTCTTGAAATACGGCTGCCTCTAGGACCGTTTGTGATTCACTGGACAATGCACTCTCCATTGTGTATGTGTGTACCAGTTCAAAGTGGGAATTTCTCTCTTCCTACTCATGTTTCATTCGCCTTCCTCCCTTCCCCCGTGCAAAAAAGCCAACCGGGCTCAGCCTGGGCAACCTTCCTGCCTTTTCTATATGACTTCTCTTTCACTATTACGCAAGCATCAACGCTTCCCTTTTATGCGTCGTTTATAGCATTACCAGAGTGCCCTGAAACGACCGCGTGACTATACCATGAGATCAACAGCTGGTTCCGAGGGGCTCAATTCTGCCTTAATTACAACCATTCGAAGAAACACACAATGAAAGCAGAAAGATCGCAGAAAAAATTAAGGGTTATGTTTAATCGCAATGTAGAAATAATAAGGCAAGGGGAAATAAACATGGAAAAGATCATTTGGTCCAGGGCTAGGATATCTTGGACTGAGTTTGACGTACTTTAGATACGGGCGGGCATTTTAACTAGTCGTGTTAAAGCGTGAAAGAGTACAATGTCAACAAGAGTTCTGGCCACAGTGGTCACTGGGTCAAGAAATTTACTATCCCCTGCAGTTAACTATAGGCGCATTGAAATCTGCGCTGAGTATTGCATTGTATGAAAGTCCGTGGCGTACGCACAAAGAAACTCATTACGACTCTCAAAAAAGTGCATCATCTGCACTTGGGGGGCCTGTGAAATTATTCAACTATAAAAGTTTTGATTGTCAGTCCAAACTTCGACGTTGACGAAATCGGCGCCCTGTATATCGGCTATTCTTGGGACTTGTAACGATTCCTTGAAAACGATAGCGACTCCTCTGCCACGAGAGCCTGCATATTTACAATAAATTATGCAGCCTGTCTGCGTGACCTTATTGTAACTAATATCGGAATGCAGCCAGGTTTCTGTTATCATTAGATAGGGGTGACATGTGACTTCCCAAATCACTTCGCAAATTGTCAAGGTTTCCGACAATGCTACGGAGATTAATGTTTACGCATTGAAATATTTTTTTTTTCTCTGCGTGGTTGATTCATAGCGCACGGGTTCGTTCGCTATAGTTTCTGTACCCATGGAGATCATTTTATTCTGACTGTCGTCCCATTGAAGCAACTTGACACTCTTTATTTTGTCATGTACATGCGTTTTCTTTTATGCCATGCGGGCACAAAAACATTTGCTAAGATGGAAAATATTTTTTGCCTTTTAACATAAAACAGTTCTTCAGGACATTAAAGTTTTTCCCTGCGGTCAAAAAATTTGACAGTAACAGGTTGTTATTTGCCACGTTGCCGCCGTCCAAGTCTATGAATTTTTCCGACGGAGTTTGCACCTCCGCCAAACGTTTTCTCGAACACACTATCGACTACGCTATCGACAAGACTGTCCGCAACTTCATCAGTCGTTTCCGTAACGCCAAACAGCACTAGATTGTTCTGCCTGCTCCAACCTTGGGACTCAGTGAGCTTAGTATCCAAGGTCTGATGGTTGTTTCGAAACCTGCGATCCTAGCACCGGCTTCTTTGAATAATAGAGACGATGCTTCGACTATCCTTAACATAGATTCAATATTGCAGCGCCTATTTCAAATGCTTCAGAAGAACTTCAGTTTTGCCTAGTTGGTGTTTACTGCATATCATACTGACCGCAACTAAAGACGGGTACAGCGGAAGAGAACAAAAAATACCGCGCGTGTTGTTTATGTGTTCTCTTCCGCTGTCCCCGTCTTTAGTTGCGGTCAATGTGATCTTTCAAATGCTGTTCTACCCGTGAAGTAGCGGCGCTAAATGTTCAGTGGTGTGTGGTCCCGGATTGGACTCAAAGTCCCCGCCCACCATGGGCAGTAGTAAGAACACATCACTTACAGCAATACACCAAAATCGCAGTTTGTTTGAGCACGCTGATGGACAAAAAAAAAAAGGAGGATCAGTAGTTTTAACACACAAAACTCGGCTACTGACATGCACATTGAAAAGCAGCGGATTCCTCGCGATACTTTCGGGGTGACTGAAGGAGTAACACGAGAGCGAGCTACTTAAATCCCGCTGGGGTGAGGTAGATGGCATCGGGAAAAATAGTTTTTAGTCTTTGGCGAGTGACGGTGCTTCCCACACATAGCCACAGTGACGGTGGTCATGCGCCGCTGATACTGTAAAGACGACGTCATTCACATGCGTGCAGCTGCCGACAAGGAAACGAGCCGTGGGACCAAACCACTCGAACCTTGCGATACGCCAGGCTCCGCTGCTGTACCGATGAGCGAAATTTCCAAGCAGAGAAACGGCGGATTCATCAAGGTGCGCTTTCGGGGGTCCGGCTTACATGCCCGATTGCTTGCTTGCTTGCTTGCTTGCTTGCTTGCTTGCTTGCTTGCTTGCTTGCTTGCTTGCTTGCTTGCTTGCTTGCTTCGTTCATTCATTCATTCATTGAGTTTGCCACCCGAACGAAATACTGGGGCTATAAAAGACCCTCCATGGAGAGGAACGAACTTATTTCGACCACCTGAGGTTCTTTAATGTGAACCTAAATCGAAGTATTCGAGTACCACTCTTTCTTCATCCGGAGAAGTCCGGAGAAATCCGGAGAAGTAGCAAAGCACCCACACTCTAAGAATAAAGAGAGTAAAAAGTGTGTCACGGCAACTTGACTCTCTTTTTTCTTCCGAAGACCCACTTTTGCGCGAGTAGAGTCAGAAAGAAGAGTCAACATTCCCGCATGGGTCGTTTGACTCTCAATAGCACGCTAAGAGTCATGGAAGATCGCCATTCCTCTGATATTCGAGATGAGTCTGGCGAGAGAAAGATTTTAATGCAGGAGAAGAAATACCACATAAACTCTTCTGTTTTAGGCAGGCCCTCGGGTTCCTGTCCTGGTTGTAATGCCGTGTATCATTCTTTCATCCTTGTCATGTTCTGCAATTACTTCGAACTCTATATATTGATTTTCCTTGACCATGTTTGTTGATACCTCACACGCTTAAGCGATAGCTGGATTCCCATGATAAGGAAAACTTGGATTTGTCACACTGGATTCTGACCATAAGTAAATCTAAAAAAAAGTATTGGCTACTAAAGAGAGCACAGCAAAGAGATAAGTTCAGTAGGTGCAGTCAACAGTGTCGATTGTAAATGTAATTCCGCGACTTAAACTAAATTTTGAAGATTTAAGTTCCAAAATCAATATCTTGTTATGAGGCGCACGGTAATGGAAAGCTGCAGGTTTATTTTCAGCAGCTCGGGTTATTTAACGTGTACGGAATGCACGGTTACGCGCGTTTTCGCATTCTGCCCCCGTTGGAATGTGACTGCCGCGGTTGTGGTTGGACCCGTCGCGTCGAGCTCAGGAGCGCAACACCAAAGCCACTGGGCTACCGCAGTGCGTTGCGTTCCGCGGCCAGAAACAAATATTAGCGTACGCAACACTGCTTTGGAACCCCCTAGAAATATAAAAACAAAAATACAGCAGTTTCGCCCCAATGCTGCATGAACCACTGCACGAACTATTGCCCGAACCAAGGTTCGTTGTTTCATCGGCTGAATAAACTGCAGTAAACATTCGCTTACTCCTTAAATTAGGAAGCACTGGCTCACGCGCGTACGTGCAAACAACAGATCTCACTCAATGACGGCGAACACTCGCTGTCACAGCGTTGGCGTGACGAAGGGCGCGAACAGAGCGGACCGAACGCTTCTGCTGCCTCTTCCGTCAAAGCGTCTCCGCAAAATTGCGTTATCTGAGCGCCCCCCCCCCCTCCCCCCAGCTTTGCGTCCATCGGAAATTATCACCAAAACAGAGCGAGGGTGGCGCAAGACCGGGCTAGAGAAACGGCTAGAGGAGGAGAAGCGCGCTAAACTAGCGCATCCCTCTCCCGGCTTGCGCGCGTTTTATCACGTGACCTCCTATAGATACTTGGGGCGCCCATCGAGCCCGGCTCAGCCTCAAAAACTTCCTTTAACGCGCACAGCCAACGGCGCGGGATAGGATCTTATCGCACTTGACTTTATACGAAAGCTCACGGTAACACCGACAGATATATTTCGACGGTTGTGTCCATATAATTGCTATCGCAAAATTCGCAATAAATAGAAATTTTCACTAAAGACCAACCACGCTGCTTCTCCATGCCGTGAGAGAGCGGTGAACGATAGTTCTAGAAAATGTTTTGCTAAATCTCCGCCAAATGACTACGCTCGCATTTGGTGACAACGGCACACAGTCGCAAGAACTTGTGGAGGAAATACCGGAGTTCTGGCAGCTTTAGGTGCACTAGATCATTCAGTAACATGGGCGGCTTTGTAGTTCTACCTCACATCAGAGCAAACTGCACTCGACAGAAATAAAGGGCAGCCGCACTGTTATAGCTAAGCAAATTAAGGACAATTACGCCGCGTCTTCACACTTCGAGCATGCTCCGACAGCCCCCCGATAGATATTTCAAACGTAACCACGCTCGGACGGGCAAATTTTGCTTCTGCCAAGTGAACGTAGCGGGCATTTCAACACGCGTGTTAAATTCATGGCTGTTTCATTCGTGAACATTACTTAAGTGACGTAAAATTATCAGTGAGCAAAACAGTTTTTATTTCAACGCGAGGAAACAAAACCGAAACTAGCGCAACTGTTTTGCTCAGTTGTGCAGATACAAAATGATCCAAAGCCGAAGCCGTCAATAGCATGACGCCATTTTAAAGTTGCGCTGTATCACGCGCGAGTGCGTTGTCGTTGAGTGGTTCTGAAATCGCTGCGCTAGGGGCGACTGCAACCAAGCGTTGCGGCAAGTTACGGTGGGAGCTTCTGTCCGTGCTGTGTGATTGCGACGAGGGGACCGCCGCCAGCAGCAGCGTATCGCCGATTTCGTCTTTCGGTTTGCACTGCATCTTTCATTGTGATATGGGAGATCGCAACGGACAGAGACGACCAGATGCATACGAACCACTACCAGCGGAGACCTGTGACCTGTGCCATATTTCTCTTAACGTCTCAGGTAAGCATATCAGCTTTTGTTCCGAGTTTACAAACGGCGCGGACTCGGCCCTTCCGGTATGGCTACATTTTGCGCCACGTTTCTCTTGGCAGTTCACAGACGTTTCTTGGGCATGCGTGCGCGTATGTATGCGAAAATACTACTGGCAGACGGAAGCCTCAGGAGAGCATCTGAAATTATTGCAAAGCTGTACTGCCAGGAGAAACACCGTTCTTAACGACTCCGGTGACGAGTGGCCTGTCGCATCGAAAAATCCGTATATCAAGTACTGCGTAACTTGAAGTGTAGATACAATACTAGCACCAGTGTGACTTTCGCTGGCGAAGACAGGTAGTCGAAAAGACAGCTTGTGTATTCTGAAGATTTACTAGCGCTTTAGGTATATTACCGCGAATAATAAAAGCGCTACAACGCTGTATGGCAGTGTCAGGCGATGTGGCAGCACAGATATCTTAAGAGCGGTAAAGCGGCTGCGTGCATAAGCGAACAGACACAGCGCTTTAAAAGCGCTGAAACAGAAAAAAATTTATGTGCATTTGGCTGTAAGTAGAAAACACAAAACACGTTAGCTGACAATCTAAGCCGATGTATAATGTTATTATTTTTTATGTAATCTTTATTTTCATGGTGGTAAATATTTAAAAGCATGAATTTGCTGCAACCTTTATATAGTAAAACCTACAAGGCGTACAAAACCTGGCTGTGCTATGCACAGAAGTTGTGGTATTCCTACTGGATTTTTTATTTTGAGTCCGGTGTTTTATGAAAAAGAGGGTCTTTTTATTTGTAGTCTTATGTTAGTGCAGATATTTGGCAAGCAGAAATGAATTGATTGCAAAGTGGTACCTCCTGGTGATCTGCATATAAACCCAAGTTTATCCTGTCTTGGCTATTGTAATGTGCATATAACAATTTTAAGTATATACTGCTGTAGTTGGCTTAGTCACTGTCGCGTATTTTGTAAAAGTAGGCGGCTATGATTATTTTACTGTTTTCTTGCAGAAATACCTTTCTTTCTTGTACCAAGAAACGCTCACAGCATTGAATGAAATGAAGTGTGGTGTATTATTCTACTAATTTAATAAAGGAAATTTCGTCTGCACTGCATCAGAGATTAGTTTACTTTCTTTTACTAAACAATGCGTTATCTCCTCTGCTACTGCTGTTCTGTGTATTTTTGTAATTTTGAAATGTACTTTATTTTAGGTATTCAAGAAATGCCAACATCCAGAAGACGCCATCTTATCCAGCACGTTATGGGTGAGACAGATCGTAGCAGGCACTTTCGCATATCTCATTAGCATATGATGCTATTTGTTGTAATTTTTGTGTCCACTTTCCTGGCCTTTATTCATTTCAGCATTATTGTGCAAAGGGTAATATTTTTACATCGAGATAGAGTAATCGTCCAAAGGAGAAACATGGCTGGAGGTGACGGCACACATAAGCCTCCTTTGTTCGTATCTCTATGTTGCGCAGTTACTCTGTCATTGTCTACCAACAAGCCCAAGTTCTTCATCAGCTACATTTACTAATTCTCCGTTATTACAATTTCATTGATACAACATTGAAAGTACAGAGGTGCACAGGAAGACAGAGACTTGAAATGATGAAGAGGCGTAGAACAAGGAGCATCGCTGGAGCCAATGTTTCGACAAAGAGAAGGAGATAAGTTTTCTTGTCAAAACATTAGCTCCAGTAAAATTTCTTGTTCTATCACTATTTATGATTAAAAGACAGCATTATTGCTCTTGCTGAAGTATTATGCATTATGGAATAAAAATTAGCAGGGTTAAATGTCAGGAATGTGAAATTTCTTGTGTATTTTAATGCTACAGCGAAAGCCAGAAAAACAAGATGTAGAGAACCACATTGTTATTTGTCACTACCCAGTTTGGCCAGCTTCATCAGAGCATGCACTTTGTTGCATTATCGACCACTAGAATTCATTAATTGAATTGCTTCGTGATTACTTATATTTAGAGATGCTGAACTTGTTTTAATGCAGCTTAACATAGTGCGTGTAAAAAATATACAATGACATTTTAAGAGGCTTGCAGTTGACTAGCAGATCATTTGATGGTATGAGCTCGGGTTTCCACTGAGCTTCCATGCACAAATCGGATGCACATTCTTTTTTTTTTCATTGCTTGGATTTTCATAAGCATAAGTACCATTTCTTCTTTGTCGATGTTCTAGTTGTGTTGTAGGACCTAACTGTTTACATTTATTTGTATTGGTATCCATGTTACACAGACAGCTGAATTTTTCTTGTAAATTGTGACATGTTAGGACTAAGAGCATTTGTGCAAATTTGCTGCAGGTACACTCTGGTGGCTCCCGCCCTTGCATCCTACCACCACTGTGTCCTGACTACGTCCACTAGAGAGTTCGAAGCCTTTGGCAGCTCCTGCTGTCCTGCCACCACCGTGTCCTGACTACGTCCACTAGGGAGTTGGCAGCCTTCGTGATGATGCCAAGCAGGCTGGAAGCCGACAGAAAGATTAAGGTAAATACATGTGATTAAGTGGCAACTTTTTGAGTGAAGTGGCTTGTAGCCACTCAGCAATGAAAGAGTTAACTTCAAAGCAGTTTAGACTCCCTGCTATCTGTGCAGGGATGCTCAAGTCCACGCAGTTTGCCTTAGCCGCCAAAAGGCTATGTGGATTACACGAAATGCGCTACAAATTTTGAAACCAGTAGGAGACCACTTGTACAATTTTTTTTCTTGCTTAACAAAAAACTGCTCTAATAAAGCTTTAGCAATCTAAAAACAATACAGTGTACACTCATACATGGTAGTGGGCATAAATTTACTAGGACTGCCTCAATAGTAAGTATGCCGATAAACACACCAAAACTGACTTTTTTTGCTAGTTCATCCTCATCTCTGTGCACTGCTGCATAATTTATGTTCCTGAAACCAGTTTTTGCATGCAGCACAACTCCTAAATATGTGGATTACATAAATTTGCAGCTTTTGCTGTAAGCCAGATTCATGAAAATAAAGTTAATAGGCCATTTTGTCCATTTTTAATGACCCATAATAAACTGAGCAGTGGCTAATAAGCAGTTCAATTTTTGGTGTAAGGCCTCTCTTTATTGTCCTGAAAAATTTGGCCCCCTTAATGAAGGAACCAATTTTTCTGCTATGCCTTTTATGATGCATAGATTGGTGCATTACACAAAATCTCACTTAGTGCTTGCGCCAGTAAAAAAAATTTTTAAGTTAAGTATTTCTTGAAATTAACATTTGCGCTATATTGAAGGGCCTCCATTTTTTCAAAAAAAAATTTCAAGTGGTCGTGTGCCAGGTTGGTACAGCTCGCATGGAATAGCCTACTTACACAAATAGGGAGGGCCATGCCCTCCGTGGTTGCTCAGTGGCTATGTTGGGCTGCTGAGCACGAGGTCGTGTGATCGAACCCCGGCCACGGCGGCCGCATTTCGATAGGGTTGAAATGCGAAAACACCCGTGTACTTAGATTTAGGTGCACATTAAAGAACCCCAGGCGGTCGAACTTTGCGGAGTCCTCCACTACGGCGTGCCTCATGATCAGAAAGTGGTTTTAGCAAGTAAAACCCCATAATTTTAAGTTTTTTTAGGGAGGGCAAAGTAAACTTGACTTTATGTTAAGATACCATTATTGATCTACAAAAGACAAAATGAAACATTCCATCCTATAAACAGCTCTTCACACTCATTTACACTTTTGCACATTTTTATACCTGAAGTCTGGTGGCTTGTGTCTGTTTTCATTATCTGCTATGTGCCGATGGTAAACTTCAGGTTTGCCCTATGGTGAAGAATATTGTGGTGCTTATAGATATCGATCTATGTTTTTCAGGTTGCCTCGAAATTTTACCAAAGCCGTACCACACACTCGGGCAAGGCCTTTTTGCAAATGGCGTATAATCAGGCTCAACGCATGAGTGTCGAGTGAGTCTGGTGATCAAGGCAACCTGCTGTGCAACCAGCATGCAACCTTTGGTGGCCCCTCTACATGTTCCACCTATTTCACAGCTGCACCTCTGCCGCAACTTATCCAAACAGCATCACCAACTGTGGTCACTCATCGAACCATGGATGAATGTTGGGGTGGAGTGATTTGAAGAGACATTCTATTTGTCTCTTCAAATTCTTAGCAAATACTTGTGTTATTATAATTAATATGTGTCTTTAGTGCCGAGTTTTTAATGGTTCCTTTCTATTAGAATTCTCACCATCGATTCCTGGTATTATAATGTATGTCTTTATGCCCAGTTTTTCGTAGTTGTTTCGTACTTGTGTATGTAATTGATAGGTTCATACTTGTTATACAGAAGGCTAAAATGCAAACTTACAGCATTTTTTTTCTTTCTTTTGATAATCTACAGCACTGCAAAGGGTTCAAGAAATGTAACCTAACGTGGGCTCTTGTGCAGGAAAAATTTAAGAGCAATATAGAGTACTTATTTCAAACACCCATTATTCTTGGAAAAGTCAAGAATATAGGAGCACAAAAAAGAAAACATTAAACTAGAGAAACATGAGTTCCCCTCATAAGTCTGATAATAATGCGACTTCCTTTCACTGCAAAGATACCAGTAATGTACTCGCATACAAGGTTTCAAACAAGAAAGCTATGATGCCCTTGGCATTTCTCAGTGCCTATTTGCCACACTGACGAATGTCAAAGGCATCGTAGGTTTCATGCACACATTGGTTGTGTTACACTTTTGAGTATTGCATTTCTCAAACACAAAGGTTTACAGCAGTGCTTTAAATAGCAAGTGCATTTCCTAATTTATTAGTACAAGAGTAACAGTACAGATCATGTAAAAATTATTTTACAGACTATATGTCCATGGATGCACGCTTCTGATGACATAGCAGTGACGTGTTCGTGGGATGAATGTCTTTATTTCAGATTTAAATATTGGCTTCCAGGTCTGGGTTAGTCTCCTACACTGAGTAGTCTAGGTCAGAGCCCATTTACTAGAGAAAGTGAATTAAACTAGGAATTATAAACATGAAAAGATCTTGTTTAGGACACCAATAAGACAATCAGCAAGGTTCTTTGGTTCTTCATTTCCAAATTTGTGAGGATATATTTTATGACTGGTTTCAATATTGTGAAAACAAATATTTGTTTATTGT